>NW_027362845.1:6075000-6476399 GCF_046119375.1 Phyllobates terribilis
CACGGTCTCGAAGTTGCGGTGTCCCAGGCAGCACTCCATAAATCTCTGGAACGTTCCGGGGGCATTGCAGAGTCCAAACGGCATACTGTTGAACTCGTAGAGTCCCATCTGGGTGATGAAGCCCGTCTTCTCCCGATCCTCCTCAGCCACAGCTACTTGCCAGTACCCACTAGTGAGGTCAAGGGTGGAAAAGTAATTTGCAGACTTTAAGGCAGTCAAGGATTCCTCAATATGGGGTAAAGGGTATGCATCCTTTTGTGTAATGCGATTTACTTGACGGCAATCTACACACATTCTCATGCTCCCATCCTTCTTCCTGACAAGGACTAGAGGAGCTGCCCAGGGACTACAACTATCCCTTACTACCCCTGCCTTCTTCATGTCATGCAACATCTCCTTGGCTTTCTGGTAGTGTGCTGGAGGTATAGGCCTGTACCGTTCCTTGATGGGGGGATGGTTCCCTGTGGGGATGTGATGTTGTACCCCCTTAATCCTCCCAAAGTCAAGTGGGTGTTTGCTGAATACCTGCGCGTATTCCTGAACCACCCGGTGTACTCCCTGTTTCTGGTGGGCTGGAGTGGTGTCTGTCCCAACATGTATCTGCTGACACCAATCCTCCACCTGGGTTGCAGGGTCATTATCCTCCATTTGGTCTGGGGAGGTTAAGGACTCCGCCGTGTGAATAGAGTTATTATTTACAGTGTAAAGTTTGGCAACAGTGGCATAACGTGGTAATCTGACCTCATCTTCCCCATAGTTAAGAAGACAGAAAGCCACCCTCCCATTGCGTACATCTACTACCTGTTAGAACCTTGCTCTTAGGTTTTTTTTCCTTTGCTGGTCACATGACCTTGTTGGCCTATTTAAGCCTGCTCCGCCCTTCTGGCTTTGCTGGACTTCATTGTATATCTACTTTCTAGCTAGCCTGTGCTCTGTGTCTTGCTCTGTTAGTTTGCTTGGTCTACGGACCTCTATGTTCTATGTATTTTGTATGTTCGTCTGTCTGCTACTTTTTCTGTTAGGAAGTGTCCATTTTCCTCCCAGTCCTTAGTACTTGTAGGGATTCCATCCCCACATCTATAGGTCTCCGTACAGACTAGCTTAGGACTTTATCAGGTCTGCTCGCAGGATCAGGTTCCCTGTTACATCGTAGGGATTCAGCTGAGTTCTATCGTAGGGACAGATCTCCTCTCTTTCCTTAGCTCTGGTAGCAGAACATAACAGTAAGTCCAGCCAGCAAATTCTCTAAGGAAAGATTTTTCTGTTCCATCATGGTGTCGGTTCAGGATTTGGCTCATCGCCTGCAGGGACTCTCTCTGGAGGTGGCCGAGCTCCGTCAGCACGTGAGTAACTGTCCTGGAGCACATTTCTTGGAGCCTAAGGTATGTTTGTCGGATTTATTTTTTGGTGAACACCGAGAATTTTTTTCATTTAAAAATGCTTGCTTATTGTATTTTCGTTTGAGACCTAAGTCCTCTGGGGATGAATCCCAGCGCGTAGGGTTCATAATGTCACTTTTGCGCAAAGAGCCTCAGGAGTGGGCCTTTTCTTTGCAACCTAGTGATACATGCTTCAGATCAGTGGATAGTTTTTTTTCTGCTTTGGGGCTATTATATGATGATCCTGACCGTGTCGCATCAGCTGAGACTGAGTTGAGATGTTTAAAACAGGGATCAGGTAATGTGGAAAAATATTGTACTCATTTCCGTCGTTGGTCTACTCAAACAGGGTGGAACGATTCTGCTCTGAAAAGTCTATTTCTTGCTGGGCTCAGTGAAAGGGTTAAAGACCTGCTAATTGCTTATCCTACACCTGAAGATTTGCAACAGGCTATGCAATTAGCTATACGGGTGGATAGAAGACTGCGTGCAAGGGTTAATGAGAGCAAATCCTCTGCTATGTCAGTTTCTGGTTATGAGAATGTGTGTACTAACAGTGGTGAACCGATGGAGATTGGATCGGTGGCACCTCGCTCTCAAGAAAAAGACCGTCGATTTTCTGAAGGCTTGTGTTTCTATTGCGGAAAATCTGGTCATTTGATTAAAGGTTGTGAGCTTCGTATGAAGAAAGAAAAAAAAAAGGTCAGTCACGCCCGTATTGCCTGTTTAAATTCCAAGGGTATATTTTTAGCTGCTTCCACGATTGCTCAGAAAAAATTAATGGAATTTCGGGTGTTTGTCGATTGTGGGTCTACTCTGAATGTAATTGATGGGGGATTCGTGGAAAGACTCAATTTAAAACCTGAACCTTTATCATCCCCCATTGCTGTGGTTTCTGTGGATGGTTCCCCTTTGAAGAATATTACTCTCAAGGTCTGTGAATTTCCTCTCACTATTAATGGTGTTCACCATGAGAAATTGGATTTGGTAGTTTTGAATAACTTGCCTTCTCCAGTAATATTGGGATTGCCCTGGTTAAAATTTCACAATCCTGTACTGGATTGGTCTACCAGTGAAATTAAATCCTGGAGCCATAAATGTTATGACAAGTGTTGTAACGGGCGTATTGCAGCTTTGGATAGGGGAGAATTGCCTGTTCCTATTCAGGATTTTTGGAGAGTTTTTTCTGAGAAGGAATCGCAGGTTTTGCCTCCCCATAGAGACTATGATTGTTCTATTGAATTTGTCCCTGGAGCGACTCTTCCTAAAAGTCGTTTATTTAACCTTACTATTCCTGAGAGGAAGGCTTTGGAGGAATACATACAGACAAGTTTGGCCGCCGGTCACATTAGGCTCTCTAAGTCTCCTGTGGCGGTTGGATTTTTTTTTGTAAAAAAAAAGGACGGCGGTTTACGTCCTTGTCTGGATTTTCGTGAGATTAACAAAATTACTGTACGCAATCCTTACCCACTGCCATTGATTCCTGATCTGTTTAACCAGTTAATGGGGGCCAAGCGGTTCTCTAAAATTGACCTTAAGGGGGCATACAATCTGTTGCGCATGAAGGAGGGTGACGAATGGAAGACTGCTTTTAACACTCCTGTGGGTCATTTTGAGAATCTGGTTATGCCTTTTGGTCTTACTAATGCTCCTGCATTTTTTCAGAATCTGATTAATGACATCCTTAGACCTTTGATCGGCAAAAATGTGGTTGTGTATTTGGATGACATTTTGATTTATTCGCCGGATCTGGAGTCTCATTGGCGGAGCGTGCGTGAGGTATTACAGTTATTAATGGACAATTCGCTTTTTGCTAAGCTGGAGAAATGTGAGTTCGCTGTACAGAGAATTAGTTTTTTGGGCTACATTATCTCCAGCAAAGGTTTTGAGATGGATCCGGTTAAGGTTCAGGCTGTGCAGGAATGGCCTAGGCCTATTGGTTTGAAATCGATACAGAGGTTTTTGGGTTTCGCCAATTACTACAGAAAATTCATAAAAAAAATTTCTACTATTGTCAAACCTCTGACTGATCTCACCAGGAAAGGTGCTGATGCGGTTCAGTGGTCTTCTGAGGCCATTGAAGCTTTTGTGTATCTCAAGGAGAGGTTCACCTCTGCTCCCATCCTTATGCAGCCTGATGTTACTAGGCCGTTTTTGGTTGAGGTTGATGCTTCCTCTGTGGGGGTTGGCGCAGTATTGTCTCAGGATAACGGGGATGGATTACATCCCTGTGCCTTTTTTTCAAAAAAATTTTCGGAGACTGAACTGAATTACGATATTGGTAATCGGGAATTATTGGCTATTAAACTCGCATTTGAACACTGGCGCCACTTCTTGGAAGGTGCGGAATTTCCCGTTCAGGTTCTTACGGATCATAAAAATCTGATATATCTTGATGCTGCCAAGCGCCTGAATGCCCGTCAGGCTAGGTGGGCACTGTTTTTCTCGCGGTTTAATTTCTCCGTTACTTACATCCCTGGTACTAAGAATGTTAAGGCGGATGCCTTGTCTCGCAGTTTTTCTCCCATAGTCGGTGCTGAGAAAGAGGAGAACATTTTACAAGAAGGTGTTGTGATAGCTGCTTTGGACTCCGTTTTGGAAGATGAGATTCTTAAAGCACAGGAGAATGCCCCATCTAACACTCCTCATGGGAGGTTGTTTGTGCCTGGGACCTTTAGGAGAGATTTGTTTGTTGAGTGTCACGAATCTCGGTTGGCAGGTCATCCCGGAATCTCTGAGACCAAGAGACTGGTGGGTCGCAGTTTTTGGTGGCCTGGATGGCAGAAGGAAGTCATTAAGTGGGTGCGTCAATGTACTATATGTGCTAGATCTAAGTCCTCACATACTCCTGCTGCGGGGTTGCTTTGTCCTTTGGAGGTTCCCAGTGCTCCTTGGACACATTTGGCTATGGACTTTATAACTGACCTTCCTCCCTCTGAGGGTTTTACTGTCATCTGGGTGGTCGTGGACCGTTTTAGCAAGATGTGTCACTTGGTTCCCTTTGTCAAACTGCCCTGCGCTAAAACTCTCGCTAAGGCCTTTGTCAAGGAAATTGTCAGACTTCATGGCGTTCCTACTGACATTGTTTCTGATAGGGGTCCTCAGTTCGTGGCTCGTTTTTGGCGTGCCTTTTGTGACAGGTTGGGAGTTCATTTATCGTTCTCGTCCGGATATCATCCTGAATCTAATGGCCAGACAGAAAGGAAAAACCAGGATGTTGAGCAGTTCTTGCGTTGTTTTGTGTCAGACAATCAAGAGGGGTGGTCTGAGTTTCTGCCACTTGCTGAATTTGCTCTGAACAATCATACATCTTCTTCTGCTGGTTGTTCGCCTTTTTTTTGTTGTTCTGGGAGACATCCGTCGTTTGGGTCGTTCTCCAAGTTGGGATCTGCCGTGCCTGAGGAGGAGAATTTTTCCGGTGATTTGGAGAGAGTTTGGACGGATGTGCGTGGTAATCTTCAGGAGGCCAACAGAAAATCTAAGGACTACTTTGATAGGAAACGACAGGAGGTTTTGTTCGCTGTTGGTGACATGGTTTGGTTGTCCTCTAGGAATCTGCGGTTGAGGATTCCTTCTAAGAAATTGGGTCCCAAGTTTGTAGGGCCCTTTAAGGTGCTTCAGGTTGTCAACCAATCTGCTGTTAGGTTGGAGGTTCCTACCTCCTGGAGAATTAATCCGGTATTTCATGTCTCTCTGTTGAAAAAAGCTGTTGTATCGGATTGTGACGCCTCTGCCTCTGTTCCTCCGGTGGTGGAGGACGGGGAATATGAAATTTCTCGCATCCTTAACTCTAGACTGTATAGAGGTAGTTTGCAGTATCTTGTGGCCTGGAAAGGTTTCGGACCCGAGGATAACTCTTGGGTGAGGTCGGATGATGTTTCCGCGTCCAGACTTATCAGAGCGTTTCACAGGAGATTTCCTGATAAGCCTGGTCCTAGGGGATCCGGAGGATCCTCTTAGAAGGGGGGGTACTGTTAGAACCTTGCTCTTAGTTTTTTTTTCCTTTGCTGGTCACATGACCTTGTTGGCCTATTTAAGCCTGCTCCGCCCTTCTGGCTTTGCTGGACTTCATTGTATATCTACTTTCTAGCTAGCCTGTGCTCTGTGTCTTGCTCTGTTAGCTTGCTTGGTCTACGGACCTCTATGTTCTATGTATTTTGTATGTTCGTCTGTCTGCTACTATTTCTTTTAGGAAGTGTCCATTTTCCTCCCAGTCCTTAGTACTTGTAGGGATTCCATCCCCACATCTATAGGTCTCCGTACAGACTAGCTTAGGACTTTAGCAGGTCTGATCGCAGGATCAGGTCCCCTGTTACATCGTAGGGATTCAGCTGAGTTCTATCGTAGGGACAGATATCCTCTCTTTCCTTAGCTCTGGTAGCAGAACATAACACTACCCCCCTGGCAGTTAAGAGTGTAGGTCTGTGCTCTGAGCTAATGGGTTCTACTACCGCCTGGTAGCTCTGTCCTTGAAGACCTATTGCTGCTCTACACCAGATAAGCATGTCACTCATTGGGAGAATCACAATAGGTATGGGATCTGTTACCCGCACATTACCAATCTCACCACCGGTCAGCTTCACTTGCTGCTGGTACATCAGGGCTTGGATCTCCTTCTGGATCGCTCTCTTCTGCCCTGGTCTGGCAACGTCAGCGAGCTGTTGGAGTAAAAACACAACCTCCTCCAAACAGTTACCAACAATGTTAGTGCCTAGTACCACATTCAGTCCATTTTCTTCATTGACAGTCTTCACTACAATGAGTCCCTGGTCCTTTAACTCCACTCTCCCCACTTTTACTGCTACATTCTTAACCCCAAGTAGGTCAAGAGGGAGGCCGTTAGAGGCATATACTGAAAAGTCTGGGTTTGGGGGTTGGAGACTGTCCATGGACCAGTATTTGCTATAGAGGATATCAGGTATGATTGTTACCTCGGATCCGGTGTCCAGCAGGGCAGGTATCGCAATGCCGTCCAGTATGATGTATAGGAAAGGTCTTCCTCCCACGAACCTGCGGTGCCAGTCTGAGGGGCCTTCTGAGTCTATTCCTGGGTGTTGGCCCTCGGACCCAGGGTCTGCTTGTTTAAAGGACACTGGTGCACTGTGTGACCTGCCTTCTGGCAGCGGTGGCAGACGAACTCTTGGTGAGGATGGCGCTGGTTGTTGGTCCTTCCAGAGGGCGGCGTTGTCCTCCTCCGGGGTGGCGATGTCCTCCTTCTCCTCCGGTTCATCCAGGGGACATCCTCAGGGCAGTCGGCTAGCAGGATCTTTCCCTCCGTCTCTGGCTCCGTCTGTAGCTGCAGGGCACTCATCACAGTGGCCAGGTTTTTGGTCAGCTGGTGCACTTCTGAGCGCAGACAGTCCAGCTCAGTGGGGGGCGCTGCCTGCACTTTGGCTTCAGCAGCCAGTGGGGAAAAGGTGGGTGCTGCTGGCGTTGGAGTGGCCCCACCCTGGTAACGTTGGATTGCAGTATCTGCCATCTCCAGGGGTTGCAGTCCCTTTATAGCCATATCCTTAAGGGTGTCAAAGGTAGCATCTGGATGATCCAAGGACCATCAACGCACAGTCCTGCTCTCCGCTTGGGACCTCAGCCCCCGGACAAATTGTTCTTTTAGCATTTTACTCTCATTAGTTATGCTAATTGGACTAACCTGTTTTAGAGCTCGCAAGGCCCCTTGTAAACGGCAGGCATAGTCCCGAACGCTGTCCTCCGGTTTCTGAGAGCATTGGTAGAACCTCATCTGGAGGTCTGCTTCAGTGCGGTCCTCAAAGGCAGTCTGTAATTTTTCAAAAATTGCGGACACTGACTCCTGGTCTGCGGCCGACCAGGTCTCTACTTCTCTCTCTGCAGCACCAGTCAATTGTCCCACAACTGCAGCTCTTTGTTTGCCCGTCATAGAATACATGTCCAGGATGCTGCATATTTTGCGCTTGAATCCAGACAGGGTGTCTGGCTTGCCGCTGTACTGGGGGAGCCACTTTGCTCCAGGCATGTATGGTAAAGTCAATGGTGCGATAGGGGCTACAGGCACTGGTGATGGAGCGGCGGCTCGGTCTTGCGCGGCGGCGGCCGTGGGTGCATCATTGGGGCTGTCAGCCTGGGCCGCGACGTCGGGTTGTTTGTGCAACATCTTGGCGCCACCCTAGTTAACCGTGGCCTACCTTCCTCCTGTAGGCCGCAGCTCCGCAGGTGACGGTCTTCTGGTAGGACCTTGCGTCGCTTACGTTCCACGTCACAGCGTTCGCTGTGGCTTCCTGTAAGGACCTGACGCTGTATCAGTGCGTGGGGCGTGTCCTCGACTTTGCGCCCTTCCAGCGGTTACGCCCCTCTTCTTCCCGCGCGGCGACCGGAAAGATGGCAGCCAGTGGCGGGAAACTCCAGAAAAAGGCGGGAATGGCTTCACCACTGTGAGTTTTACAGTTTCTTAAGGCATACAGTACCCGGTGGCAACGGGCACGCAATCCTGTTCGTGACGCCAGTTAGAGAGATGTGGCGCCCAGGGGATGGGGACTACTCGGCGCCAGGGCCTTAATGCCTGGTCTTGGGGAATGTCGCTGTGGTCAGCTCCTGGGCCCCTACCCTGGGGGCTCTCTTAAAAAGGGGAAAATGAAATGTCAAAGTTCGTGATGCCACCTGTGGTGTCTGGTGAGGATCACCAGTGCTGCGGCAGTCCACTGAGGCCGGTGTTACGGCAGCTTTGATGGTGTAGCTCCCCACAGGTGGAGCTAGGCCTCAGGGCAGTGATGTTTGACGAGGTGCACGATATGGCGGTGACCCAGCCGGGTCCAAGGAAGGACAGGGGACACACACACACGGTTTGCTTCTGTACCTTTTACTGGTGGAAATGCAGGTACCGTCCGGAGCACTGTAGGGTGAGGGGTGCACTGCAGGACTCTCCCCAGTGAGCAGGTGTAGGGCCTCCTGTTTCTTCACCGCTTAGTGTTAGTCTCTGGCCTGCCTGGAGCTAGGCCTAACTTAGTCTCTGTTCTGCACTGGCTGATCCTGTGGTAGGGCCTTCTGTTGGAGTACACACTCCCTGGTATATGGGGCCTCGGTAACTCCTGACCCTGGTATAACAGTCAGCGTTTGGTATTCCTGGGACATGTAGTTCGCCAGGGGTTCTGGTTGTCTTCTGCTGGGTGTAAAGAATCCCTGTAGACTCGGACCCGGTGTCCGGTATATGATTTCTGGGGTGAGCTGGTAAAGCTCCTCTGCCCCCAATGCTACTCACTCCTCTAGCCTTCGGCCTACTCGGGCCCTCACTAGTCTATACACACTGGCAGTTAGCTGGCTGCCTCTTCTGCTGCTCTCTGAGTGTCAGCAACGCTCCTAGCTCACTTAACTCGAGCTGCTTGAGTCTGACTGAGCTCCACTGCAGACTGACCTGTTTCTCTGTGTCTCACTCTGCAGGAACTGGCTGTGGACTCCAGACTGTTCTGTCGCCACTCACTTCCTGAGGAGAACTAACTCACAGACTCACTCTGCCTAGCTCCACCCTCCGTATTTATATCCCTATCCGGGCTCCCTCTTGTGGTCTGAGGTAGGGTGGAGGTGTGTGTATGCTCTGAGGGCCTCTTATGGAGAAATCCTGAAATGCACACCTCCAGGATCTGTGGCTCCATGCACAGCAGGGCGTCACACGAGGGTCATGGGAAAGGCAGCGTAACAATAAACTCAGCCATGCGTGCCAGACTACTAACAGGCAAGACTTCCGTGTCCTCACCAAGAGGATGTCTGACCATGCTCTCCTCCTCCTCCTCTCTGTCCTCTGGCCATCCACGCTGAACAGACAGCTATGCTGGTAGTGCTGGTGCAGTTAGTACCGTCTATAGTGCATGAAACTAGCTCCTGTCCTTCCTCCTCCTCTTCCTCATTGTCACCTAATCCACGTTCCACGTTAGGATGAGATGAGGCTTGGCTTTGTGTAATCACCCTGTATGGTTCCTTGCTCCATCTCATCGTGCTCCGCCTGCAATGCATCCTCTTTGATTGTGAGCCGAGAGCATTTCAGAAGACAGAGAAGCGGGATGGTGACGCTAATTATGGCGTCATCGCCGCTCACCATCTTAGTGGAGTCCTCAAAGTTTTGGAGGATGGTACATATGTCTGACATCCATGTCCACTCCTGAGGTCTTATGTGTGGAGTCTGAACTGAATACCGACGGCCTTGTTGATGCTGGTACTCAACAACTGCCCTCTTCTGCTCACAAATCCTTCCCAACATCTGCAGTGTAGAGTTCCAACGAGTGGGGACATCACACACCAGTCTGTGAGCCGGAAGCTGCAAACACTGCTGAAGCACTGCAAGGGCGGCAGAAGCTGTAGCTGACTTTCTATCACAAAAGGGGAAAAGGAGAAGGGAAAAGATGTGGATATATATTAATTTAAAATTCATATGCTTTATAAGGTCTATTAAAATATTTTAAGTGCAAATTACTCATGCATCAATAGATGCATATAAGGTGGCCATCCTGTTTAACCAAGGACGGTACCCACTAATAAATCTGGCTGAATAATGTGTTGGATAAATTTGGAACGCTACAGTCTAGTCAATTAAATCATTGGACTATAGCTGTAGATTGTACATGGAATTCCCCATAAGTAGATGTTGCCTTAATATTTATGTCATAGCAATGACACAGCTCACAGGTGAGGCGTGCAGTAATTAGGCTTATATTAATCCTCACCCCAGCTAGATTACTTATATAATTAGAATAATGAATAAGGTGCTTAGTGATACGATAGCACAATGTAAATGTACTGGTGCGCATATCATATGTCAGCCTACCAAGCCGGCGCGGCTGATCGCCGCCGGTAAGAGGTGAACACCTGACTGCCAGCTGCCAAGCGGTTGGTGATGTTATATCACGGTAAGGGGTGGTCCGTTGTTCCGGACAACTCCTTACACCTCTAATCCCGCTGCCTGCACACGAGGTCGGCAATAGCAGACTGTACAATGTGAATGTACTGCTGCGCAGTACAGCCTACCAAGCCGTCGCGGCTGATCGCCGCCGATAAAGGTGAACACCTCACTACCAAGCGCCAAGCAGTTGGTGATATTATGTCACGGTGAGGAGTAGTCCGTTGTACCGGACAACTCCTTACACTTCTCATCCCGCTGCCTACACACACGGTCGGCATACCCGACTCGCGCAACTGATCACTAAAGCTGTTAAAACTCCAGCGGCTCTGCAGGGTTAAGAGCACCTTAGCTGTGTGCACTAGCTTAGGGCTTTTCCATAGTTCCCTCCTAACACTCTCATTCAAACACAGAGTATAATCCCTGCCGAGCGTTTCGCCGATATACCGGCTTTTTCTAAGGGCAAAGTCGGCCTCCAGCTCCGGATGTTTATACTCTCCAACTGGATTGACAGGAGGATCGACCAATCAAATTGTACTCATCACAAAAAGGTTTCATTTCTTGGAATCAAAAGCAACTGAATGAACAAGTCTTATATGCATAAATCATAATAATCTGTTGCATAAGAACAAAGCATAAATTATCTTATGTAAATATTTATTTTTGAGCAAGCGAATTATCAGTCAGTTTTCATGTAAATCGCTCACAGCATGGCTACAACATAAGAAAAGATGGAACTCAAAGATTTTATACATTGCATATTTGTCTGCATCAGATCAACTACATATAAACATATTCTTATATGGTTAATTGTCCCAACCCTTAAGGTCCTTCCACTGTGACTGATGTTTGATCTTAAAATGTCTAGCAATTGGCTTTGGGGTAAATAATTTCTTTTGTTCCTGGCTCCTTTTCTCATCCCTATCATAATTGACAATGCTTTGAATATGTTCCCTTATACGGGTCCTCAAATCCCTAATTGTTTTTCCAATATATTTAAGCCCACATGTACATTCAAGACAATAAACCACCCCACTAGTGGCACAATTGAGATATTGCTGAATTGTACACTTTTTCCCAAATGCATCCCCAAATGATTTCCTGGGGACCAGGATCCGGCAAGCTTTACACATTTTACATGGAAAGAAACCAGGATCTTTTGTTCTTATAGGCACATTGTTTCTCTTAAAGTGACTGGATACTAGAAGGCTTGAAACTGAGGTGGTTTTTCTATACCCAGATGAGGCTCTTGATGTCACACAATCCTTGAGGTCCACATCAGATTGAATAATGTCCCAATGTTTATTCAGTATATCCAACATTGTTTGCCATTCCTCATGAAATTCTGTAATGAATCTCACGACATTATTGTCTGCTCTATCGCTCTTCTTAGGGACCAATAATTCTTTTCTTTCCACTCTTAACGCATGATTATATGCCTTTTTAATCATTCTCCCTGAATAGTTCCTTTCAAGGAGTCTTAATTTAAGCTCCCGGGTCTGTTCCTTGAAGCATTCAAAAGTTGAACAATTACGTCTTAGACGCAAAAACTCTCCTTTTGGGATTGCTCTGATGGTACCAGTAGAATGAGCACTTCCAGCATCTAGAATACTATTAGTGGAAGTCTCCTTCCTGTACAGATCAGTTTGTACCACATTATTTATATCTCTTTGTATCATTATATCTAAAAAAGGAATCTTTTGCCTATGAAAGGCCAACGTAAACTTCAAATTGAGGGAGTTGTTGTTTAGAGTGTCTATAAATGCTTGTAGTTTTTCTTCCGTGCCCCTCCACAACATCAGCACGTCATCAATGTAACGTTTCCAGGTTACAATTAGTGATGAGCGAGCATGCTCGCCACTGCTCGGTACTCGCCCGAGCATCTCAGTACTCGAGATGCTCGGAGCTCGCCGAGTACTTTCGAGATGCTCAGGCGGGAGCTCAGGTCCCCGTCCTGCATGTTTGGCGCTATTTAGAGCACCAATCATGCAGGGATTGTCTGCCACTCACTGTAATGTCACAGCCATGGTGGTTGTGGCATTACAGTGATTGCCCAAATCGATGGGAACAGTGCTCACAGTGAAACATGAAAAGCCGGCAATTCAGCAGCGGCATACACCGGTACCCGACAATTTAGAACAGAAAGAATAGAGCATCACACATAGATTAGATAGATAGAAACATGTCAGTCACATATACAATAAGTACAGTGACAGTGTTGGTTACTATACTTATTATTTAGTGTTAAAATAAAGGATTTATTAAAAAAAAATTGCCGTGGGGTTCCCCGTAATTTTAGTCTCTAGCGGAGGTTAAGCAGAGGGCTGGGGCAGATGTTTGAAGCCTGGGAAGAGGGTAATACCCACTGAGCTTCCCAGGCTACTAATATCAGCCCCCAGCTGAATACCTAGCCTTTACTAGCTATTAAAATGGGGGACCCCACAAAAAAATGACGTGAGATGGCAGGCTGGATGCATCCAGCATGCCATCCTTCAGACACACTGCGGAGCGCAGGCATGCTTGCGCTCTGCAGTGTCTCTGAAGGATGACAAGCTGGATGGCAGCGTTCTGTTACCATCCAGCCTGCCATCTCAATGCCGTCCCAGCGTGGGAGAATTTTCCTGCTCAAGTGATGACGTAATTTGCCGGCACCGCATGTGCAGGAGAATTCTCCCACGCTGTCAGTGACGTGCATGAGGTGAGCTGAGTTCATTGGACATGAATTCGGCTCATCTGGATGCCGTCACAGCCAGACACTGAGGAGCTTCTCAGTGTCTGCGGCATGGCAAGCTGGATGGCAGCGTTCAGCTGCGATCCATCCTGTCATGTCAATGTAGCAGAGCTGAAGCCATCCTGGGAACCATGGAAAGGTAAGGATAAGGTTGGTTTATTATTTTATTTTTATTGCAGGAGATCATTGGCTTCAGCTGGAATGGACGTGACGGTAATTAGAGTTTAATTTAGAACATTAAAGAATTGTGTGTTTATTTCAATTAAAGGACTTTATTCTGGGTGTTTGTGTTTTTTTTTAACTTTCACTATGGGGTTAGTAATGGGGGTGTCTTATAGACGCCTCTCCATTACTAACCTGGGCTTGATGTCAGCTGGCATTATAAGCTGACATCAACCCCAGCCCTATTACCCCACTGCCACCGCTACAGGGCAGTGGGAAGAGCGAGGCTAAGTGCCAGAATTGGCGCATCCTATGGATGCGTCATTTCTGGGGTGGCTGACGGCTGGTGTTTCTAGCCTGGGAGGGGGCCAATATTCATGGCACCCTTCCTGGGCTATTAATATCAGCCCCCAGCTGTCTGCCTAGCCTTTGCTAGCTATTAAATTAGGGGGGACCCCACGTCATTTTTTTTGGGGGGTCCCCCATTTTAATAGCTAGTAAAGGCTATGTATTCAGCTGGGGGCTGATATTAGTAGCCTGGGAAGCTCCGTGGGTATTACCCCCTTCCCAGGCTTCAAACATCTGCCCCAGCCGTCTGCTTAACCTCCGCTAGAGCCTAAAATTAAGGGGAACCCCACGCCAATTTTTTTAATAATAAATCCTTTATTTTAATACTAAATGACAAGTACAGTAACCAACACTATCACTGTACTTCATATATATGTGACTGACATGTTTCTATCTATCTAATCTATGTGTGATGCTCTATCTTTCTGTTCTAAATTGTCGGGTACCGCTGCTGAATTGCCGGCCGGCTTTTTTAAAGAGACAGTGCATGAAAACACTATTATTTTTTTAAATAAATCCTTTACACTAAATGACAAGTACAGTAAGCAACACTATCACTGTACTTATTATATATGTGACTGACATGTTTCTATCTATCTAATCTATGTGTGAAGCTCTATTCTTTCTGTTCTAAATTGTTGGGTACAGATGCTGAATTGCCGGCCGGCTTTTTTAAAGAGACGGTGCATGAAAACACTAATATTTTTTTTAATAAATCCTTTACACTAAATGACAAGTGCAGTAACCAACACTGTCACTGTGCTTCTTATATGTGTGACTGACATGTTTCTATCTATCTAATCTATGTGTGATGCTCTATTCCTTCTTGTCTAAATTGTCGGGTACCGGTGTATGCCGCTGCTGAATTTGCCGGCCGGCTTTTTTAAAGAGAGTGTCTTCTGAGCAGTTTGTCAGCTTTTGGACACCTTTGCAGGTGTTTTCTATGTGTTTCTATGTGTTTTTGTTTGCCTGCCATTGGTTTTAACGGTGTTCGACGGTGTTCTAAGGTGTTCGACGAACAGTTCGACGAACAGTTCCTCGAACATCCCGGTGTTCGACGAACCGAACCGAACCCGAACACTACAGGGGTGGCTCAACACTAGTTATAATGACACAAACTGTAAAAGTCTTCTGGGACGGTGTCCGACATCTTCACACACTTTTACTGTATAACCACGAGTCACTTAAATGTCAGGGACATCGATCTGTCTAGTTAGGGGCAGAAGTGATTGTGAATCAATGTCACCTCTTCTGGTGCAGATGAAAGTGACAACAGGAGCCCGTGAGAGGAACAGCGAGACACCCCGAAAGAGGGAATGGTGCAGATAGTGGCCTATTATGACTGCACAAGCCCATGTACATTGGTAGCGTACAAACAAGAGGAACAAATATCTGAACCTGGCAGATCCAAATTCAGACTGGTAGAAGCACTACTCTGACCCTGGTCTGTCCCTACATGATGGTGGAGGTTGGCACCCTAAGATAACGCAATGGCGCCCCCTATCAATGGTGGCTCACCCTGAATGCTCCTAACAATTCCGAGTTTATCTATGCTTGTGTAGCAACTTACTTGGGAAAATAGGTTAAACACTAAAAACTAGAACTGACCCTGCTTGCTCCTGTACAGACTAGATACCTTGACTACACAGTCCCCAGCGGTACCTGCGGGTGAAGAGATAGACCTAACCACAGACTAGGAGATGGCAACTATGGCCTAAACTGCCTAAAAGGCAGACAAGTTGCTTCACGTTCCTCCTAAAGAACCAGAGGGCAGAGCAGAGTGTGAATTATCTAAAAGAAGAGTAGTGTGCTGAACAAAGGAATAATCCCAAAGCAAGTAAAGTAAGAAACAAAATACCAAACAAAGCATACAGCAAGTACTGTTAACAAATATACTGCCTATTTTCAAATGATAAAAAGAAGAAAAGTGCAAAGTATAGCAAATAAACAGCAAAGCGAAAAACCCTAACTCCAAATATCAACAGAATGTCAGAATATCCAAATGAATCTATCACCAGCAGGAAACGCAGACTATAAAGCTGCACCCAAAATGTGATATGCATCCAAATAAAAATACAAATGTGTAAAGCTAAGCAGGCTGCAGCCAGAAAAGCAGAACCCAAACACCCAGTGAAAAGGTGTGTGTCCTGTGGCTCGGCAGAAAGAGAAGCCGACCACAGAACACAAACTGAAGGGATCAAATCCTGGAGCATGACATTGCTACAGACAATTCCTCTCTCTTCCTCCTCCCTGACTTCTCTAGTTTTCCATTTCTGCTGTGTCTTGGTAATTGTGGGTAACATGAGGCGGCCCATTCAGGTTGTACAGGTGGTCTGGCTCTGCCAGGACGGCATCCATACGTGCCGTCACAAGAAGGTTTGCTATATCTCGCAGCACAGTCTCAAGAGGACGGAAACAAACTCCATGTGGACGGCATGAGGGGCCAATATCCTGTAGTGGACAAGGGACAAATACCGCCACACCATGACCAGATCACATATTACCACCACATAGTGACCGAATACTACCATACTGAGCATTAATACAAAAACAGAATACTAATATTACCATTACTAATAGTGCCATTATTCACAGGAGCTCTGTGTATAGTATACAGTGTATAGTGTCAGTGTACAGATAATACACTGACTCACTGGTGATGTCTCTAGTTGAAGTCCTTCATCTCCACTTTTCCTCTTCATCCATCGCAGACCGCCATCACTTCTTCTCGCCAGGACTCGTCTCTGCATAAAATAACACAGTTATCTAGAGCAGCTTACAGAGCACATTCCCCAATATTTCCTCAACTTCTACACTACACCAGATGAAGAAAAAAAGTGATATAGTGCCGCCCTGCACAGTAACATGAACCCCCCACAGAAAACAGTATCCTCAAAAATAAAATACATTACAGCAGTAATAATATCCTTTAATTTGCCCCTACAGTAATAATGTCCCTCATCCTACTCCCATTGTCTTCATCCTGCCCCCATTGTCTCCATCCTGCCCCCATGTTTCCATTTGTCTCCATCCTGCCACCAATGTCTCTCCATCCTGCCCCCAATGTCTCTCCATCCTGCCCCCAATGTCTCTCCATTCTGCCCCAATGTCTTTCCATTCTGCCCCAATGTCTCTCCATTCTGCCCCCATTTCTTTCCATTCTGCCAATGTCTCTCCATTCTGCCAATGTCTCTCCATTCTGCCTCCATGTGTCTATTTGCCCCATGTCTCCATTCTGCCCCCAATGTCTCTCCATTCTGCCCCCAATGTCTCTCCATCCTGCCCCCAATGTCTCTCCATTCTGAACCAATGTCTTTCCATTCTGCCCCAATGTCTATCCATTCTGCCAATGTCTCTCCATTCTGCCCACGTCTCCATTCTGCCTCCATGTGTCTATTTTGCCCCATGTCTCCATTCTGCCCCCAATGTCTCTCCATTCTGCCTCTAATGTCTCCATTCTGCCCCGTCTCAATTCTGCCCCGTCTCCATTCTGCCCCCAATGTCTCTCCATTCTGCCTCCGATGTCTCCATTCTGCCCCGTCTCCATTCTGCCACCTTGTTTCTATTCTGCCTCCATGTTTCTATTATGCACCCAATGTCTCCATTCTGCTCCCCTTTCTCCATTCTGCCCCCCTTGCCTCTATTCTGCCCCAATGTCTCAATTCTGCCCCCCTTGTCTCCATTCTGCCCTCCCTGTCTCCATTCAGCCCCCCTGTCTCCATTATGCCCCCCTTGTCTCCATACTACCCCTGGTTTCTATTCTGCCCCCAATGTCTCCATTCTGCACCCGTCTCCATTCTGCCCCCCATGTTTCTATTCTTCCCTCCATGTCTCCATTCTGTCCCCCTTGTCTCCATTCTGCCCCCATGTTTCTATTCTGCCACCCTTGTCTCCATTCTGCCCCCTATCTCCATTCTGCCCCCCAGTCTCTATTCTGCCCCTTCTGCATTCTGCCCCCCTGTCTCCATTCTTCCCCCATGTTTCTATTCTGCCACCCTTGTCTCCATCCATACTGCCCTCTGGTTTCTATTCTGCCCCCAATGTCTCCATACTGCCCCCTTGTCTCTATTCTGCCCCCTATCTCCATTCTGCCCCCCGGTCTCTATTCTGCCCCGTCTCCATTCTGCCCCCTATCTCCATTCTGCCCCTGGTCTCTATTCTGCCCCGTCTCCATTCTGCCCCCTATCTCCATTCTGCCCCCGGTCTCTATTCTGCCCCGTCTCCATTCTGCCCCCTATCTCCATTCTGCCCCTGGTCTCTATTCTGCCCCGTCTCCATTCTGCCCCCTATCTCCATTCTGCCCCCGGTCTCTATTCTGCCCCGTCTCCATTCTGCCCCCATGTCTCCATTCTTCTCCCCTGTCTCCATTCTGCCCCCTGTCTCCATTCTGCCCCCAATGTCTCCCATTCTGCCTCCATGTTTCCCATTCGACCCCCCCATGCCTCCATTCTGCCCTCAGTGTCCCTCACCCTGCCCCCATCCTGTGCGGTTTTGGTGATTTTTTTCCTCTATAGACTTCTATGTGGAGCATAAAAAAACGTCTGTAAGAAACTGCAGATACTTTTTTAAGTGCAGAATCAAAGCTTTTCTGTACTGTAAAAAACAATTAAAAACGCGGTTTCACATCTGCATCAAAATGCATCAAATAAGGGGGAAAAAGCCTAAAATAGTGCACCAAAGAAGCAATAACCAGAGGAGATTGTTATTGTGTAGATTGGTGCACAGTATTTATGCTACGTGTGAACACGGCCTTACAGACACAAAAAAGCCAGATGTCATATAGTGAAACTACACAGAGATGAGAAAGTTCTGAAGGGTCCGACTGTGAATGAGGGAACAAAAAATAATCCACAGGTCCCAACTAGAGAAGAGCAGGACGCACAGATGATATTGCAGCAGCCCGGGCTAATCTAAAGCCGCGACAGGGCCTCCCGTCCAGCCACCAATTACCACTGACCTGGATGCTGGACCTGAGTCCCATGAGTCGATCCTCTCATCTCTAATCCCAGCCGTCCTGGATACAGCAGACAGACCCGGATTTAGGTCTATGCCCTGCAGTCCCGAGTTTCTGCTGAATGTCCCTCACTGCCATCGCCCCTCTGATAACTCTTCCTGCCGGGGGAGAAAGACATGGTAAATGGGCGTAGCTTGGGGTGTGGATAGGGGCGTGGCCAGACTACGCGTGCCGCATGGTTTCGCCCTCTTTCTAGTCCTCATAGGTTGGCAGTATGCTTGTACTGAGGAGATCTGGGATATCAGTGATTAGGTCCCATATTGTGCACTGTAAGGTCTGGAAAAGCTCCTTCTATCCGTCTCTGTAGCACCAGAGGAAGAACAGAGGGGAAAAGACAGGATTTTCTACATGTCGCGTTATGTAGATGTTCTGCAGATTTATCACAACCGTCCACAAGAAGAAACTGCCATCACAGAGCCGCCTTTAGCTGTTGGAAAAGTTTAAACTTAGTTTTGAATAGTTGCTATAGGCAACAAGGACTTTCTATTTATGCAGGGTCACATGATGCTGGTGCTGGGTGATGTCATGTGACGGAATGTTGTGGGTGATGATGTCACAGAGGGCGTTGTGATGTCACCCTTGGGGTATATAAGGGGGCTCCATCCACCTGGAGCTCATATCTCATTGGCCATATCTTGGTGCTGAGATACCCCCTGGAGACAATGAGGATCGCCATATTGTTTCTGTGCTGTACCCTGTTCTACCCTGTGAATTACCATAGGCTGCCGGTGAGTACCTGTCTATTATTACATATGGAGGACGTTTAGAATCAGCTGCGGCAGGGGAAGGGGATGGGGAGGGGGGTCCTGTAAGAATTTACCTGCGGGAATAAGAGGTTATGGCAGGGAAAGGAGCTTAGGAAGTGACAGTCAGAGGGGATATAAGTGTGGGGTGACCCCTCAGACTCCCACATTCCTGCCTTGTCCTTGTAGTGATTAATGACTTTGGTGTTGTCCCTTATATATCGCTTTGCAGTCACCAGTGATCGCTCCGCACTGTGATCCTAAACTACAGTCTCATTTACCTTTTAGCAAACGCCCAGAAGGGGAGGAGTGACATCACACCCATGTGAGCAGATCCCGCCCACTTTTACTGCAGTCGTAATGCGAGCTAGCTGTATTCTGTTTTCATGGAAATGTCAGCAGCTGCTCCCCCTAGTGTTTACAAGATGAAAACATCAAAACAGTTAAAATATTTTTTCAGATTTTATACCATTAAAACCTTTTTAAATATATATGTGTATTTATATATAAATATAAATACTTTACAAATTTTACAATTGTAAAAAAATTGCTGACACTTTCCCTTTAAAAGATCTAAAGACGCTCTGCTTCATGTGCCATTGTGACCAATCACAGCACAGATTATATTTTTTAAACTTTTCTTGAAAAACTGAAGCTGCTCCGTGATTGGAAATCATGTGGAAGGGTTCTCTTT
This sequence comes from Phyllobates terribilis, assembly GCF_046119375.1. Lineage (NCBI taxonomy): Eukaryota > Metazoa > Chordata > Amphibia > Anura > Dendrobatidae > Phyllobates > Phyllobates terribilis. The sequence continues at coordinate 6,094,932 of NW_027362845.1, forward strand.
TAGACATTTAGTTAGGTCCAAAGTATCAGTGACATGATGGATAGAACTGTGCAATGATGTCACAGAGGGCTTTGTGATGACACCCCTGGGTATATTAGAAGCCTCGGCCCATCTGCAGCTTGTATCTCATTGACCATACCTTGGGGCTGAGTGACCTCTGGAGATGATGAGTATCATCCTATCATTTCTGTGCTTTACGTTGCTCTACCTCCCACATTACAGTACACTGAGGGCGAGTATGTTCTCATCAATATGGAGGTCACAAGGATCAGCTAATGAGAATATCGCCTCTTGCAGGACTTCTCATACTGGACACGCGACTGTCCGTCATATGAAAGTCCAACTGTAAATAATATTCCATGGACCCTGGAGGTGAATCCCAAACTTCTTCCTGATCTTCTCAATGGGATATTTCTGAAAGTTGCTTGATAATGTATCCATCACTGTATAATAACAAGGGCTCTCTGTTTGACTGGATTGGGTATAAATATACAGGACTTTATTATGTTTTTTTTCTTTATTATAGGATGACCCACTACCCGTGGATCTCAGGAGAAGCACCTATCAAGCTTCCATCAATCTTCCTCTTTGGCTCTTCCGTGACGCAGTTTTTGTTGCGGTGATGACACTACTGACAGTACTAGAGTATTTGGCCTTAAGTCTTGTCCTGAGCAAGTGGGCAATGTCTGAACCTGGTGAAACAATCAGAAAACTCCTGAGAACAAACCCAATCTGAAGGAACAAAGTGCTTGTAAGGAGCCGATTTGCATCCCTCAGATTCAGGAGCAAGACTCCAGGAGAACACCTGTCCTGCCCAATGGCAAATGTTCTACTCCATCCATGGCTCCTGCACCGCAGGATGCGAAAAAGGTTCCTAGTTGCAACTATAAAGTGGCGTTCAGTGATATTGTCTGGGTCAGAACGATCCCTCACAACAATATAGGAAGAAGAGCTCGAAGTTCCACGGAGCATAAAGAGGTTACTGATTTTTCAGAGAAGCCAACAACCCAGAATTCCAGAGCCAAGAGCACCAGAACCTAGAACACCAGAACCTACCATGTCAGAACCTAGTATGTCAGAACCTAGAATGCCAGAGCCTGAAATGCCTACAACACCTCCACCCAAAATCAAGAGGAGAAGATGTTTCCTTAGATGTCTTAGAGGCGAGGAAGATTGAGAAGGCAACTGCTTGAACTTCCCCATTGCTCGTGTTTTCATCACAGGTTAGTCGTATACATGCTGTCTGATGGGCACCATCTTACTACATACAATGCAGCATTGCACCTGAAATCGAATGGATATTTTGTCACACACTTGCACTTTAGCACCTTATCATATGGCGCATATATCTATGAACGCTTTGCTAAGTATCACTGTCTAGTATGTGCTTCTGATGAACCTATTTTAGGAAAACGTGTCGAGGTTTGGCATACTATATACTTCAGTTTGGCGTACTATGTGCTTGTTGGTAAATTCTATTGCCATCTATAATCTACTAGATATTATAATGTCTCTGGTGGGATGCCCCATGCCGAATTGTTGATAACTGACTATGAGCATTGTCCTCTATTTCTTATCTACTATGGTTACAGGTTGATGTGAAGAGAGCTGTGCCATTGGTAGCGATTTTTCTACTGATTTGTCAGTTATATTTATGTTAGTTTAGCAAATTTCTGCTTGTAGGGTCTAATGTTTTAGCATAGTGTATGTTCTGTGAGCTAAATTGTCATACTTATGCACTAGATAGATTATAAATTGTGATGCTTATGTACAAGATAGATTATTAGTTTAATCTGTGATTTTTTAAATATTTTTTAACATCAGGAGACTCAAGAATCGCATCTTACAGAAGACAAGAAGCCTAAATGCCGAAGGGTGATGACCTGTTGATGGCCCACAGCTGGAGGGTCATTACCTCTTGATGGCACAAAACTGGACAGAAGACAAAAACATTTGATGGCACACAGCCGGAGGGTGATGACCTATTGATGGCCATAGCCAGAGGGTCATTACCTGTTGATGGCACACAGCCGGACAGAGGATCATTACCTGCTGATGGCACACAGCCGGACAGAGGATCATTACCTGTTAATGGCGCACTGCCGGATGGTCATTACCTGATGATGGCACACAGCCGGAGGGTGATGACCTATTGATGGCCATAGCCAGAGGGTCATTACCTGTTGATGGCGCATTGCCGGATGGTCATTACCTGTTAATGGCACACAACCGGAGGGTGATGACCAGTTGATGTCGCACTGCCGGATGGTCATTACCTGTTGATGGCACACAGCTGGAGGGTGATGACCAGTTGATGTCGCACGGCCGGATGGTCATTACCTGTTGATGGCACACAGCCGGACAGAGGATCATTACCTGTTGATGGCACACAGCCGGTCAGAGGATAAGATCTTTTGATTGCATACACCGGGTCCCTCCCTGATTACAAGGAACCCTGGGGAATACTGGTCATCTTGATCCCCCACTGACTATATACTTGCTCCACCTCAGCCTACACCATCATGGAGGTCACTTCCACCTGTGTCCACTGTAAGGTTGGACTTTCATTTATAATTACAGCAGGTTAATAAACATCATAAAGCTGTAAAACTATCGAGTAATTTATTATAAATTATTATAAAGAAATATAAAGTATAATAGATAGCTATAGAGGGCACATAAGACGACTAACTATAGAAAGCATGGTATCGCCTGATATATACTGTATATTCTAGATGGCGCTATTACACTAAATATATCACAACCTTCAGGGTGATATTACCGTACAATGCGAGATCACTAATAATGGCCACAGATTATGAGAAAATGACCAGCTCCATAGTCCTGGAGTTAATGTGGCACCCCAGGGGTCTGGTTGCCACAGTAATAGAAATATTACGTCTGAGAGCAAGTGGGAGGTTTCCTGGTCAGGAGCCCTAAGCATGCCACGCCTCCTGCCCCAGTCCTGGGAGGGGAGGAATCTGCCCTATATAAACTGGGTCTGGGGCGGGGTTAGAGAGTTCAGTTGAGTTCAGACACAGGGAAAGCTGCAACTAGGAGCTCTGTAGGAGCAGGAGTTGAAGACCAGGGGCTGGAGCTAAGCGGAGCTCGCCCCCGCCAGAAGAATACAAGAACCGGACACCGGAGTCCGAGGCTGCAAGGATCTTTAAGTCCAGCAGCAGAACCCAGCCGGCAGGGGATTCCAGGTCCTCTGGCCATAGAAGCCCGGAGGCTCGGTCACAAGCAAGGGACCAGCACCGCCATCGTGGAGCGGACGCTATTAGGAGGCCCCAAGTCACTGGCCATACGGGTGAGCACCACACGGTACGCTCAGGGACGTGGGCTACTTCTACCCGCTTACAGCAAGGTAGCCAGGAAGAGTGCAGACAGATGGGGAGGCCTACAACTCCACCTGGCCAGGGGAACTCCTGCCTGCTCACAGACTGACCAGGCCCCTTATGCTAGCCAGTACTCCCGGGAGGGTCTGCCTTAATATCATCAGTAAAGACCCTGAACTGCACTGCAAAGACTCTGAGTCGTTCCTGCTTTCTCACCGCATACAGCACTATTAGTACTGGGACTCCCGTGTACCATCACTCCCATCATCCACATTAACTGCCCTGAGGCTATACTTCTCTCGTGGGGAGTCATTCCATTCTTTGCTGCGCACACAACACCAGCCTCAGCGGTCTGCCTCGCAGCGGCGGTCCCCAATGACCACAATCCACGGGTGGCGTAGTCGTACAATTATCATACAGCTTGCCTGCCACCGGTTTGACCACCCTGGGCACGGACCGGGTCATCGCCACGGAGACTACCACCCCCAGCGATCCGGCTCCGGGTAATCCCACACACGTTCACATTAGGACCAGGGGCTGCGTCATTATTATAAATGTCTCTAGTGTGAGGCAGGGACTGGACGAGTGTTGGAGGGAGGTATATTCCCCCAGGACGTCCTTTATGTATCCATGCTGCAGAATCTGCCGTACACTTCTGTTCTAGCAGTCAGACATTTCACTCTGCAAATCACAGGCTCAACATTGTGTAAAACTACCACCGTATATAAGAGCACTCAGAATAAAAACTAGCGGCATGCCGTGCACTGCCCACGTCATGTGTACGGGATACAGGACCTGCAGGACCTGGTACGGCCATTATAGTTGATAGATTAATGATACCTGTGCAGATGAAGGGAAAAAAAATATGTGCAACAACAGGAGGAGAAAGTCACAAAATGTCATTTGAAAAGTATAATAGAGAAATGGGAAACTTCTGGAGATGCAGATAAGTGGTACCAGGGCGAAACGTAAGTGTAGTCAGACAAGGGAAAAGTGCAAATGATCCAGCGTAAAGGTTTGTTTAGTAGAAAAAATATTAAAACTTAGCTTTTATTAGCCATATAAAACACTGCTCCACAAAGAATACAGCAAATGTGCAACTATCATAGCTTACAGACCTACGCGTTTCAACAAATCATGTCTTAATTATGGCCCTACTACTATAATGACAAAAAGGCATAAATATATATATATATATATATATATATATATATATATCCACGTGCCTGTATGACCTCCCTACAACGCCTGGGCATGCTCCTGATGAGGTTGCGGATGGTCTCCTGTGGGATCTCCTCCCAGACCTGAACTAAAGCATCCGCCAACTGTGGTGCAACGTGACGTTGGCGGATGGAGCGAGACATGATGTCCCAGATGTGCTCAATCGGATTCAGGTCTGGGGAACGGGCGGGCCAGTCCATAGCTTCAATGCCTTCATCTTGCAGGAACTGCTGACACACTCCAGCCACATGAGGTCTGGCATTGTCCTGCATTAGGAGGAACCCAGGGCCAACCGCACCAGCATATGGTCTCACAAGGGGTCTGAGGATTTCATCTCGGTACCTAATGGAAGTCAGGCTAGCTCTGGCGAGCACATGGAGGGCTGTGCGGCCCTACAAAGAAATGCTACCCCACACCATTACTCACCCACTGCCAAACCGGTCATGCTGAAGGATGTCGCTCTCCACGGCGTCTCCAGACTCTGTCACGCCTGTCACATGTGCTCAGTGTGAACCTGCTTTCATCTGTGAAGAGCACAGGGCACGAGTAGCGACTTTGCCAAACCTGGTGTTCTGTGGCAAATGCCAAGCATCCTGCATGGTGTTGGGCTGTGAGCACAACCCCTATCTGTGGACGTTGGGCCCTCATACCACCCTCATGGAATCGGTATCTAACCGTTTGTGCAGACACATGCACATTTGTGGCCTGCTGGAGGTCATTTTGCAGGGCTCTGGCAGTGCTCCTCCTGTTCCTCCTTGCACAAAGGCGGCGGTAGCGGTCCTGCTGCTGGGTTGTTGCCCTCCTATGGCCCCCTCCACATCTCCTGGTGTACTGGCCTGTCTCCTGGTAGCGCCTCCTGCCTCTGGACACAGCCAACCTTCTTGCCACAACTCGCATTGATGTGCCATCCTGGATGAGCTGCACTATCTGATCAACTTCTGTGGGTTGTATAGTCTGTCTCATGCTACCACGAGTGTGAAAGCACAACCAACATTCAAAAGTGACCAAAACATCAGCCAGAAAGCATTGGTACTGAGATGTGGTCTGTGGTCCCCACCTGCAGAACCACTCCTTTATTGAGGGTGTCTTGATAATTGCCAATAATTTCCATTTATCGTCTATTCCATTTGCACATCAGCATGTGAAATTGATTGTCAATCAGTGCTGCTTCCTAAGTGGACAGTTTGATTTCACAGAAGTTTGATTTACTTGGAGTTATATTCTGTTGTTTTAAGTGTTCCCTTTATTTTTGGAGCTGTGTATATAGATACATACAGTGAGTACGGAAAGTATTCAGACTCCTTTAAATTTTTCACTCTTTGTTTCATTGCAGCCATTTGATAAATTCTAAAAAGTTCATTTTTTTCTCTTTAAAGTACACTCTGCACCCCATCTTGACTGAAAAAAACAGCAATGTAGAATTTTTTTGCAAATTTATTAAAAAAGAAAAACTGAAATATCACATGGTCATAAGTATTCAGATCCTTTGCTCAGACACTCATATTTAAGTCACATGCTATCCATTTCCTTGTGATCCTCCTTGAGATGGTTCTACTCCTTCAATGGAGTCCAAATGTGTTTAATTAAACTGATAGGACTTGATTTGGAAAGGCACACACCTGTCTATATAAGACCCCACAGCTCACAGTGCATGTCAGACCAAATGAGAATCATGAGCTCAAAGGAACTGCCCAAGGAGCTCAGAGACAGAATTGTGGCAAGGCACACATCTAGCCAAGGTTATAAAAGAATTTCTGCATTACTCAAGGTTCATAAGAGCACAGTGGCCTCCATAATCCTTAAATGGAAGAAGTTTGGGACCACCAGAAGTCTTCCTAGACCTGGCCGTCCTGCCAAACTGAGCAATCGTGGGAGAAGAGCCTTGGTGAGAGAGGTAAAGAAGAACCCCAAGATCACTGTGGCTAAGCTCCAGAGATGCAGTAGGGAGATGGGAGAAAGTTCCACAAAGTCAACTATCACTGCAGCCCTCCACCAGTTGGGCCTTTATGGCAGAGTGGCCAGATGGAAGCCTCTTCTCAGTGCAAGACATATGAAAGCCCGCATAGAGTTTGCTCAAAAACACATGAAGGACTCCCAGACTATGAGAAATAAGATTCTCTGGTCTGATGAGACAAAGATAGAACTTTTTGGTGATAATTCTAAGTGGTATGTGTGGAGAAAACCAGGCACTGCTCATCACCTGCCTAATACAATCCCAACAGTGAAACATGGTGGTGGCAGCTGTTAGAACCCTCCTGTTAGTTTTTTCTATTTTGTGGTCACGTGACCTTCTGCCTATTTATTCCAGCTCCGCCCTTCAGGCTTTGCTGGACTTCAGTGTTACTTTGACTCTTAATCTAGCCAGGTGCTTTGTACCTACTGTATCTCTCTAGTTTGTTTGGTCCTTGGACCACTAAGTACTTTTGTCTGTTTGTCTTCTTCTGCTACTACTTCTGCCAGGAGGTGTCCAATTTTGTCCCAGTCCTTAGTTCTTTTAGGGACCCCTCCCTTTAATCTATAGGTCTGCGTTCAGACTAGCCGCGGACGAAGGCGGGTCTGTTCACAAGGAACAGGTTGTGCACTGCATCGTAGGGAATCAGCTTAGTCCTATTGTATGGACAGATTTCCTCTCTTTCCTTAGTTCTTGTAGCAGATCATAACAGCAGTATCATGCTATGGGTGTGTTTTTCAGCTGCAGGGACAGGACGACTGGTTGCAATTGAAGGAAACATGAATGCAGCCAAGTACAGAGATATCCTGGATGAAAACCTCTTCCAGAGTGCTCTGCACCTCAGACTTGGCCAAAGGTTCACCTTCCAACAAGACAATGACCCTAAGCACACAGCTAAAATAACAAAGGAGTGGCTTCAGAACAACTATGTGACCATTCTTGACTGGCCCAGCCAGAGCCCTGACCTAAACCCAATTGAGCATCTTTGGAGAGACCTGAAAATGGCTGTCCACCAACGTTTACCATTCATCCTGACGGAACTGGAGAGGATCTGCAAGGAAGAATGGCAGAGGATCCCAAAATGCAGGTGTGAAAAACTTGTTGCATCATTTCCAAGAAGACTCATGGCTGTACTAGCCCAAAAGGGTGCTTCTACTCAATACTGAGCAAAGGGTCTGAATACTTATGCCCGTGTGATATTTCAGTTTTTCTTTTTTATTAAATCTGCAAAAATTTCTACATTTCTGTTTTTTTTTCAGACAAGATGGGGTGCAGAGTGGACTTTAATGAGAAAAAAATGAACTTTTTAGAATTTACCAAATGGCTGCAATGAAACAAAGAGTGAAAAATGCAAAGGGGTCTGAATACTTTCCGTACCCAGTGTACATGCATGGAAATAAATGCAGAATTATATTTCTTAATACTGCAGTATCAGATCCTGTCTTGAATTTAACCCCTGTGGTATCCAATGTGAAAATCCACAGGGCCTCCCGGTTCAGAAGTTTGCACTTATGATCCCCCCCTCGTGTGGATCTATATACCTTCTCTATCTCCATATATTTAAAGAATGAGGTGTCACCTTTATGAACTCTCGCAAAATGCCTCGATACTGCTGATGTATTTATGGCTTCCAAATGAATCGCATCAGAAAGATGTCTTCTGATACGGACTTTCAGCGCACCTGTGGTACAACCCACATAGTGGACCTTACACAAGGTGCATTCTATAAGGTATATAACCCCTGATGAATTACAATTGAGGAAATCATGAATTTTATATTCTCTATCATTACTTAAGGACATAAAACGATCTGTTTTAACCGCATGTAGACACGCTTTGCACCGATTGGCTCCACATCTGAAGAAACCTTTTGTGCTGAGCCAATTTGGTTGTACAGTATTAGTCTCACTGGTGTATAAGCTAGGAGAAAGGATGGTTCCCAGAGCGGGCGCTTTCCTGGCTACAAAGCGGATGGCATTAGAAAGTAGGTTTTTTAGTTTCTTGTTCTGATATATAATAGGGTTATACTTTTTAATTCTAGATGTAATTTTATTATACTGAGGACTATAGGTGGTAGAAACGTTACCCTAGTATCCAATGTGTTAATGTTATTTTTCTGTCTATTTCGGAGTATATCTTTCCGATTTATATTGGAGACAATTCTACTCGCTTTTCTTAAAGACCACTCGGGATAGCACCTACTGGATAGTCTGTTACAAATTTTTTCTGATTCCTTCTGAAAAGTGATGTTATCTGAACAATTTCGTATTGCTCGTATTAGCTCACCCTAAGGGATATTTCTCTTAATATGTGGCGGATGACAACATTTAGCTGATAGAATAGAATTTGAGGCTGTAGATTTTCTGTGGGGATTAATTTTGACCAATTCTTTCTCCTTGGTAGCCTCAAGTTCGAGATCCAAAAAAGTAATTTTGGATGAATGGTAGAACTAAGTGAATTTAAGATTAAAATGATTGCAGTTGATGTACTGTACAAATTGTACCACCTCCTCCTGTGTGCCCCCCACACCAGGAGGAGGTCATCAATAAATCTACCGTACCACACAATGTGTCCACTATATGTGTTATCATTATGGTAAATGAAAAGCTCCCCCCACCTACACATCACTATGTTCACTAGCGAAGGAGAAAATTTACTGCCCATGCTGACTCCTCTTTTCTGTAAAAAAAAAACTTTTATCAAAGCTAAAATAATTACGCTCTAAGAGGAACTGTACTGCTATGACCAGAAATTCTTTTATTTCTATAGTGTACGAACTGTATGTGTCAAGGTGGTAGGTAGTGTTGAGCCACCCCCGTAGTGTTCGGGTTCGGTTCGGTTCGTCGAACACCGGGATGTTCGAGGAACTGTTCGTCGAACTGTTCGTCGAACACCTTAGAACACCGTTAAAACCAATGGCAGGCAAACAAAAACACATAGGAACACATAGAAAACACCTTCAAAGGTGTCCAAAAGCTGACAAACTGCTCAGAAGACGCTTTCTTTAAAAAAGCCGGCCGGCAATTCAGCAGCGGCATACACCGGTACCCGACAATTTAGACATGAAGGAATAGAGCATCACACATAGATTAGATAGATAGAAACATGTCAGTCACAATACAATTTATAACAGACAGAATAGAGCTTCACACATAGATTAGATAGATAGAAACATGTCAGTCACATATATATGAAGTACTGTGACAGTGTTGCTTACTGTACTTGTCATTTACTGCAAAGAATTTATTTAAAAAAATAATAGTGTTTTCATGCACCGTCTCTTTAAAAAAGCCGGCTGGCAATTCAGCATCTGTACCCGACAATTTAGAATAGAAGGAATAGAGAATCACACATAGATTAGATAGATAGAAACATGTCAGCCACATATATACGAAGTACAGTGACAGTGTTGCTTACTGTACTTGTCATTTAGTGTAAAGGATTTATTAAAAAATATAATAGTGTTTTCGTGCACCGTCTCTTTAAAAAAGCCGGCCGGCAATTCAGCAGCGGTACCCGACAATTTATAACAGACAGAATAGAGCTTCACACATAGATTAGATAGATAGAAATATGTCAGTCACATATATATGAAGTACAGTGACAGTGTTGCTTACTGTACTTGTCATTTAGTATTAAAATAAAGGATTTATTATTAAAAAAAATTGGCGTGGGGTTCCCCGTAATTTTAGTCTCTAGCGGAGGTTAAGCAGACAGCTGGGGCAGATGTTTGAAGCCTGGGAAGGGGGTAATACCCACGGAGCTTCCCAGGCTACTAATATCAGCCCCCAGCTGAATACCTAGCCTTTACTAGCTATTAAAATGGAGGACCCCCCAAAAAAAATGACGTGGGGTCCCCCCTAATTTAATAGCTAGCAAAGGCTAGGCAGACAGCTGGGGGCTGATATTAATAGCCCAGGAAGGGAGCCATGAATATTGGCCCCCTCCCAGGCTAGAAACACCAGCCCTCAGCCTCCCCAGAAATGGCGCATCCATAGGATGCGCCAATTCTGGCACTTAGCCTCGCTCTTCCACGCTGCCCTGGTGCGGTGGCAGGGGGTAATAGGGTTGGGGTTGATGTCAGCTTATAATGCCAGCTGACATCAAGCCCAGGTTAGTAATGGAGAGGCGTCTATAAGACACCCCCATTACTAACCCCATAGTCAAAGTTAAAAAAAAAACACAAACACCCAGAATAAAGTCCTTTAATTGAAATAAAGACACAATTCTTTATTGTTCTAAATTAAACCATACTTACCATCACGCCCATTCCAGCTGAAGCCAACGATCTCCTGCAATAAAAGAAAAATAATAAAGCAACCTCATCCTTACCTTTCCATGGTTCCCAGGACAGCTCCAGCTCTGCTACATCGAGATGACAGGCTGGACCGCAGCAGAACGCTGCCATCCAGCTTGCCATGCCGCACACACTGAGAAGCGCAGGCATGCTTGCGCTCCTCAGTGTCTGACTGTGACGGCATCCAGATGAGCCGACAATGAACTCGGCTCACCTCATGTACGTCACTGACAGCGTGGGAAAATTCTCCTGCACTCAGCGCTTCAGCGTGAGAATTTTCCCACGCTGTCAGTGACGTGCATGAGGTGAGCCGAGTTCATTGGACATGACCTCGGCTGATCTGGATGCCGTCACAGCCAGACACTGAGTAGCGCAAGCATGCCTGCGCTTCTCAGTGTCTGCGGGATGACAGGCTGGATGGCAGCGTTCTGCTGCGGTCCAGCCTGTCATCTCGATGTAGCAGAGCTGAAGCTGTCGTGGGAGCCATGGAAAGGTAAGGATGATGTTGCTTTATTATTTTACTTTTATTGCAGGAGATCATTGGCTTCAGCTGGAATGGGCGTGGCGGTAAGTATGGTTTAATTTAGAACAATAAAGAATTGTGTGTTTATTTCAATTAAAGGACTTTTTTCTGGGTGTTTGTGTTTTTTTTAAATACTTTACTAGAAATTCATGGTGGTCATGTCTAATATTGGCGTGACCCCATGAATTTCGGGCTTAGGGCCAGCTGATAATGCCAAGCTGGCCTTAACCCCTTTATTACCCAGTGAGCCACCGCACCAGGGCCCTGGATGAGTTGGGTACAGCGCCAGAAGATGGCGCTTCTATGAACGCGCCATTTTCCGGGGCGGCTGCGGACTGCAATTTGCTGCGGGTGGGGCCCAGAAAGCTTGGGCCTCCCTGCGCTGCAGATTCCAGCCCCCAGCTGCCTAGTTGTACCTGGCTGGACACAAAAATAGGGCGAAGCTCCACGTATTTTTTTTTTAAATTCATGAAATTCATGGAATAATTAAGAAAAAAAGGGCTTCCCTATATTGTTGTGTCCGGCTAGGTACAAATAGGCAGCTGGTGGTTGGGGGCAGCCCGTTCCTGCCTGCTGTACCTGGCTGGACACAAATATAGGGCGAAGCCCCACATCAATTTTTTTTTCATTATTTCATGAATTTCCTGAAATAATTTAAAAAAAATTGACGTGGGGCTTCGCCCTATATTTGTGTCCAGCCAGGTACAGCAGGCAGGGACGGGCTGCCCCCAACCACCAGCTGCCTATTTGTACCTGGTTGGACACAACAATATAGGGAAGCCCTTTTTTTCTTAATTATTCCATGAATTTCATGAAATAATTTAAAAAAAAAATGCGTGGGGCTTCGCCTTATTTTTGTGCCCAGCCAGGTACAACTAGGCAGCTGGGGGCTGGAATCTGCAGCGCAGGGAGGCCCAAGCTTTCTGGACCCCACCCGCTGCATATTGCAGTCCGCAGCCGCCCCGGAAAATGGCGCGTTCATAGAAGCGCCATCTTCTGGCGCTGTACCCAACTCATCCAGGGCCCTGGTGCGGTGGCTCACTGGGTAATAAAGGGGTTAAGGCCAGCTTGGCATTATCAGCTGGCCCTAAGCCCGAAATTCATGGGGTCACGCCAATATTAGACATGACCACCATGAATTTCTAGTAAAGTATTTAAAAAAACACAACACCCAGAATAAAGTCCTTTAATTGAAATAAACACACAATTCTTTATTGTTCTAAATTAAACCATACTTACCGTCACGCCCATTCCAGCTGAAGCCAATGTCTTCTGCAATAAAAGTAAAATAATAAAGCAACCTCATCCTTACCTTTCCATGGTTCCCACGACAGCTTCAGCTCTGCTACATCGAGATGACAGGCTGGACCGCAGCAGAACGCTGCCATCCAGCCTGTCATCCCGCGGACACTCAGAAGCGCAGGCATGCTTGCGCTCCTCAGTGTCTCGCTGTGACGGCATAAAGATGAGACAAGCTCATGTCCAATGAACTCGGCGCACCTCATGCACGTCACTGACAGCGTGGGAGAATTCTCCTGCACTCAGCACTTCAGCGTGAAAATTCTCCCACGCTGTCAGTGACGTACATGAGGTCAGCTGAGTTCATTGGACATGAATGAGCTCACCTCATGCACGTCACTGACAGCGTGGGAAAATTCTCACGCTGAAGCGCTGAGTGCAGGAGAATTTTCCCACGCTGTCAGTGACGTGCATGAGGTGAGCTCATTCATGTCCAATGATCTCAGCTCACCTCATGCACGTCACTGACAGCGTGGGAAAATTCTCCTGCACTCAGCGCTACAGCGTGAGAATTCTCCCACGCTGTCAGTGACGTGCATGAGGTGAGCTCATTCATGTCCAATGAACTCAGCTGACCTCATGCACGTCACTGACAGCGTGGGAGAATTCTCACGCTGAAGTGCTGAGTGCAGGAGAATTCTCCCACGCTGTCAGTGACGTGCATGAGGTGCGCCGAGTTCATTGGACATGAACTCGTCTCATCTTTATGCCGTCACAGCCAGACACTGCAGAGCGCAAGCATGCCTGCGCTTCTCAGTGTCTGCGGGATGACAGGCTGGATGGCAGCGTTCTGCTGCGGTCCAGCCTGTTATCTCGATGTAGCAGAGCTGAAGCTGTCCTGGGAACCATGGAAAGGTAAGGATGAGGTTGCTTTATTATTTTTCTTTTATTGCAGGAGATCGTTGGCTTCAGCTGGAATGGGCGTGACGGTAAGTATGGTTTAATTTAGAACAATAAAGGAATGTGTCTTTATTTCAATTAAAGGACTTTATTCTGGGTGTTTGTGTTTTCTTTTAACTTTGACTATGGGGTTAGTAATGGGGGTGTCTTATAGACGCCTCTCCATTACTAACCTGGGCTTGATGTCAGCTGGCATTATAAGCTGACATCAACCCCAACCCTATTACCCCCTGCCACCGCACCAGGGCAGCGTGGAAGAGCGAGGCTAAGTGCCAGAATTGGCGCATCCTATGGATGCGTCATTTCTGGGGCGGCTGACGGCTGGTGTTTCTAGCCTGGGAGGGGGCCAATATTCATGGTTCCCTTCCTGGGCTATTAATATCAGCCCCCAGCTGTCTGCCTAGCCTTTGCTAGCTATTAAATTAGGGGGGACCCCACGTCATTTTTTTGGGGGGTCCCCCATTTTAATAGCTAGTAAAGGCTAGGTATTCAGCTGGGGGCTGATATTAGTAGTCTGGGAAGCTCCGTGGGTATTACCCCCTTCCCAGGCTTCAAACATCTGCCCCAGCTGTCTGCTTAACCTCCGCTAGAGACTAAAATTACGGGGAACCCCACGCCAATTTTTTTTAATAATAAATCCTTTATTTTAATACTAAATGACAAGTACAGTAACCAACACTGTCACTGTACTTATTATATATGTGACTGACATGTTTCTATCTATCTAATCTATGTGTGAAGCTCTATTCTGTCTGTTATAAATTGTCGGGTACAGATGCTGAATTGCCGGCCGGCTTTTTTAAAGAGACGGTGCATGAAAACACTATTTTTTTTTTTAATAAATCCTTTGCAGTAAATGACAAGTACAGTAAGCAACACTGTCACAGTACTTCATATATATGTGACTGACATGTTTCTATCTATCTAATCTATGTGTGAAGCTCTATTCTGTCTGTTATAAATTGTCGGGTACCGCTGCTGAATTGCCGGCCGGCTTTTTTAAAGAGACGGTGCACGAAAACACTATTATATTTTTTAATAAATCCTTTACGCTAAATGACAAGTACAGTAAGCAGCACTTTCACTGTACTTCGTATATATGTGGCTGACATGTTTCTATCTATCTAATCTATGTGTGATTCTCTATTCCTTCTATTCTAAATTGTCGGGTACAGATGCTGAATTGCCGGCCGGCTTTTTTAAAGAGACGGAGCATGAAAACACTATTATTTTTTTTGATAAATCCTTTACACTAAATGACAAGTACAGTAAGCAACACTGTCACTGTGCTTCTTATATGTGTGACTGACATGTTTCTATCTATCTAATCTATGTGTGATTCTCTATTCCTTCTATTCTAAATTGTCGGGTACAGATGCTGAATTGCCGGCCGGCTTTTTTAAAGAGACGGTGCATGAAAACACTATTATATTTTTGGATAAATCCTTTACACTAAATGACAAGTACAGTAAGCAGCACTTTCACTGTACTTCGTATATATGTGGCTGACATGTTTATATCTATCTAATCTATGTGTGAAGCTCTATTCTTTCGGTTCTAAATTGTCGGGTACCGGTGTATGCCGCTGCTGAATTGCCGGCTTTTCATGTTTCACTGTGAGCACTGTTCCCATCGATTTGGGCAATCACTGTAATGCCACAACCACCATGGCTGTGGCATTACAGTGAGTGGCAGACAATCCCTGCATGATTGGTGCTCTAAATAGCGCCAGACATGCAGGACACGCTTTTGGTGCACGAACAGTTATCGAACATAACCTCGAACAGCCGAATTTTTTGCAAATCGTTCGGGTTCGTCGAACAACTCGAACACCGCCCAAAACAGCTCGAATTTGAGATTGGCGAACAGTTCTAGTCGAACACCGCTCATCTCTAGTGGTAGGTTAAACATGCTAAAGCAATATGGTGTGGAATTGAGGGGGTATAATGCCACCACATCACAGGACAATCATCCAAAGTTTTTTTGCCATTCAAATTTATCAGAAATGGTCACTATGAATTTTGAATCCCTAATGTAACTCAGAGTTTCCTGAACCAGAGGCTGTAGGTAAAAATCCATCCAGGCACTTAATTTTTCACCATGGGAACCAATCCCCACCACTATGGGTCTTAACCCCTTTACAGCCCAGGGCATACCAATACGTACAGTACAGACCAAAAGTTTGGACACACCTTCTCATTTAAAGATTTTTCTGTATTTTCATGTCTATGAAAATTGTACATTCACACTGAAGGCAGCAAAACTATGAATTAACACATGTGGAATTATATAGTTAACAAAAAAATGTGAAACAACTGAAAATATGTCTTACAATCTAGGTTCTTCAAAGTAGCCACCTTTTGCTTTGATGACTGCTTTGCACACTCTTGGCATTCTCTTGATGAGCTTCGCTGTAATCGCACCGACCCAAAGAATAAAGTCGTCTAATCACTTATACTGCACAAGGAACGGTGTAAAAAATAAACTCTAGGGTTAGGGTTGTGCTAGGGTTGGGATTTTTTTCAAAAGCACAAAAAAAAAAAGATGACGATATGGCGACTACTGTTGAGCACAAGTGCTCGCTACTTGAGTTTGCATCGGGTGCTCGGGTATGCATTGAGTATCGCGGGTGCTCGAGTCTCTGCCCCATATGCTTCACAGTCAAAAAAAACATGCGGGGATTGCCTGCCATGCACCAGCAATGCCTGCATGTTTGTTTTGGGTGTCTAATAACCGTGAAACATGTAGGCAGGACTCGAGCATGTCACACGAGCACGTGCGGTACATGGTGCATACCCGAGTACCCGATGCAAACTCAAGTGGCGAGCACTTGTGCTCAAGACTAATGACAACTTATTCAATA
The DNA here is from genome assembly GCF_046119375.1 of Phyllobates terribilis. Taxonomy (NCBI): domain Eukaryota; kingdom Metazoa; phylum Chordata; class Amphibia; order Anura; family Dendrobatidae; genus Phyllobates; species Phyllobates terribilis. Next base: position 6,111,324 of record NW_027362845.1, read on the forward strand.
TGATGACCTAATGTTATCAAATTATGTGTCGTACAGGGTTCAAAATGTTCATTATACCCCTTGATAAAATCCTTGAGGGTTGTAGTTTCCAAAATGGGGTCACTTGTGGGGGGTTTCAACTATTTAGGCACATCAGGGGCTCTTCAAACGTGACATGGCGTCCGCCCTCAATTCCAGCAAATTTTGCGTTCAAAAAGTCACACAGTGCTCCTTCCCTTCTGAACTCTGCCGTGCACCCAAACACTGTATTTTCCCCACATATAGGGTATTGGTGTACTCAGGAGAAATTGCAAAAAGTTTTTGGGGTCTATTTTCTCCTCTTACCCTTGTGAAAATGAAAAAATTGGGGCTAAAACATAATTTTTTTATTTTCATGGCTCCATGTTATAAACTTCTGTAAAGGTTCTCTGAGGGGTCTAGTTTCCAAAATGGTGTCACTTGTGGGGGGTTTCCACTGTTTAGGCACATCAGGGGCTCCCCAAACACAACATGGCGTCCGCTAATTATTCAAGCAAATTTTACTTTCAAAAAGTCAAATGGCGCTCCTTCCCTTCCGAACCCTGCCGTACGCCTAAACAGTGGTTTTTCCCCACATATGGGGTATCTGTGTGGTCAGGGGAAATTGCACAACAAATTTTGGGGTCCATTTTTTCCTGTTAACCCTGTGAAAATAAAAAAAATTGGGTCTAAAGTAACATTTTTGTGAAAAAAGTTAAATGTTAATTTTTTTCTTCCACATTCCAAAAATTTCTGTGAAGCACTTGAAGGGTTACTAAATTTCTTGAATGTGGTTTTGAGCACCTTGGGGGTGCAGATTTTAGAGTGGTCTTACTTTTGGGTATTTTCTGTCATAAAGACCCCTCAAAGTGACTTCAAATGTGATGCGGTCCCTAAAAAAATGGTTTTGTAAATTTTGTTGGAAAAATGAGAAATCTCTGGTCAACTTTTAACCCTTATAGCTCTCTAATAAAAAAAAAATTTGGTTCCAAACTTGTGCTGATGTAAAGTAGACATGTGGTAAATGTTATTTATTAACTATTTTGTGTGACATATCTCTCTGATTTAAGGGCATAAATATTCAAATTTTGAAAATTGCTAAATTTTCAAAAATTTTCACAAAATTTCAGTTTTTGTCACAAATAAATGCAAGTGTTATCGGAAAAATTTTACCACAATCATGAAGTACAATATGTCCCGAAAAAACAATCTCAGAATCAGGGGGATCCGTTGAAGCGTTCCAGAGTAATTACCTCATAAAGTGACAGTGGTCAGAATTGTAAAAATTGGCCTGGTCATTAATGTGCAAACCACCTTGGGTTGTAAAGGGGTTAAAGGTGGTGGGAAAATATTTTTATGTATTTTTGGCAGCGAATGGTAAACTGGAACAATTGGGTGATCTACGTATAAATATTCCATTAATTTTTTTTTAGGGCCCCTCAGTGCAAACCTTCGTTTAATAGATTATACATAGCAGCATTAAACTCAACAGTAGGATCTCTAGCTAACTCCATATAAACATCCCTATTTTCTAAATCCATCAAATTCAATTTTTTATACAATCCTGCATTCAGTGCTATAGTGCCACCTTTATCCGCTGAGCGGACTAGTATGTCTGAATTATCCTTTAATTTTTTCAGAGCGTCTTTTTCTCTATATGTCAGATTAGAGTCCAAATGATTAGTAGAAGATAATTCATTCTTTAATTCCACTAGTTCTTTTTCAATTAAGTCCTGGAACTGATCCAGAACCAATGGTCTGGACTGAAGTGGGTAAAAGAAAGGATTGCCAGCCCGAAAGTCGTCATTTACATTTACATTTGGAATTAAAGATTCCGTCTCGAATTGTTTCATTTGTAATAAAGACTGTTGTTCTGTGAATAATAACATGGAATCCTGGCTTGTCCTAGGAGAAACTTCTTCTGAAGCTGTATTCTGTGGATTTTTCATGTCCATAAAATTACATCGGATGGTGAGGTTACGTGCTAGTTTGTTAACATCCAGAATTGTTCTGAAAATGTCAAATTCGTTAGAAGGTGAAAAGCTCAGGCCTTTAGCCAGGAGAGAAATTTGACTCTCAGATAAGATGTAGCTAGAGAGATTCCAAACAGGTGACTCTAATAATGGCGTTTTTAGCTCTGTGTTGGGTACTTGTTTGCATTTACGCTTACGTCCCGCCCTTGTGTGACCCGCCACTAGCTGTTTCAGTAGCGGCTAGCCCTCCCTGGGAAAGGGGTGTACTCGGACGGCGGGCCCAGTTGGTAGAATGGGGATGCAGTCGCGGCCTCGGCCCGGTCCGTGCCCAGGGCGCACACATTAAAAATAGGGGCTAGTTGATGAGTGGCAATTATGAGTGGATAAACGACTACACCACCTGTGGTGTCTGGTGATGCGCCACCAGCGCTGCTGCAGTCCTCTGAGGCGGGATGTTGTGGCAGCCGATCGTAGTACTACTCCCCACAGGCGGAGCAGGGCCTCAAGGCAGAGGAAACAGGAGGATCCAGTGGTGCGGTGTCGTGTCCCGCTGCAATAATGGACCGGAGGCAATGGATGTAGTCTTCCAAGCTTTACTCACGTTGTTAGAGGTCAGCTGCAAGGCCTCTCCTTGTTCCTCACGGCATGCTGCGGCCACCAGAGAAGGGGGTTCGGCACACCCCGGTAGTTCAGGTGTGTCTATCAGGACCCCCAGCACCAGTGTGTTCCTAGAAATCTCCCCCTTGGGCCTCTCCTGTCCGTGTGCGGCGCGTGTGGCAAGGCTGGGTCTCCATCTGGCTATACACAGAACAAGGGCACGGGTGGCAACTCCACCCCGTCCGTTACCCGGTGGGAACCAGTTAGCCTCCGGGCTTTTCCGACTGAGACGTGAAGTAACAAAGTCAGATTTCGGGGGCCGGTACCCCTCTTGCAGCAGGAGTCCCTCTGACTAGGCCAGAATGGAGAGTACAGGTGGCATATGCCGATCCGTCCGTATTCCCTGGGATCCTTTTGCTTGCGGATCTCTCCTCCTCAGCTCCCCTCCAGGCCTTCTTAAGCAAGGACCTTGACCGGGTAGAGACCTCCGTTAACTCTATCCTGCTCCTCGTCTCAAGGCCAGAGCACGAGGACCGTGCATCTCCAGCACGCTGCAGGCTCCTACAGAAGGCCACTGCCAGCTGTGAAGACCACAATGAAACAACCTTGAACTTAAGATGGCTGGCTATTAAATATGTATCTACAAGTGTAACCTAAAAGTGCGTCCTCCACCCTCACCCACTACATGGTTCCCCCTATCTTTGGTTCCCCCATCTCCATTATCCTGCTGGGGCAGCACCCTAGTGCATACTAGCCCCCCATAGGACAGGAGTGTGTAGTGTTGAGTGATGAGGTGGGGTCCTGACAGGTGCTCCATCCTAACCTGGGAGAGGAGATACCACACCTCTTTCACAAGATGCAGTACCCCCCTGTGGCGACCGAACCCTTAGGGGCGCCACACCCTCTTCCTCCGTTTTTTGTAATCGCTCCACCAGCACTAGATAATTTATTTTTGACAAAATACAATTGTTGCATTTCTCCCATTGAACTCATAGATGAATCTGAGTAATCATCAGAGGTGGCAGCAAAAGAATTATCCGTAACATCATCATGCTCCTTAAAACTCCCTCTTCCAGATCTCTGAAAACGTTTGTGGGAGCGTTTTTTTAAGATGGATGGTAATTGTTTATTCCAACTATAAATCTTGTTCTGCGCATAGTCCTCACTGTCCCTTTTGAACTTGGATCTTTTTATATCCATAATGGTGTTCTCCAACTTGGCCAAATTAGATTTCAGTTTGTCATTACAAATATTAAATTCTTTTAGTTGCACATATTTCCCCAAAGACGATTGTATATTTTTAATATCCAATTTAATTTAAGTCAGTTCCAGTTCCTCATGTTTAATTATGAGGTGCATAAGATTCAGTGAACATTGACTAAGAATCGCATTCTGATCTTCTTGAAAACCGTCATTGTATATAGTGGTGGCGACTTTTTTTTAAACGCAGACCTCTAGGGATCATTTCCTTTTTTATATATGTGTCCAAGGTTGTGAGATCCCACCAAACTTTAAGTTCTCTGGTCATTTTGTTTTCCATCTGGAACAAGAGATCTTTAAATTCATCCGGTTCTGTTGTCACCACAGACGGTTTATTATCAAAAATAGATGCCAGTTTGTTCAGTCTAGCCGAACAATCCTCTGTGTCACTGAAATTCATTATGTCAAATTGAGGGGATGTGAAAATCCACAGGGACTCCCGGTTCAGAAGTGTGCACTTGCAGTCAGACAAGCCAATGGCCTGGTAACAGGGGCCAAGCAGAGCCGGGTAAGTGGTAATACAAGTGGGCAGTGGAATGAGTCGAGGTTTTGGTAATCATGGTGTAACAGATCGGGCAGACTGACTGGGCAGGAGAGAATTTCATGTTTTCTTGATTATAGCATCATGCAGAGAATTCCTGCTCCTTAATATTAAAAGGGGTTGTCCGGGACTTTTTTTTTTTTTTTTACCATGGACCTAAGAACTAACAGGCAAGTATTTGCTAACTATGTGCCTGTTGTGCCAGGCGCCGATATCTGCTGGTTCAGAGTGGTCACGGAGCGCTCCTGACAGTGATTTTTCAGCTCCCGCTCTGATCTGTTGATGGGGTGTGACTGCCGGTGTCATGCTGATTGACAGCTGGCTCCCTGCTGCCTAACTGCAGGGAGCCGTCTGTCAATCAGCATAAAGTTGGCAGTCACACCTCTTTGACAGAGCAGTCGGGAAGAGGAAGAGCTGTTCTGTTGACGTGAAGCAGCAGAATCGCTGTTAGGAGCGGTCCAGGAGCAATCTGAGCCACCACAGGGTAGAACAAGCACGTAATAAGCAATTACCTGCCTGTTAGTTCTTAGGCCCATTGCATTTTTCTATCTCACCCTGTAGGAGTCACCTTCTCCTCAACCAAAAAGAGAAGGTGCATATCCACCAACATTGTGATGCGCCAGCTTCCAGATCCAATTGCAGATAAAATTATGATTTTATTGTTAATCCATTAAAAAGATATACACATTGCAAAAATAAAATAAATAAAGGTGGAGACCTCTGTGAAACCTACACGTTTCGAACGCCAAACGTTCTTAGTCCTGCTATAGAAATACATGTAGGGAGTTACAATTTACATGCTCGACCGCGCCATCATATGGGCGTGTTGATCGTTCCTCACGCCCAATTTTCTAAGTAAAGAAATGATAGGGTGTGGGAATGACAGAATTAAAACAAGTGATCTAATCTTGAAAAGTAGGCAGTGTGTATAAAAAATACACAAAGATGATACAAACAATATGATATATACATTAAGATAAAATCAAAAAGATAATAAAAGAAAAGTGCTAAACCTGTGTCAGAGAAATAGCTCAGAGCTTAGCGCAAGGAAGCACTCCTTAGAAGAACTCCTCAGGAAAACAGATACAACTACAGCAAGCTGTACCTTCCAGGACTGACCAATGACCAAAATCCTAGCTCTGATTTAATAAGATCACAGTTACACCCACATACCTTCTATTGGTGAGCTCATATGAGGACTTGTCATAGGTGTGCTAGATCTTTTAGAAGTTTATGAGATCCCCAACTTTCAGGATATCTTCGCCCATGGAGGTCTCGGGCGGGAAATATCATGGTCATGTTTTCTATCATGATTTTACCTTTCTATAGAGATGAAACATGGCATGGATAGCATTATCCATCTAAACGATATTAAGTTGGGGGTGTTCGGCTGGCCTTACAATGATGTGAGTGAATGCGTTATGATCGTCCCTTTGCTACGATGTCGAAAATACATCTCCCATGAATATTGGATCGATGCAAACCCCAATATTCATCACTGACCACAGTCTTCAGAGTGTCTGAGACAAGTCCTTTGAAAAGAGGAAGCCCTTGCTTCGGAAATGTACTTATCCGCCTCTGAGTATGCAAATTCTAGACTTGTTGGCTGGTTCTCATCAGATTCTTTGTTGAATTTACCTGACCACGGCAGGAGGCCCTACGTCAATAGAGGTTGAAGTGTCAGCTCTTTCTCACTTTTCTAGTTATAATCCTATATGTTCAATGTGAGAGTGATATGTCCCCTCTCTAGAGATGTCTTTTTGGATTTTACAATTTTTCTTTACGACAGGGTGCAAAATTACCCTCCCCACCCCCAATCAGGATCAAACTGGGGTATCTGGGGCCCCAATAGGAATTGATTCTAGGGGCCCACACTACAGCTGTATATGAAAACCTGTTAGCCATTATCTCGATTATAGTGGAGTGTCGGCTGTAAAATACAGGAGGCTCCTGCACCTCTTACTGTGCGATACCATAACTGGGATGTACAATTTCGGTAATTTGCAGTAAAGGACTTTGTTGGTGAAAACAAGTTATGACCATAGGATCCACAGGAGAGGTGATAACTCCATAGGATCCACAGGAGAGGTGATATCTTATTGGTCAGTGATTGATTGGTCTGACCATTTGGGACTGTACCGATTGGAAGAATGGGGAATTTTTATCCCTGACAGGGCACTTTTATTCCTATTGTAAAATGGAGCGGCAGATCGGGTGTGTCATCTTCTTTGCCAGAAAAAGCCAAGTGCAGTGCTCATATAAAATACATATAATACAGACTGTCTTTGATGTGAGCTCAGGAGCAGATGATGGGAGTGTTACAGATTCCCCTTTAAAAAGGACCTTTTGCTGACAGCCTCTTCACATGGAAGCTCTGTGCTTTGCTCCTGCTCTGCATCCTTTCATTTCCACCTATTAGCAGTGAAATATTGATTCCTTCACACCAAAGGCTGGGGGAAAGTACACAGAGAAGCTTAAAGTGCACTCAGACATGACCAGAAGCAAGCATCAGAAGGAGCAGAGTCCAGATAGTGGGCCTTCCAACATGGCGCCTCCTCCCCCACACCAGCCAGAGTGAGAGATGCTGAGGCTGCTGCAGCAAAGCTGAGGAGATTTGCCAGACTGACCTTAGATTCTGACCCTTCAGATGATTTACAACCTGATCAGGTATGCTCACAGAGGAAGAGAGATACAGAGACTGTGCAGGGGAGGCAATGTGGCACCACTCTCACAGCAACAGTTAGGGTATGTGCACACGATGCAGAAATGCTCAGGATTTTTTCCTGAGCGTTTCTGCATCTCTCTGGCAGGAAAAAACGCATGCGGATTGTACATGCGGTTTCCTGCCAGGGACATGCGGAAATGAAGCGGTCTTCACTTTCATTTCCGCATGCGGGTTGACAAGCGCTTCCCAAGCGATTTTAGCATCACTTGGAAAGTGCTTGTCAACTTCACACTATATAAATCCATGCAGCCGGCATGGATTTATATAGTGTGTGAATGTCAAAAAATAAATATATACTTTACCCTCTGATGGCCCCCGGTGTCCTGCTTCGCTCGGTCCCGGCTGCCGGCAGTGAAGACTTTAGGACCTTCCGACGTCAGCGTCACGTGACCCGTCACATGACTCTGACGTCAGCGAAGGTCCTTCTTCATTCAACCGCGAAGTGCCCGGGAAGCCGGCAGGACGCAGCGCGGGCCGTCAGAAGGTGAGAATATATATATTTTTTATTTTATTCTTTGGTACCTGGGTCTGGATGAGAGTCCTCTCATCCACACCCGGGTACCATCCGCACATTAGACCGCATGAAAAGCGCATCAACATATACAGTGATGCGGATTCCATGCGGTCTAATGCAAGTCAATGGCGGCAAAAGAGCAGCGTTTCCGCAAAATTAATTGACATGCTGCGGATTTTTGACCGCAGCGTTTACGCTGCGGAAAAATCCGCATCATGGGCACAGCACATGCGGATTTCCATTGGGGAACATTGCTGCCCTTCTACCATGCGTTTTTCATGCGTTTCCGCGGCGTTTACGCAACTGCAAAAACGCCGCGGAAACGCATGAAAAACGCATCGTGTGAACTCAGCCTTAGACAGAGAAGTGCAGGAAATGCAGAGCACTAGCAACACCTATGGAGAAGTCAATGATTCTGGGCAAGAGCCTACACGACAAGATGTTTTCTCTGCTGGAAAATCCTGTAGCTTCTCATTCGAAATTCTCAACAAACACATGGGAGGGCTTAGAGAGGACATTAATCTCATCAGACAAAACATGAAGAAAATAAACCGCCGAGTCAATGAGTTGGAGGAAAGAGTGAGTTCTGTTGTGGACCAAATGCCTACTATACATAATAATAATAATAATAATAATAATAATAGTTTTTATTTTTATAGCGCCAACATATTCCGCAGCACTTTACAAATTTTTGGGGGGACATATACAGACAATACAGAATAAGCATATCTCATATCGAAAGGAGTGAGGGCCCTGCTCGCAAGCTTACAGTCTATGAGGAAGTGGGGGAGACACAAAAGGTAAAAAGTACATATATTGTATAATGCAGCCTTGATATACTGAATAGGATAAATAATAATACATGGACTGGTCGCCAGCCAGTATGTGTGCAGTCCTGACAGAGGCTATTATGTGCATGGTTGGTATGAACCCGAAGTTGAATTAGATTTTAATATGGGGGAAAACTGGGACGGACAGAGTGTGTTTAGGTGATACGCCAGTCTAAAGAAATGTGTTTTTAGGGTTCGCTTGAAACTGTGGGTATTGGGAATTAATCGAACTGTCCTGGGTCGTGCATTCCAAAGAATTGGCGCAGCACGCGAGAAATCTTGGAGACGGGAGTGGGAAGTTCGGATTATGGAGGATTTTAGTTTTAAGTAATTTGCAGAACGGAAGGCACGTGTAGGGTGGTAGACTGAGACAAGGGAGGAAATGTAGGGGGGTACTGAAGCATGGAGCGCTTTGTGGGTAAGCGTGATAAGTTTAAATTGAATTCTATATTGGATGGGTAACCAATGCAATGACTGGCACAGGGAAGAGGCATCGGAGTAGCGGTTGGCGAGGAATATGATCCTGGCTGCTGCGTTCAGGACGGATTGGAGAGGGGAGAGTTTAGTAAGAGGGAGACCGATTAGTAGAGCGTTGCAATAGTCAAGACGAGAATGAATAAGAGCTACAGTAAGAGTTTTTGCTGAGTCAAAGGTGAGAAAAGTCCTGATTCTTGAGATGTTTTTGAGGTGTAAATGACATGAACGAGCGAGTGATTTGATGTGAGGAGTGAAAGAAAGATCTGAATCAAAAATGACCCCAAGACAACGGGCTTGTTGCTGGGGAGTAATGGTTGAGCCACAAACGGAAATGGCAATATCGGGCACAGGTAGGTTAGTGGAGGGAGGAAAGACGAGTAGTTCAGTTTTTGACAGATTCAGTTTTAGGCAGAGGGAGGACATGATGTTAGACACAGCAGAAAGACAATCACTGGTCTTTTGTAGTAATGCAGGGGTGATGTCTGGAGAAGAGGTGTATAATTGGGTGTCATCAGCATAGAGATGGTACTGAAAACCGAATCTACTGATTGTTTGTCCAATAGGAGCGGTGTATAAGGAGAAAAGAAGGGGGCCTAGGACTGATCCTTGAGGAACCCCGACAGTAAGAGGAAGTAGGGAGGAGGAGGAGCCAGCAAAAGACACAGAGAAGGAGCGGTCAGAGAGATAAGAGGAGAACCAGGAGAGAACAGTGTCCTTGAGGCCAATAGTGCGGAGCATAGTGAGGAGGAGCTGGTGATCCACAGTGTCGAATGCTGCAGAGAGATCCAGGAGAATCAGCAGGGAGTAGTGACCATTAGATTTAGCTTTTAGTAAATCATTAGAGACTTTAGTGAGGGCAGTTTCAGTAGAATGTAAAGAGCGGAAACCAGATTGTAAAGGGTCAAGAAGAGAGTTGTCTGAGAGATAGCGGATTAGACGGGAATGAACCAAGTGTTCCAGGAGTTTAGAGATAAAGGGAAGATTGGAAACAGGTCTGTAGTTGGCCGTGCAGTTCTGGTCGAGGGATGTTTTTTTAAGTAATGGTTGTATGCTGGCGTGTTTAAAAGAAGAGGGAAAGATACCAGATGAGAGGGAAAGGTTGAAAATTTTAGTTAGGTGAGTGGTGACAGCTGGAGCAAGGGACTGAAGGAGATGTGAGGGAATAGGGTCACTGGTGCAGGTGGTAGGGCGAGAAGATGCAAGGAGCCTGATCACTTCATCTTCCGTGACTGGTTCGAAGTCAGAAAATGAGCAAGATATAATGCATAAATATCTCAGGAGAGGTCTTCAGAATATCATTGCCCTTCTCAAGAAGGTTGATGACCTAGAGAATAGGCATCGGCGAAATAACATACGTTTAGTCGGGGTTCATGAAAAAGCGGAGGGTCGTAATTCAGTTGATTTTTTTTTAATCCTGGCTGACTACAATGTTCGGCAAAGACACTCTCTCTCAATTTTTTGCAATTGAAAGAGCTCACAGAGTTCCTACACGTCCTTTGCCACCGGGTGCTCCATCAAGACCTGTACTCATCAAATCTCTGCGAAATGGAGCTGGATGAGAGACTTCTCCTTGAGGTGGTTTTCTCCAAGCACTTTTCATATACCATTATGAAAAAATGCCTATCCCTGAATCTATTCCGTTATTCTATTATGAGCGGGAAATGTTGAGCTATGATGAGTTTTGTACCTGCCTTATTGTACATACAAAGTATTCTTATTTTGTGAGTGGAGCATCTGTGGAGAAAATCTCTTTTGACAGAAAACTTCATCCACTATACATTTACTTTCAATTATTTGGGTATTTTTCTTGTTTTTGGTTTCTCTTCATCCACTATAAGTTCATGCTCAAAATTTATAATTCTGCTCTCCATCCGGCTAAACAAGTCTACTTTACCACTCTCATCACATCTCTAGCCAACAATCCTAAACGACTGTTTGAAACCTTCCACTCCCTCCTGAGCTCTAAAGTACAGACCCCGTCACCAACCTAAGCGCTGACGATCTGGCCACTTATTTCCTACAAAAAATCAATCATATCTGTCAAGACATTTTTACACAATCCCCTCAGATTCTGGATTCCCTTCCCTCCCGCACCTCAAGTTCACTTTCCATCTTCGAGCTGGTCACAGAAGAAGAAGTGACCAGACTCCTCACTTCTTCCCGTCCTACAACCTGCAACAGTGACCCTATTCCCTCACAGCTCATTCAGTTCCTTTCCCCAGCTGTCACTGTGGAGGTTTCACCAATTTAAGATACACTAGGTAACTGCTCTCCTCCTAATTAAAGATGTCCGAGTGAATGCAAATCAACCAAATTTGCTAATATGGTTGAAAAACTTCACTCAGAGACTAAACCACGCAAAATGACATACTTTATTATGTAGACATGGGGTTATATAGTATTCTACTTCTAGGTGGGATTAATAAACTTCATTGCTCCTTCTGATAACTTGGCACACTGCAATTTGCTCATCCATGTATCTCCTGGCCTCAGTAACACCTTAGGAATTCTGATGGGAGGGGTGAAGTCGTCTCTCAGCGCCATCTTTGCCAACTCGACATGAATCTCTCTGTTATCAGCCATGCACATACATATGTCATTCCCAGGAAATCATTTAGTCGTTCATGTCTACAATAAGGCTGTGTGCCCACGATGTGTTTTTTAAGCGTTTCCGCAGCGGCAATTCCGCTGCAGAAACGCTTAAAAAACGCTTGTTAGAAGGCCTGCCATGTTCCCCAATGATAATCCGCATGTGCTGTGCACATGCTGCAGAAATTTCCGCTGCGTCTTATCATTGCGGAAAAAAACGCAGCATGACCAATTATTTTGCGGAAGCGCTGCGTTTTCGCCGCCATTGACTTGCATTGGAACGCATGGAATCCGCATCACTGGATCTGTACATGCGCATTCCATGCGTTTCAATGTGCGGTTGGTACCCGGGTCTGGAGAAGAGGAGACTCTCCTCCGGACCCAGGTACCATAGTACCTGTAAAAAAAGAATAAAATAAAAAATAAATATTATACTTACCTTCTGATGGCCCACGGTGTGCTTGTCTTGGCTTGCCGGCAGATCGCGGTGGACTCAAGGACCTGCGCTGACGTCATTTAGTCATGTGAAGGCAGGTCCTTCAGTGTACCGCGAGCTGCCGGCAAGCTGAGACGCATCGGATAAAGACACTGACGGCCATCAGAAGGTAAGTATGACATTTATTTTTTATTTTTTAACATTCTTTCGGACACACTATATACATCCATGCCATTTGCATGGATTTATATAGTGTGACCAAGTTGTCAAGCACTTTCCAAGTGATGTTAAAATCGATTGGAAAGCGCTTTTCAATGCGCATGCGGAAATGCATGTGAAGAAAGCTTCACATCCGCTTGTCCCTGGCAGGAAAAACGCATGTAAAATCCGCATGTACAATCCACATGTAAAATCCACATGTACAATCCACATGTAAAATCCCCATGTACAATCCACATGTAAAATCCGCATGTACAATCAACATGTAAAATCCACATGTACAATCCGCATACATTTTTTCTGCCAGGGAGATGCAGAAACGCTCAGGAAAAATCCAGAGCATTTCTGCATCGTGGGCACATAGCCTGAGAACAGAAACTGTTATATATCATTAACTATTAACATAATCAATGTGCATATACACATTTGCATACATACAAATGTAGCACCCCGAGGACTCGGCTGCTACAGGGGTATTGCACCTCAGACCAGAGGTGTGGTATTCCACTCCCGGGTAAGGATGGAGTGTGGAACTGAGCTCAGTTAGCTGCATGCACTACACTTACCCCATTTCCGGGGGACAGATCAACGGTACTCCCACCAGATAGATGTGCAGGTACGACAGCTTCTGTCCCTGGCTGGAGTGGGGAGGGGGGAGGAACATCCTAGTGGTGTAGGAGCAGAGAGGGCAGGGACTCTGGGCAGAGGTAGGAGCCCATTGGTTGCTCGTCACCTGGGCTCGGGTGTCAGAGGGAGTATATAAGTTGGGCACCATCTTAGGACAGGGTCCTGTTCAGAGGAGAGTCTGTGCAGAGAGGAGCTCAGCCAGAGAGGGCTGACAGGGAGCTGTGGCTCAGTCTGGGCCCAGCTCCAGAGCCAGGCCTGGAGAGGAGGCCTGAAGCAGAAAGAGAGAGAAAGGAGAAGAAGGAGGAACAGAAACACCAGGAGGGGCCCAGAGACGCAAGAGAAGAGGGAACCCTGAGATCCCACGAGTTAACGGGTGAAGGGCTGGCAGAACAGGGTACCGGATCCCAAACTGGTGGAGGCCAATTATCCTAAGCCAGGAACCGGAGGTCGTGGACAAGTTTTGGCGCGACCCCTCGCCATATCCACCAGGAAGGCATACCACGTATAGGGTCAGGGAAGCCGGGAGAGGTTTCACCACCAGAAGGCCCGAGGGAGCTGGACAAAGGTGGATCCCTGGTGGGGACGGCCAGTAGGAAGGAAGAGAGGGGAGCTCAGGACCACGCTCTGGAACTGCCTGGGAGTTGGCCGAGTCCCGCACCTGGTGGACGCAGCACGGCTCGGGTGGTCACTCTTGGCCGGAGTGATCTGAACACCAACTGTGAGTAAAGCTGTGAAAACTGCAATGCACGTCTCTGAGCTTCCTTGTCACACCACTACCACTATCATCGTCTCCTGCTTCATCAGCTGCCCTGAGGCTATACCCCTCCCGTTGGGGGTTATACCATCCACGCTGCACATCCGTACCACCGGCCTCAGCGGACTGCCCTGCAGCGGCGGCTTCATAGCCGCATTCAACGGGTGGCGTAGTCGGACACTAATACCATCATATCAATAACGCCACTTAGTTTGACACCCTGGGCACGGACCGGGTCACCGCCACAAGGACTACTACCCCTATCGGATCCGGCTCCGGGTATTCCCCGCGTGCGCAACGCTACACAACATGGCCCAGGGGGCGCGTCAACTTTGGCGTAGTCGGCAGGATTCCGTGCCCGCAACCACCGGGTACTGCGTGCCTGAAGAAAAGTTCACATTTACCGCAAAAAAGAGTCTCCCGCCAATTCCAGAGGGTTCCCGCCATCGGACGCCGTCCGGAGTAGTTTCCCGCCGTTTGCCCGCCATCTGCAGCCTTTGCCCGCCATCCACGAAGTTTCCCGCCATCAGGAGACGATTCCCGCCATCTGAGACGATTTCCCGCCCTGGCAGAGCGGACGCCATTATGGGCGTGCCAGAGGGTGGCAAGAGACCACCTCCCATCGTGGGCGCGGTCCCAGAAGGGCGCCAAAAGCGGAGACCGCCCCCACCAGCCGAGACTACCACCATGGAAATGTCCATCAAAGTGGGGGGGTCTGCCCCTGAAACTGACTGTCACTAAGTTGCCCCGGGACCACTCCCAAGGGGGGCGGATAGAGAACAAAACGGAGAAGATGGGTGCAGCCTGGAGAAGTCTGGACAGATCGCACCCGGGGATGGAGGAAGAGACAAGCGGTACCGACCCCGTGGTCCGCGGCCTGCTGCAGGCCGCCACCCCAGAAGGCCTGGTGGAGATCCTGGCACAGCTCCCCAGAGATCGGGAGCGTGCACAGACTGCGCTGGAGGCCTTGGCCCGGAAGATGGCCCGAGTACAACAGGAAGCACTGGCCGAATGGGGAAGGGAGATGGCCCAGCAGGCTGGAACCCGCCAGCAGAGGACGCCACCCGCAACGTGGAGCATGTCTGCCCCTGAGGATGGTGCAGGAGGGACGAAGGCCGGAGACGACGCCGCGGAGGGAGCCGCAGGGATGGAAGCAGGTAATGGGGACGTCATCACCCCGAGCCCAGTAGCCGTAAGCCTGCCCCAGCTCCCCGTCGCAGAGCCCGAAGTCACACTCACCGCGCCCGTTGCCGCACCGCCACTGCTCCCAACTAGGCCTCAAGCGGCCGGAGCCGCGGTCACGCCCCCTTCCGCGCCACGCCCCTTGACCCTGAGCGCAGCAAAAGAGGAAGTGCCCCCGGCCTGGTCGCAAGGCCGAGTACCCCCGGGCGCTGCGGTCTCAACAGCGCCCTCCTCCCGGAAGGCGCCATATTTGAATCCAGACAGGATGCCTACTGCCTGGACACAAGGCCGAGCACCCCCGGGCGCCGCTGCCCCTACAGCGCCCTCTACCACCACCGTGCCACCCCTGGGTGAAGACCTGTTTGCACAGCATACTAGCCCGGACGGGCTGCCCTTCGTGTGGCCACCGGAGTACATCAACCCCCGACTCCGGAGGGAATGGCCCCTGTGTGAGCCTCTAATCCCGGCTCCGGCGCCCGCCAAAATTATCCTGCTCCCATTGGAGGAGGCCCAATTTGCATGGGACCCCACTGGTGAAAACCTCATGGGGTTCACCCAAGAGACCCGGGCGGACGCAGCCCGGCGTGAGGAGTGCTGCCGTCAGCAGCTAGAGGTCTTCGGGAGAGAACGACGAGAGAGGCGGATCCGCGAAGAACAGCTGCAGGTCCGGAGCGCGGAGCAGAAACGCCGAGCCCGACGAAACCCCCGTGCGGCCCACGGTCCCCGCGCCAACGTGACCGTAATAAAGTTCCAGTTGGAGCATGGCTGGGGCTTTATCCGGGATCACCGAACCCCCGGCGACGTCTTTGTCACCCGCAGGGATGTTGAGAGCCACCTGCCGGAGGGACACCGCGGACGTGACCTCTACCCGGGTGATGAGGTCACCTTCACCCGGCATCAGTGTGCCAAAGGACCGTACGCCCTTCACGTACACCGGCTGACTGAGGAGGAGATACAGTATGAGGAAAGCCAAGAGGACCCGGACGGGTCTGAAGACTACCCTCAGGAAGGAGCACGAAGAGGACACCATTATTAGAGAGTGGTAAAGAAGGACTGTATATAGTTACCCGTCGGGGTACAAGAACTGTCGTAAAATTGGTGTTTGTGTGAACTGTTACCAGTGTGCCCTTAATCCCTTACCAGGCTGAGGACTGTGAGCAGCCATTCCCCTATCCCCACTGGCCGAGGACTGAGAGCGGCCATACCCTGTAAATAGTTGCGCTTCTTAAAGCGCCCCCCTACTGGTTTTATAGAGGAACTGCGTTTCTACTTTAGAACTAGAGACTGTTGCACTTTACCTGGTCACAAGTTGCACGGTGACCAGAGATCAAGAACGTGTTGGTCAAGAATGTTTTATATGCCAAAAGTTTTATATAATGTTTTATACCTGTAACCTTCTAAGAAAAGAGTACCTCCCATAAAGGGATGAGTTGTCAGTTGATATATCTTACATGTGAGTGTACACTTTAAAATTTTTGTATGTTTTAATTTGCCTTTGCTCTTTTCCAGCCCGAGGACGTGCTGTGGTTTACCAGGGGGGAATGTAGCACCCCGAGGACTCGGCTGCTACAGGGGTATTGCACCTCAGACCAGAGGTGTGGTATTCCACTCCCGGGTAAGGATGGAGTGTGGAACTGAGCTCAGTTAGCTGCATGCACTACACTCACCCCATTTCCGGGGGACAGATCAACGGTACTCCCACCAGATAGATGTGCAGGTACGACAGCTTCTGTCCCTGGCTGGAGTGGGGAGGGGGGAGGAACATCCTAGTGGTGTAGGAGCAGAGAGGGGAGGGACTCTGGGCAGAGGTAGGAGCCCATTGGTTGCTCATCACCTGGGCTCGGGTGTCAGAGGGAGTATATAAGTTGGGCACCATCTTAGGACAGGGTCCTGTTCAGAGGAGAGTCTGTGCAGAGAGGAGCTCAGCCAGAGAGGGCTGACAGGGAGCTGTGGCTCAGTCTGGGCCCAGCTCCAGAGCCAGGCCTGGAGAGGAGGACTGAAGCAGAGAGAGAGAGAAAGGAGAAGAAGGAGGAACAGAAACACCAGGAGGGGCCCAGAGACGCAAGAGAAGAGGGAACCCTGAGATCCCACGAGTTAACGGGTGAAGGGCTGGCAGAACAGGGTACCGGATCCCAAACTGGTGGAGGCCAATTATCCTCAGCCAGGAACCGGAGGTCGTGGACAAGTTTTGGCGCGACCCCTCGCCATATCCACCAGGAAGGCATACCACGTATAGGGTCAGGGAAGCCGGGAGAGGTTTCACCACCAGAAGGCCCGAGGGAGCTGGACAAAGGTGGATCCCTGGTGGGGACGGCCAGTAGGAAGGAAGAGAGGGGAGCTCAGGACCACGCTCTGGAACTGCCTGGGAGTTGGCCGAGTCCCGCACCTGGTGGACGCAGCACGGCTCGGGTGGTCACTCTTGGCCGGAGTGATCTGAACACCAACTGTGAGTAAAGCTGTGAAAACTGCAATGCACGTCTCTGAGCTTCCTTGTCACACCACTACCACTATCATCGTCTCCTGCTTCATCAGCTGCCCTGAGGCTATACCCCTCCCGTTGGGGGTTATACCATCCACGCTGCACATCCGTACCACCGGCCTCAGCGGACTGCCCTGCAGCGGCGGCTTCATAGCCGCATTCAACGGGTGGCGTAGTCGGACACTAATACCATCATATCAATAACGCCACTTAGTTTGACACCCTGGGCACGGACCGGGTCACCGCCACAAGGACTACTACCCCTATCGGATCCGGCTCCGGGTATTCCCCGCGTGCGCAATGCTACACAACATGGCCCAGGGGGCGCGTCACATACACATAGATTATTCCATCATCTCTATATTAATTCACACTGATTAGGTAATCTATTAAAATAAACTAATTGATTTTCTATAATATATATATTTTACCTTGACATCACTACCCACCTAACTAAAATATTTGACCTCTCTCTCTTCAGGTATCTTTCCCTCCTCACTTAAACATGCCATCATAACCCTTTTACTGAAAAAGCCATCCCTGGACCAGAACTGCACTTCTAACTACAGACCGGTCTCTGATCCATTCCCGCCTAATCCGCTATCTCTCAGATAACTCTCTTCTCGACCCTTTACAATCCGGTTTCCGCTCCTCACACTCTACTGAAACTGCCCTCACTAAAGTCTCTAATGATCTACTAACAGCTAAATCTAATGGTCACTACTCCCTGCTGTTTCTCCTGGATCTCTCTTTTGACACTGTAGATCATCAGATCCTCCTCACTATGCTCCACTGTATAGGCCTCAAGGACTCTGCTCCCTCCTGGTTCTTCTCCTACCTCTGACTGCTCCTTCACGGTATCTTTTGCCGGCTCTTCTTCCTCTAATCTTCCTCTTGCTATCGGGGTTCCACAAGGATCAGTCCTAGGTCCCCTCCTCTTCTCCTTGTATACTGCTCCTATTGGACAAACCATCAGCAGATTTGATTTCCAGTACCATCTCAATGCTGATGACACCCAACTATACACCTCTTCACCTGACATCACCCCACTCTAATACAAAATACCAGTGATTGTCTGTCTGTTGTCTCTAACATCATGTCTTCCCTCTATCTGAAACTGAATCTCTCCAAAACTGAACTCCTTGTTTTTTCTCTCTCTACTAACCTACCTATACCTGACTTTTCAATTTTCTTGGGTTGCGCCACCATAACCCCCAAGCAGCAAGCTCGATGTCTTGGAGTCATATTTGACACACAACTTTCCTTTATCCCCCATATACAATCATGTAATGCAGGTGCGGGAATGCAACGCACAGAGACACAATTTTATGCAACAGGTATTCTGAACAAGGGATTAGTAACAAGGGTAATGAACAGTAATTCAATATATCAGCAAAAGGCAAAATCTCTCAAAATAAGGTGAAGCCTCTCAAAGTAAGGTGAAGCCTCTCAAAGTAAGGTGAAGTCTCTTAAGTAAGGTGCAGTCTCTTTAGTACAGTGAAGTCTCTTAAGTAAGGCGAAGTCTCTTAAGTAGGGTGATGCCCTCAGTCATGGGAGACACCACGTAAGTTCTTTAACTGTACATTTGGCCCTAGCGGGGGTCACCGGTTATTCACGCTAGGCCGTGAGTCTCTTCCGCATAAATTCAATTAGATCACGTTGTGCTCCTTTAGTCCCAACCGTTCCCCTCCCAACCTGAGTATCTAAACCCAATTGTCCCCGGTACCGTGGGTGAACAGTGGAAGTGACGGCCCTGTTCACGTATGCAGCTCCTCCGCTTCCGCTGGCGTGACTTTCCTGGGGCAACCGTCTCTCAACTCCTCTCTGCTTGGCTGTTGGAGGCAGTCTCTCGAGCCTTGGATCGGGGGGTCCAGGCCTCGTCTGTCGGCGGGCGACGTCAGGTTCCGCAAACTCACTCAGCACCGCAATCAGGTTCCTAGTCTCCTCAGCAGGCACAGCACTCAGGTAACATCCGCGAGATATCCGGAGATCTTTTACCGGTGCCCGGCTGTGGCACCTCACAGGCCTCTGGCTTAGGCCTGTCACGCGGGGTTTCTCAGGATGCAGGGAACACGTCTGCTCCTTACTGCTGCTTGGCGCCAAGACCCCTCAGGTTTGGCGCGCTGGCCTCTTATTTTCCGAAACTCCTTCCTGGAAGTCACCTGATCAGGTCCAGCGTCTGAACTTGCTCTCCCTGCAACTTCCCTTGCATATCTTGGTTCCGCTTGACTGCGTCTGGCCAGTAGATGGCAGTCTCTTTCCATCCTTGAAACATCATGTAGAAGTTCTTTTACAAGCTCTCTTGACTGGGCTACAATCACTCACTCACTCATGTCACCTACACCTTAAAAACATCTCCAGAACCCCACATTTTCTCACCTTTGATACTGCAAAAACTCTTACTGTCGCTCTTATTCACTCTCGTCTGGACTGCTGCAACTCTCTTCTAATCGGTCTCCCTCTAAACAAACTCTCTCCTCTCCAATCCATTCTGAATGCAGCAGCCAGGGTCGTATTTCTATCAGGCCGCTTCACCAACGCCTCTAACCAGTGCCAGTCATTGCACTGGTTACCCATTCACCACAGAATACAATACAAACTCATCTCTCTCACCCATAAAGCCCTCCACAGTTCTGCACCACCCTATATCTCATCCCTCATTTCTGTCTATCACCCCTCCCGTGCCCTCCATTCTGCAACTGATCTAAAACTAACATCCTCCTAAATCCCAACCTCGCAGGGGGAGGGGATTTTACCACCTACCTCCACCCTTTCTGGGATAAATTCCATACTGGAAATATTTTTCAAAATGCTCAATATACATCTCTACATTATCTGCTAGAGGAGGTAGGCATAGTGGACATATGGAGAATACGGCACCCTGATGTCAGACAATATTACTGTTACTTCGCCTCCAATCATTCTTTGTCAAGAATAGACCAAGCTATTGGCTTTGAATCAATCATACCCTATATTAAATCGGTGAGGTATCTGCCAAGGAGTGTCTCTGACCACTCGCCTATACAGGTACAACTGCAGATGGGTGTTGTGAGGTCTCCGGGGGAATATACATGGCACATCAATCCTTTTTGGCTGCAACTAATTGGTCCTACTCTTAGCTCTAGAATCTTAGAATATTTTTGTTTTAATGATGGGTCGTCATCTACGAGATTTATATGGGATGCTATGAAAGCATATGTACGGGGAATATGCATAGGGGAGATCAATAAGATAAAATCCAAAATAAAGGAGTTAACCCAAAAATTGCAACAGAATGTTTGCGAAAAGGAAGCACAAGTAGAATGAAATGGGAAAATGCACAGAAAATATTGCCTGATCATTTGCTATCATTAGCTTCTCAGAAACAACTGTTTGTTAAGCAAAGATACTTTATAAAGCAAGGGTCTCAAACTCGGCTGGGTAGATGGGCCGCATTCTTTGCATGACAAAATGCCATTTTTAGTGATATAATTTTTTTTTCTATACACCTTTTGAATTTGTTCTCATCTTGTATTAACCCCTTTACAGCCCATGACGTACTAATACGCGTCTGTGCCCTGGGCTTTAAGAGCCTGACCCGTATTAGTACGTCATGGCGATCGTGCGCTCACACAGGCTGTGTGGGCGCGATCGCCGCCGGGTGTCAGCTGATTGTCACAGCTGACACCCGGTACTATGTGCAGGGAGTGGTCCCGCACCTCTCCCGGCACATTAACCCCCGCAATGCTGAGATCGAAGTCGATCGCAGCATTGCGGTGGCAAGGGGAGGTGATCGCAATACTCACCTCCTCTTCCGGCCTCCAGCGCTGACTGCCGCGGCTTCCCGGGTGTTGCCATGATGACCCGATGTTGTCATGACAACATCCGGGTCACCAGACAGCAGGAAGATTGTTTGGTCATGCGCAGTGCATGACAGAACAATCTTCTCACTGTGCAGCGCTGACTGCCTGCATGGCTCAGGGATGGTGCTCCATCCCTATGCTATGCAGGCGATCAGAATGAAAAAAGTGAAAGTCCCAGAGTGGGACAAAGTAAAAAAGTGTAAAACCTCTCAGAAAGTGAAAAAAAACTAAAAAAAAAAAATTGTAAAAATATTTAAAAAAAAATAAAAAAATAATCCACCAAAAATAAAAATATAATGTACCCATCAATAAATATTATTATGAAAAAAAAAAAAAAACAATAAAAGTACACATATTTGGTATCGCCGCGTCCGGAACGACCTGACCTATAAAACTGTCCCACTAGTTAACCCATTCATTGAACACTGTAAAAAAAAAAAAAACGAAGCAAAAAACAATGCTTTATCATCATACCGCCAAACAAAAAATGGAATAACACGCGATCAAAAAGATGAATATAAATAACAATGGTACCGCTGAAAATGTAATCTTGTCCCGCAAAAAACAAGCTGCCATACAGCTCCATAATCCGAAAATTCAAAAAGTTATAGCTCTCAGAATAAAGCAATGCAAAAAAATATTTTTTTCTATAAAATGTCTTTTATTGTGTAAAAGCGCCAAAACATAGAAAAACGATATAAATGTGGTACCGCTGTAAACGTACTGACCCGAAGAATAAAGCTACCTTATCAATTTTACCACATGCGGAGTAGAATAAAAAAAAAAAAAAAAAAACAATTCCTGAATTGTAGGTTTTTGTTTAATCTGCCTCCCAAAAGCTGGAATAGAAAGCGATCAAAATATGTCACATGCCTGAAAATGGCACCAATAAAAACATCAACTTGTCCCGCAAAAAAAAATCCATCACATGACTCTGTCGGCCAAAATATGGAAAAATTATAGCGCTCAAAATATGGCGATGCAAAAACTAGATTTTACAAAATATGTGTCTTTTAGTGTGTGACAGCTGTCAATCATAAAAACCCGATATCATTCTGGTATCTCTGTAGTCGCACCGACCCGAAGAATAAGGTCGTCTAATCACTTATACCGCACGAGGAACGGCGTAAAAAATAAACACTAGGGCTGGGGTTGGGGTTAGGGTTGTGCTAATGTTAGGGTTGGGGTCAGGGTTGGGCTAGGGTAGGGTTAGGGTTGGGGGTAAGGGTTGTTTTTTTTTATAAAAAAAAAAAAAAAAGATGACGATATGGCAACTTGTGTTGAACACAAGTGTTCGCTACTTGAGTTTGCATCGGGTACTCGGGTATGCATTGAGTATCGCGGGTGCTCGAGTCTCCGCCCCATATGCTTCGCGGCCAAAATAACCTCGCGGGGATTGCCTGCCATGCTCGATCGATCCCCGCATGTTTTTTTGGGGGTGTCTAATAACCGTGAAACATGCGGAAGGGGACTCGAGCATTTCACTTGAGCACCTGTGATACATGGTGCATACCTGAGTACCAGATGCAAACTCAAGTAGCGAGCACTTGCGCTCAAGACTATTGACAACTTATTCAATATGATGACCTAATGTCATCAAATTTTGTGTCGTACCTCTGTGTTCAAAATGTTCACTATACCCCTTGATAAAATCCTTGAGGGGTGTAGTTTCCAAAATGGGGTCACTTGTGGGGGGTTTCAACTATTTAGGCACATCAGGGGCTCTTCAAACGCGACATGGCGTTCGCTATCGATTCCAGCCAATTTTGCGTTCAAAAAGTCTCACACACTGCTCCTTCCCTTCTGAAATCTGCCGTGCGCCCAAACACTGTATTTTCCCGACATATGGGGTATTGGCGTACTCAGGAGAAATTGCACAAAAGTTTTTGGGGTCCATTTTCTGCTCTTACCCTTGTGAAAATAAAAAAATTGGGGCTAAAACATCATTGTTGTGGAAAAAGTTAGATTTTTTTATATTCACGGCTCCATGTTATAAACTTCTGTAACGGACTTGGGGGTTCAAGGTGCTCACCACACATCTAGATAAGTTCCCTGAGGGGTCTAGTTTCCAAAATGGGATCACTTGTGGGGGGTTTCCACTTTTTAGGCACATCAGGGGCTCCCCAAATGCAATATGGCGTCCGCTAATTTTTCAAGCAAATTTGACATTTAAAAAGTCAAATGGCGCTCCTTCCCTTCCGAACCCTGCCGTACGCCTAAACAGTGGTTTTCCCCCACATATGGGGTATCTGCTTACTCAGGAGAAATTGATCAACAAATTTTGGGGTCTATTTTTTCCTGTTACCCCTGCGAAAATAAAAAAAATTGGGTCTAAAGTAACATTTTTGTGAAAAAAGTTAAATGTGAATTTTTTTCTTCCACATTCCAAAAATTCCTGTGAAGCACCTGAAGGGTTAATAAAGTTCTTGAATGTGGTTTTCAGCACCTTGAGGGGTGCAGTTTTTAGAATGGTGTCACTTTTGGGTATTTTCTGTCATAAAGACCCCTCAAAGTGACTTTAAATATGATGTGGTCCCTAAAAAAATGGTTTTCTAAATTTTGTTGGAAAAATGAGAAATCGCTGGTCAACTTTTAACCCTTATAGCTCCCCAGTAAAAAAAAATTTTGGTTCCAAAATTGTGCTGATGTAAAGTAGACATGTGGGAAATGTTATTTATTAACTATTTTGTGTGACATATCTCTCTGATTTAAAGGCATAAAAATTCAAATTTTGAAAATTCCAAAATTTTCAAAATTTTTGCCAAATTTCCATTTTTTCCAAAATTTCAGTTTTTGTCACAAATAAACGCAAGTGATATCGAAGAAATTTTACCAAAATCATGAAGTACAATATGTCACGAAAAAACAATCTCAGAATCAGGGAGATCGGTTGAAGCGTTCCAGAGTAATTACCTCATAAAGTGACAGTGGTCAGAATTGTAAAAATTGGCCTGGTCATTAATGTGCAAACCGTCTTGGGTTGTAAAGGGGTTAATGACTCATCCTGGTCCTCATCTTGTAGTAATGCCTCATCTAATGCCTCATCCTGGTCCTCATCTTGTAGTAATGTCTCATCCTGGTCCTCATCTTTTAGTAATGACCCATCCTGGTCGTCATCTTGTAGTAATGCACCATCCTGGTCCTCATCTTGTAGTAATGCCCCATCCTGGTCCTCAACTTGTAGTAATGCACCATCCTGGTCTTCATCTTGTAGCAATGCCCCATACAGGTCCCCATCTTGTCGTAATGTCCCCCATTCAGGTCCCCATCTTGTCGTAATGTCCCCCATCTAGGTCCCCATTTTGTCGTAATGTCCCCCATTCAGGTCCCCAACTTGTCATAATGTCCCCCATCCAGGTCCCCATCTTGTCGTAATGTCCACCATCTAGGTCCCCATCTTGTTATAATGTCCCCATCTTGTAGGAATGTCCCCCATCCAGGTCCTCACATTGTAGAAATGTTCCTATCCAGGTCCCCACATTGTAGGAATGTTCCTATCCAGGTCCCCACATTTTAGATATGTCCCAATCCAGTTCCCCATATTGTAGATATGTCCCCATCCAGGTCCCCACATTGTAGGAATGTCCCTATCCAGGTCCCCACATTGTAGATATGTCCCTATCCAGGTCACCATATTGCAGGAATGTCCCCATTCAGGTCCCACATTGTAGGAATGTCCCCATCCAGGTCCCACATTGTAGGAATGTTCCTACCAGGTTCCCATATTGTAGGAATGTCCCCATTCAGGTCCCTATATTGTAGGAATGTCCCCATCCAGGTCCCTATATTGTAGGAATTTCCGCTGTTCCATTCTTCACATACATATATAAGAAAAAAAAAAGTCTCTTCTCACCTGTCCTCCGTTCCCTCGGTGTGCTTTCTGCATATGCGGGTGCAGGCACCATAGACCCCTTGACGATCGCGGCCTGGTCCAGGAGCTTCCGGCAGCTGCGCTTTAGTTCAGTGTATTGCTGCGCAGAGACCAATGCCTGCCACCGGCCTATCAGAGGCCAGCAGCTGACATCTGCCCATGTTAGTGATGTCATGCACCGCTGCGCTGGGACACGGATGTCCGCTGCTGGCCTCTGATAGCCCGGTGGCTGGCATTGGTATTGTATCATGCAGAGAGCCGGTCTCTGCGCAGCAATACACTGAACTAAAGTGCAGCTGTCGGCAGCTCCTGGACCGGGCCGCGATTGGGGTCTATGGTGCACACAGGCCGCATGAACCAGTCTGAAGGGCCACATGCGACCCGCGTGTTTGAGACCCCTGGTTTAGGATGAGTCTGTCTCTCATACTCTGCTGACCTCACCCCTCCTTGGATAAACCCCCTTTCCACTGCCCCCTTTACTTTTTCCCTGCCCCTCTTCAGGGACGCCTGGAGCTGGTGCTCACACACTATCATACAGGTCACCACTCAATAAAGGTAATATGAAGCAATTAAAGTAGTGAAAGAGGTTAAAACATAACTTTTAATGAATACGTAGGTAAAAAAGATATAAAACGTCACTAGGACCTAAAATCCAGTTAATGCCTGCCAATGGTAGTAAAACAAAGCTACCTATCATAAATATGTACTCGTTATAAACAGGAATTTATATGGCATGAACACCAAATGTATCCAACCTGTATATTTAACAAGACAGTGGCAAGAAAAATGATATAGCTGTCAATAACACATCTCAATAAGCGTGCAACATATCCGACGACCAGTCCTCACACTGTACTCACACAGTGGGTCCTCACACTGTATGCAGGAGGCTGTGTGGGTCCTCACACTGTATGCAGGAGGCTGTGTGGGTCCTCACACTATATGCAGGAGGCTGTGTGGGGACTGATACTGTATATAGGAGGCTATGTGAGGGCTCATACTCATATAGGAGGTTGTGTGAGGGCTCACATTGTATATAGGAGGCTATGTGGGGCTTACACTGTACAGTATATGGAAGGCTATGTGGGGCTGTAAAAAGGAGACTATGTGGTGGCTCCTGTTCAGCAGCCACAGAATATTCATCTGACCACTGGACCACGGTTCTACAAATTGCTCGTCTCTATATACCAGTCATACTGTATATTCTCCTATATATATTGTACTGTATGTGGTATACTATGTATACTATTTGCACGGACATCAGATGAAGCACTCAACATAATTAGTGACTGCTACATCATATACTATTATGTGGAGTTGAAGTTTACAATGATGATTTCATTGATCAAGTATGTTTGAAAACATATACAAAATAATAATTCATAGGTATCTATCTAGCAGACCTGGGCTTATGTGTGACCACCTTTACTCTGCTGATATGTTATTTTAGGAGTGTACAAAAACACAGCGTACTACACAGGGGCGGACACAGACTGTAGTGGGCCCCTGTGCAAGAATTTTTGGGGGGCCCCCCCCCGCCCTTCATGGGGGGCATGAAGGGCCCCCCCCCCCCGTGCATCTCTGATTCCCCCCACTCCAAATTAATTAATTGTATGTAAAAAAAATGCAACTTGTTATACTTACCCCCAGGGCCGGCTCCAGGTTTCTGTGGGCCCTGGGCGACAGAGTTTCAGTGGGTCCCTTTAACACATACCATGATTCATGATGCACAGATACCGCAGAGAAATATATATATATATAGTACAAGGCCAAGGATTTCACTTGCTACATTACATGAGCGATATCTATTGTAAATTCTACAATAGCTCAGAAACCGGCGAATCCTCACAACGCACAGTGCAGACCGGACAGAATAGTCCTACATACAGTATTATGGGCACCATATCATGCTCCATACAGGATACTGGTCCCCATATAACGTTCCATAGAGGATACTGGTCCCCATATAACACTGCATACAGAATACTGGCCCCCATATAACGCTCCCTACCGAATACTGTCCCCCATATATCGCTCCATACAGAATACTGACCCACATATAACGCTCCATACAGAATATTGGCCCCCATATAACGCTCCATGCAGGCTGTTCCCCCCTTATAATGCCCCATTACACAAGCGATATCTATTGTAAATTCTACAATAGCTCAGAAACGGGCGAATCCTCACAGCGCACAGTGCAGACCGGACAGTATAGTCCTCCATACAGTAATATGGGCACCATATCATGCTCCATACAGGATACTGACCCCCTTATAATGCTCCATACAGGATACTGGTCCCCATATAATGCTCCATACAGGATACTGGTCCCCATATAACGCTCCATAGAGGATACTGGTCCCCATATAACACTGCATACAGAATACTGGCCCCCATATAACGCTCCCTACCGAATACTGTCCCCCATATATCGCTCCATACAGAATACTGACCCACATATAACGCTCCATACAGAATATTGGCCCCCATATAACGCTCCATGCAGGCTGTTCCCCCCTTATAATGCCCCATTACACAAGCGATATCTATTGTAAATTCTGCAATAGCTCAGAAACCGGCGAATCCTCGCAGCGCACAGTGCAGACCGGACAGTATAGTCCTCCATACAGTAATATGGGCACCATATAATGCTCCATACAGGATACTGACCCCCTTATAATGCTCCATACAGGATACTGGTCCCCATATAACTCTCCATACAGAATATTGGCCCCCATGTAATGCTCCATGCAGGCTGTTCCCCCCTTATAATGTCCCATGCAGGATGACACCCGTCTTTTAATGCGCTATGCAGGATGTCACATCTACCCCCCATAAAATGCCCCATGCAGGATGTCACCTCTTCCCCCCATATAATGCCCCATGCAGGATGTCATTACCCCCCTTTTCAATGCCCCATGCAGCATGTCAGACCATCCCCTCCCTTATAATGCCCCATGCAGGAGGTCACCCCCCCCTTCCTTATAATGCCCCATGCAGTATGTCACCCACCCACCCTCTATATAATGGCCCATGCAGGATATCAATTCCCCCCTCCCCCTCTTATAATGCCCCATGCAGGATGTCACACCGCCTCCCTTATAATGCCCCATGTAGAATGTCACGCACCCCCTCCCTTATAATGCCCCATGCAGGATGTCACTTCCCCCCTTCCCCTCTTATAATGCCCCATGCAGGATATCACTTCCCCCCTTCTCCTCTTATAATGCCCCATACAGGATGTCACTTCCCCCCTTCCCTTCTTATAATGCCCCATGCAGGATGTCACTTCCCCCCTTCCCCTCTTATAATGCCCCATGCAGGATGTCACTTCCCCCTTCCCCTCTTATAATGCCCCATGCAGGATGTCACATATCCATATAATGCCCCCATGCAGGATGTCAATTCCCCCCTCCCCCATATAATGCCCCATTCAGGATGCCAATCCCCCCCCCTATATAATGCCCCATGCAGGATGTCACACCACCTCCCCCATATAATGCCACATACAGGATGTCACACCCACTCTCCCCCCACCATTAAATGCCCCATGCACCCATACATATAAAAAAAAAAATCAAATACTCACCTCACTTCTTACTTGCTGCTAATCCGAACTCCAGCGTTGCGCGCGTCTTCTCGCTCTGTGATGTGACAGCTCAGGAGAGAGCGCGTGGTGTAAAGACGTCACCGCGCCCTCTGACCTGAGACATCACAGTCAGAGGACGCGGCAGATGCTGCGGAGGCATGGGGAGGGGTAAGTATTGTGCCGGTGCCGTCACATGACCGGAGATGTCCCTGCGCTCAGAATGGGGCCCATGCTGAGCGCAGGCACATCTCCGGTCATGTGACGCCGGGGGGTCCTGCGGGGGGGGGCCCCATGAGGAGACGCACAAGAGGGGCTCCGAGGGGGCCCCGACCGGCCGGGCCCCATGCTGGAGGCTGGAGGACAGTCATGCCATGATGGCGGCCCTGCTGGAGGCTGGAGGGGCCCCCTCTCCCTCGGGAGCCCCCATTCAATGAATCGGCTGCACGGGCGGTAGGACCGCCCCTGGTACTACATCTCTAAAAAGGTATATCTGCTTTAAAAATAGTAATACATAAGAATAATATGTACTATGTCTGACCACTACAAACACTCATCTGAACTGGTCCAAGTGCTGTCAGCTTTTTTCACGGGCAACACTTAGACAATACGGTCATGTGAATATAGACTTATGATGCATCTGGTAATAAACATGTTAAGGATGGGCCGCTACTCATGGGCCACTGCTGTGTGCTTGCCCCCCAGGCTAAAATGTGCCAGCCAGCCCCTGCTGCACCGGGTGCCAGAAAACCTAGATACACCTTTGGAATAGGTATCTTGCAAAGTAAGGATGGGGTTTGGTGTTTTTAAGTGATTTTATTGACTCTGTGCATTTATATTTTGTATCAATAATATGATATGGTTATATATATCTTCTGGATATCAGGAGGGCTTATCCCTCTGCATTGACTCTCTCCTTCTCCTTCTCCTTCTCCTTCGATGTCCTGTATAGGCCAAAAAAAACTACGCGTTTTGAGGACTCACAGTTCCTCTTCGTCAGCTTCTCGCTGGTAGTCAAACTGGTAACATAATAAAGTCCAAACGCCCCCCACAAAGATAATACAACCAAAGAAATGGAGGAAGATCCAATACTATCAAGACGGTGCAAAAGGACATATGGAGGTGCAATAGAACTAAGATAGAATTCCAATAAGAATAGACTGTGTGTGAAAAAAATAATAATAAAAAAGACTTTGTTCAAACTTTCACAATTAGTTAAAAATGAATAAAAATTATATACTTATATTTCTGATGGCTATAAAAAAACAGTCTGTTAATCAGTGCATATTACCAGGATAGTATAAATTCGGCACTTAGTACCATCCAGAGATAAAAAGGAAAAAATGAAGGAGAAAAATGAAAACATTGTATTGTATCTCCAATAGGGGTATCAATGTATAGAAACAAATACATATATAAAATAGGTGGATTCAAAGGAATATATCCAAAAGACATATTATATTGATAAAATATAAGGAGGTTCATAAAAGTGCAATGTAAATGTTCAATTGCTACTGGGATAAAAAATACATACAGTATATACCGCTGCGAGTTGAAGGCATACAGCTGACTCTCGTGATTAAGGCCCTTCAGAGCCAAGCTATTTAATGTGAAGAACCATTTGGATTCCATCCGCGACATTAATCTCAGGTAATCACCTCCCCTCCATTTTCTGGGGACTAATCGGATCCCACAAAACTTAGTGTCCTTATAAGATTGGTTGTGGAACTTCCGGTAGTGCCAGGACAGTGGATGCCCTTCAAAACCTTCATTCAAGTATGGCCCGGGCTGCATCCCCCCATAGGGGACTTAAGGGGAGGACCGCATGACTCAGGAGGTCTGCTAGGCCGAAATTTGGGGTGGTAAGGGGTTAATGTAAGGAATAGAGTTTTGGGCGCGAATTTGTAAGGGAGGAGTATAGGGGCAGGGGGATAGTACAGGGTTATCTGGTTGGCTAGTGGGGGGTATCTCTGTGGGGGGTATACAAGGTGAGGGGTGGTGGGGGTAGTCCATTCGGGAAAAGTTTAACATACCTGAATCTACGTCGGGTCCTGAGGAATGGAGGCTCTTTTGCAGGAGATCCTTTCCTTGACTGAGAGCAGGGACAGCTGTGGCTCCAGGATCAGCTGCAGCGATGGAACACTGAAGAGACGGCCGGAGAGGTGGCTGCACCCGCAGCACCTCAGAGAGGTGCAAGGAGAGACTCAGCCCGGAAGGGACTTCCCAGACCAGGCACCAGTTGCAAAGCCCCTCCAGGGACTCCTCCGGATCACAGGCACAACCCCAGCCCCCATCTGCCTCACGCCGCTCTGGAAGAATCTCTCAGCGTCGGCATCATCCAGAGGCTGGGGTGAGTGACGTTGTTGGCTCCGCCCCCCCTGTGAGGTCATCCCGGTCATGTGGCACCACTATCCAGGAAGTGCAGGCTGCTCAGGAGAGCAGGGCCTCTGCTGCTGAAGGAGGGAGAGATATATTATATGAACGGCCGGGGCATCCACTTCGGGCCCAGCGAGCAGCCAGGGGAAGGAGAGCTGAGCCTGAAGGATGCCGGACCCAGGGAGCAGAAGGAGGCAGGAGGGTGAATAGGTCAGCCAGAGCTATTTCAGGTGAGTGGCAGGCACAGCCGTGCCGGGCCCATGCAGCGGGGAAAGCAAAGCAGTACCGGTCAGTTGGAGCTGACCCAGAAGAACGGCAGGTGCAACCGCACCGGGCCCAGGCGTCAGGATCAGCAGGACCCCGGCGGCGGAGATCGTGAAGACCAGTGTGGGGGGCCAGGAGACGACCCACCCGGGATGTCGGTAGCACCGAGGACCGGTGCGATGTCCATGGGAGAGGGCAGATTGCTGCTAGGGATGCGGGCTGCAGGCGTGCAGCTGAAGTCTCTCCTCCTCCCAGACAGCGTGCTATTGTGGATAGGAGGTCCAGGTCTAGCGGTGGGTTGACTCCGTCGGGTTTACCTGGCGATGTCCCCGAGCCTGACTCTGCCTCTGAAGAAGAGGGCCAGATTTCATCTCGCAGTGAAGAGAGTGGGGACGATCGCCGCAGACGACACGAAACGGTTGTTCCGAGGCTTCCTCATAGTCAGCCTGGTAAGTCACATGGTTTAAATGCGCCTTGGGGGAATAAGGATGATGTAGATCAGAGGGAGCGGTATTTTCAGAGGGGCTTGGTGGCTGACAGGGTGACGGGTAGTGACGTTGTGTCGGAATTTCTTAGCATGGTGCAGGGTTTTTTGTCACCTGCGGCAGGTCCTAGCGGAGTTTGGCAGGGTGGTGCTGGAGGTTCAGGGCCAGTTGCGGAGACCCCGGCAGTTGTGAGTGGAGGTATTCCCGCGCCAGTTGCAGATAATGAGACGGTTGCGGCACCAGCGGCTGTGGCGACTCCAGTGGATACAGTGCGGTTGGATGACAGAGCGAGGGGCGAGGTGTATGTGTGCTTTGATGGCCCCTTGGGAGCTCATTTAAAGCAGGAGGTGCGAGAAAAAATATGGAAGGATGAGTACGTGGAAATTTTTTCTTTGTTACCGTTGGAGAAGTTTCATTTGGACAGGGTAAAGCCAGATGAGAGTAAGAAGGATGAGGAGGAGCGCAGGGGTTATCGTCTGATTCCTCGCACTTTTCAAAATTGGCTGCAGGCGTTTACCACACTAGCGAGTGTCATTGGGGAGAAAGCTCCGGAGAACTGTTCTGCATTATTTTGTTATTTAGATTCGATTAGTGAAGCATACCATGTTTATGGCAGGACGGCCTGGCTGAGGTATGATGAACAGTTTAGGCAAAGAAAGGCAGTCCGTCCGAGTTTACGGTGGGACCACAAGGAGATTAGTTTGTGGTTGCGATTGATGGCAGCACCAAGGTCGGCCTCGCAGTCCTTTCCTGGGAGTAGCGGTGGTTCTGCCAATTCGGCGGCATCCTCGTCAGGCTCCAGGAAGGGACTGTGCTGGCAGTTTAACGAGCGGGAATGCTGTTTTGGCACAGACTGTAAGTTTAAGCACGAATGTTCAGGCTGCGGAGGGTCCCACAGCCATTCCAAGTGCTTTAAGAAAGGAAAGAAAAAATCAAGCGACTCTTTTTCAAAAAGGGAGGACACCAGTGAGAATAGATCGGATGCTTCCTTTTCTAAGTAGGTATCCAGATAAGGAAGCAGCTGTGTTGTTGAGGGATGGTTTAATTTTGGCTTCAGGATTCCGTCTGCAGTTGTGCCACGTACGGTGCGGCCTAAGAATTTGATTTCTGCTCGGATGCATGCGGCAGTTGTTAAGGAAAAATTGGATAAGGAAATTAAGTTAGGTCGCATGGCTGGTCCTTTTTTTGGAACCTCCGTTGCCGTGTTTCTGTGTTTCTCCTCTGGGCGTTGTGCCCAAAAAGGAGCCTAACAAGTTTCGGTTAATCCATCACTTGTCGTATCCTCATGGTAGTTCAGTTAATGATGGTATTGATCCAGATTTGGCATCTGTATCGTATATTTCTTTTGACAAGGCCGTGGACTGGGTGCGGAGGCTGAGAAAAGGATCTCTCATGGCAAAAACTGACATTGAGTCCGCTTTTCGTCTGCTTCCGGTACACCCAGACAGTTTTAATTTACTTGGTTGTTTTTGGGACGGTCATTATTACGTGGATTGTTGTCTACCGATGGGATGTTCGATCTCATGTTCCTACTTTGAAAAGTTCAGTTGTTTTCTTGAATGGGTAGTTAGGGAGGAATCTGGCTTGGACTCCGTATTGCACTATTTAGATGACTTTTTGTGTATTGGGCCAGCTGGGTTCTCAGTTTGTTCTTTGCTGCTTAGGACGGTTGAACAGGTAGCATCTCGCTTTGGCATTCCGTTGGCCCCGGAGAAAACGGAGGGCCCCTCCACAGTTTTGAAGTTTTTGGGCATTGAATTGGATTCCGTCAGGATGGAATGCCGCTTGCCAGAGGACAAGTTGTTAGATCTGAAGTCTTGTGTCCAAGAGGCTTTGCGGGCAAAGAAATTGCGCCTGCGCCAACTGCAATCTCTTTTGGGTAAGTTAAATTTTGCGTGCAGGATTTTACCTATGGGAAGAGTTTTTTCACGTAGGTTGGCTCAGGCGACAGCAGGCATTAAACATCCGTTGCATTTTGTAAGATTGAATTTGGAACACAAGGCGGATTTGTCCATTTGGGCAGATTTTCTTCAATCTTATAATGGCAGGTCGGTTTGGATGGATCAAGTCGTTTCTAATGTGGATCTGGTTTTGTTTACAGACGCGTCAGGTTGTTATGGTTTTGGGGCCTATTTCGGTGGAAAATGGTGTGTGGGAGAGTGGCCGGAATCATGGAAGGATGCAGGATTGACAAGAAACATGGCATTGCTGGAAATGTTTCCTATTGTGGTGGCTTTGGAGGTTTGGGGCTCTGAGCTGAGGAACAAGAAAGTGCGTTTCTTCTGTGACAACTTGAGTGTAGTGCATTGTATTAACAACTTGTCAGCTGTTTCATTGCCGGTTCTGTCTCTTTTGCGCCATCTAGTGCTCAGGTATTTGGATTTTAATGTCTGGTTTTGTGCTGTTCATGTACCGGGTGTTCAGAATTCAATAGCGGATGCATTGTCTCCCTTCCAGTGGGATCGTTTTCGGGAACTGGCGCCGGACGCGGAGCAGTTGGAAACCGATTGGCCCCGGTGGTTGTGGGATCTAGTGTCCGTGCAGCGTTGAATTTGGTGAGGTGTTCTGTTAACCCCAGTACTTGGTCTTGATGTTTCTGCGTGGCGTCTTTGGCAGGAGCTAGAGGAGTCGGCAGGTGAGCAGGTGACTGAAGCAGACCGTCCCTATTTATTGTTGTACATGATCGGCAGGGCATTTCAGGAGGGTTTATCGGGCTCAGCTGTAGCTGGTAGGTTAGCAGGTTTGGCCTTCTTCTTTAAGTTAAGTGGTTGGAGGGACTTTACCAAGGATTTCTTGGTTCGACAGGCGATGAAGGCATTTCGGAGGAGCTATCCGGTACGTGATTTGCGGCGCCCGGTATCGTTGCCTTAGCGGTGTGTGTTGTTCTAAATATGAACGTCGGCCATTTGGGGCGGCCTTTGTTCTGGCGTTTTTTGGGGCATTTAGGATAAGCGAATTGGTGAGCAAGAATGTTAAGTGTCATGGCGGGCTGTTATGGAAGGAAGTAGTGTGCTCGGAGTAGGCAGTACGGTGTTATTTGAGGCGGTCAAAAACCGATACAGCTGGTAAGGGTTGTTTGGTGGAATTGTGGGCTGTGGACGGTTTGTTTGAATGCCCGGTGAGATGGGTTTCTGCATTTCTGGAGGTGAGAGGTCCATCATCGGGTGCCTTTTTGTTACATCAAGATGGATCTGCATTATCGGTGTATCAGTTTATTACCATCTTCAAGCGGGATTTAGCTAGTTGTGGTCTGAATGGTTTGGAGTTTGGTTCTCATTCGTTTCGGATTGGGGCCGCCACTGAGGCTGCTCGCTGGGGTTTGGGGGTTAAAGCTGTGAAAAAGATTGGTCGCTGGGAGTCGGCGAGGTATCGGTCTTATGTCCGGCCTCATATGTTATAAGATTTTTCCCCAATTTTTTGATAGTGTTATTATGTGGTAACGAGTTTCTTTTCTTCTTTACATCCCCCCCCTTTGTTTTATGTTTCCGGACCCCCTCGGTTGATCTGGGTGCTAGGTCACTCGTATGTATATTGGGGTTCCATTCGGGCCGACGCAAGACTGGCGGGGCGCCAGTTGGGCATAACGAAGGAGGTTGCGACGGTTCGGTGGATCGGTATCAGGGGTTTGCTGTGGAGCCGGGTAATGCCCGAATTTCATTTTTATGCTAATTTGGATAGGCCTCCAGATATACTCGTTTTGCATGCGGGTGGAAATGACTTGGGCTCCAGGACGTCTAGAGACTTGATCCGTGACGTCAAGTTTGACTGCCTGAGGCTTTTGGAAACCTATCCGGGATTAGTGCTCGTATGGTCGGACATCGCCGCACGCCTGGCATGGCGACACGCCAGGTCAGTCGAAAGGATAAATAAAGCTCGGAGCAAGGTGAATAGGGAGGTTTCCCGATTCATTGCTCTGCATGGGGGGGTTGTGGTTCGTCATCGGGATCTGGAAGTTCCGTTTAGGGAATTTCTGCGGTCTGATGGGGTCCATTTGAATGATATTGGCATAGATATGTGGGCATTAGCATTGATGGAGGGAGTTGAAAAGGCACTTTTGGTATGGCGGGACTCTCAGGCATAAGGTGTCATGCATGCTCGCTATGGCGGAAAAGGAGGGGGGTTTTGAAGGCGGTTGCTTACATCGAATGAGGACGGGGGAGCCCACTGCAGGGATGGGTGACTCCCATCGGTGTTAAGCGGGTGTTAAAAATTTAAAACGGGTCCCTACTGAGCGAGGTCTCAGCGGGACATTTCTGGATGGGCAACAGTCAGCTGGGTCCCCCTGGGCCGGTTGCGGTGCGGCTAGGGGTGGCATGGTGGAGCTGTTTGGTGCAGTTTTCAAAATGTATGGGCAACAGTCAGCTGAGTCCACCTGGGCCGGTTGTGGTGCGGCTGGGGGTGGCATGGTGGAGCTTTTTGTTGCAGTTTTTCTCCAAAAAATGGTGGAGCCTTTAATTCCCCCTCCTCCTTTTCAGAGTTAATTTAATGTTAATTAATGTTATTTATGTTTACATGCTGTTATATAATAAATGAGGCTGCTGTGGCCATTATATTCAATGTCACAGTGTGGTGGTTTTTATTTATAGTAAGTGGGGGGGTTCAGTGGGCTGTGTATCGTAGGCCGTATAGTCATACATTCCAAAGTCATGTTGATAAAGTGTTCCTTCAGCCTTTTGATAACTTGCGCTTTGTACAGACATCTCCTCCTGACAAGGTATAAAAAGGGTGTGGCTTGGGGTGTGGATAGGGGCGTGGTCAGACTACGCGTGCCGCATGGTTTCGCCCTCTTTCTAGCCCTCATAGGTTGGCGGTATGCTTGTACTGAGGAGATCTGGGATATCAGTGATTAGGTCCCATATTGTGCACTGTAAGGTCTGGAAAAGCTCCTTCTATCCGTCTCTGTAGCACCAGAGGAAGAACAGAGGGGAAAAGACAGGATTTTCTACATGTCGCGTTATGTAGATGTTCTGCAGATTTATCACAACCGTCCACAAGAAGAAACTGCCATCACAGAGCCGCCTTTAGCTGTTGGAAAAGTTTAAACTTAGTTTTGAATAGTTGCTATAGGCAACAGGGACCGTTTCTATTTATGCTGGGTCACATGATGCTGGTGCTAGGTGATGTCATGTGACGGAATGTTGTGGGTGATGATGTCACAGAGGGCGTTGTGATGTCACCCTTGGGGTATATAAGGGGCTCCATCCACCTGGAGCTCATATCTCATTGGCCATATCTTGGTGCTGAGATACCCCCTGGAGACAATGAGGATCGCCATATTGTTTCTGTGCTGTACCCTGTTCTACCCTGTGAATTACCATAGGCTGCCGGTGAGTACCTGTCTATTATTACATATGGAGGACGTTTAGAATCAGCTGCGGCAGGGGAAGGGGATGGGGAGGGGGGTCCTGTAAGAATTTACCTGCGGGAATAAGAGGTTATGGCAGGGAAAGGAGCTTAGGAAGTGACAGTCAGAGGGGATATAAGTGTGGGGTGACCCCTCTGACTCCCACATTCCTGCTTTGTCCTTGTAGTGATTAATGACTTTGGTGTTGTCCCTTATATATCACTTTGCAGTCACCAGTGATCGCTCCGCACTGTGATCCTAAACTACAGTCTCATTTACCTTTTTACAAACGCCCAGAAGGGGAGAAGTGACATCACACCCATGTGAGCAGATCCCGCCCACTTTTACTGCAGTCGTAATGCGAGCTAGCTGTATTCTGTTTTCATGGAAATGTCAGCAGCTGCTCCCCCTAGTGTTTACAAGATGAAAACATCAAAAGAGTTAAAATATTTTTTTCAGATTTTATACCATTGAAACCTTTTTAAATATATATGTGTATTTATATATAAATATAAATACTTTACAATTTTACAATTGTAAAAAAATTGCTGACACTTTCCCTTTAAAAGATCTAAAGACGTTCTGCTTCATGTGCCATTGTGACCAATCACAGAACAGATTATATTTTTTAAACTTTTCTTGAAAAACTGAAGCTGCTCCGTGATTGGAAATCATGTGGAAGGGTTCTCTTTTAGACATTTAGTTAGGTCCAAAGTATCAGTGACATGATGGATAGAACTGTGCAATGATGTCACAGAGGGCTTTGTGATGTCACCCCTGGGTATATTAGAAGCCTCGGCCCATCTGCAGCTTGTATCTCATTGACCATACCTTGGGGCTGAGTGACCTCTGGAGATGATGAGTATCATCCTATCATTTCTGTGCTTTACGTTGCTCTACCCCCCACATTACAGTACACTGAGGGCGAGTATGTTCTCATCAATATGGAGGTCACAAGGATCAGCTAAGGAGAATATCGCCTCTTGCAGGACTTCTCATACTGGACACGTGACCGTCCGTCATATGAAAGTCCAACTGTAAATAATATTCCATGGACCCTGGAGGTGAATCCCAAACATCTTCCTGATCTTCTCAATGGGATATTTCTGAAAGTTGCTTGATAATGTATCCATCACTGTATAATAACAAGGGCTCTCTGTTTGACTGGATTGGGTATAAATATACAGGACTTTATTATGTTTTTTTTCTTTATTATAGGATGACCCACTACCCGTGGATCTCAGGAGAAGCACCTATCAAGCTTCCATCAATCTTCCTCTTTGGCTCTTCCGTGACGCAGTTTTTGTTGCGGTGATGACACTACTGACAATACTAGAGTATTTGGCCTTAAGTCTTGTCCTGAGCAAGTGGGCAATGTCTGAACCTGGTGAAACCATCAGAAAACTCCTGAGAACAAAACCATTCTGAAGGAAAAAAAGTGCTTGTAAGGAGCCGATTTGCATCCCTCAGATTCAGGAGCAAGACTCCAGGAGAACACCTGTCCTGCCCAATGGCAAATGTTCTACTCCATCCATGGCTCCTGCACCGCAGGATGCGAAAAAGGTTCCTAATTGCAACTATAAAGTGGCGTTCAGTGATATTGTCTGGGTCAGAACGATCCCACACAACAATGTAGGAGGAAGAGCTCGAAGTACCACGGAGCAGAAAGAGAGGTTACTGATTTTTCAGAGAAGCCAACAACCCAGAATTCCAGAGCCAAGAGCACCAGAACCTAGAACACCAGAACCTACCATGTCAGAACCTAGTATGTCAGAACCTAGAATGCCAGAGCCTGAAATGCCTACAACACCTCCACCCAAAATCAAGAGGAGAAGATGTTTCCTTAGATGTCTTAGAGGCGAGGAAGATTGAGAAGGCAACTGCTTGAACTTTCCCATTGCTCGTGTTTTCATCACAGGTTAGTCCTATACATGCTGTCTAATGGGCACCATCTTACTACATACAATGCAGCATTGCACCTGAAATCGAATGGATATTTCGTCACACACTTGCACGTTAGCACCTTATCATATGGCGCATATATCTATGAACGCTTTGCTAAGTATCACTGTCTAGTATGTGCTTCTGATGAACCTATTTTAGGAAAACGTGTCGAGGTTTGGCATACTATGTACTTGAGTTTGGCGTACTATGTGCTTGTTGGTAAATTCTATTGCCATCTATAATCTACTAGATATTATAATGTCTCTGGTGGGATGCCCCATGCCGAATTGTTGATAACTGACTATGAGCATTGTCCTCTATTTCTTATCTACTATGGTTACAGGTTGATGTGAAAAGAGCTGTGCCATTGGTAGCGATTTTTCTACTGATTTGTCAGTTATATTTATGTTAGTTTAGCAAATTTCTGCTTGTAGGGTCTAATGTTTTAGCATAGTGTATGTTCTGAGAGCTAAATTGTCATACTTATGCACTAGATAGATTATAAATTGTGATGCTTATGTACTAGATAGATTATTAGTTTAATCGGTGATTTTTTAAATATTTTTTAACATCAGGAGACTCAAGAATCGCATCTTACAGAAGACAAGAAGCCTAAATGCCAAAGGGTGATGACCTGTTGATGGCCCACAGCTGGAGGGTCATTACCTCTTGATGGCACAAAACTGGACAGAAGATAAAAACATTTGATGGCACACAGCCGGAGGGTGATGACCTATTGATGGCCATAGCCAGAGGGTCATTACCTGTTGATGGCACACAGCCGGACAGAGGATCATTACCTGTTGATGGCACACAGCCGGATGGTCATTACCTGTTCATAGCACACTGCCGGATGGTCATTACCTGTTGATGGCACACAGCCGGAGGGTGATGACCTATTGAAGGCCATAGCCAGAGGGTTATTACCTGTTGATGGCGCACTGCCGGATGGTCATTACCTGTTGATGGCACACAGCTGGAGGGTGATGACCAGTTGATGTCGCACTGCCGGATGGTCATTACCTGTTGATGGCACACAGCTGGAGGGTGATGACCAGTTGATGTCGCACTGCTGGATGGTCATTACCTGTTGATGGCACACAGCCGGAAAGAGGATCATTACCTGTTTATGGCACACAGCCGGCCAGAGGATAAGATCTTTTGATTGCCTACACCGGGTCCCTCCCTGATAACAAGGAACCCTGGGGAATACTGGTCATCTTGATCCCCCACTGACTATATACTTGCTCCACCTCTGCCTACACCATCATGGAGGACACTTCCACCTGTGTCCACTGTAAGGTTGGACTTTCTTTCATAATTACAGAAGATTAATAAACATCATAAAGCTGTAAAACTATCGAGTAATTTATTATAAATTATTATAAAGAAATATAAAGTATAATATATTTCTATAGAGGGCACATAAGACGACTAACTATAGAAAGCATGGTATCGCCTGATATATACTGTATATTCTAGATGGCGCTATTATACTAAATACATCACAACCTCCAGGGTGATATTACCGTACAATGCGAGATCACTAATAATGGCCACAGATTATGAGAAAATGACCAGCTCCATAGTCCTGGAGTTATTATAAATGTCTCTAGTGTGAGGCAGGGACTGGACGAGTGTTGGAGGGAGGTATATTCCCCCAGGACGTCCTTTATGTATCCATGCTGTAGAATCTGCCGTATACTTCTGTTCTAGCAGTCAGACATTTCACTCTGCAGATCACAGGCTCAACATTGTGTAAAACTACCACCGTATATAAGAGCACTCAGAATAAAAACTAGCGGCATGCCGTGCACTGCCCACGTCATGTGTACGGGATACAGGACCTGCAGGACCTGGTACGGCCATTATAGTTGATAGATTAATGATACCTGTGCAGATGAAGGGAAAAAAAATATGTGCAACAACAGGAGGAGAAAGTCTCAAAATGTAATTTGAAGAGTATAATAGAGAAATGGGAAACTTCTGGAGATGCAGATAAGTGGTACCAGGGCGAAACGTAAGTGTAGTCAGACAAGGGAAAAGTGCAAATGATCCAGCGTATAGGTTTGTTTAATATTAAATATTAATATTAAATATTAAAACTTAGCTTTTATTAGCCATATAAAACACTGCTCCACAAAGAATACAGCAAATGTGCAACTATCATAGCTTACAGACCTACGCATTTCAACAAATCATGTCTTAATTATGGCCCTACTACTAGAATGACAAAAAGGCATATATATATCGATATATATCAACGTGCCTCCCTCCCTGCACCTGGGCATGCTCCTGATGAGGTTGCGGATGGTCTCCTGTGGGATCTCCTCCCAGACCTGGACTAAAGCATTCGCCAACTCCTGGACAGTCTGTGGTGCAACGTGACGTTGGTGGATGGAGCGAGACATGATGTCCCAGATGTGCTCAATCGGATTCAGGTCTGGGGAATGGGCGGGCCAGTCCTTAGCTTCAATGCCTTCATCTTGTAGGAACTGCTGACACACTCCAGCCACATGAGGTCTGGAATTGTCCTGCATTAGGAGGAACCCAGTGCCAACCGCACCAGCATATGGTCTCACAAGGGGTCTGAGGATCTCATCTCAGTACCTAATGGAAGTCAGGCTACCTCTGGCGAGCACATGGAGGGCTGTGCGGCCCTCCAAAGAAATGCCACCAGGACCAGATGAAGAAGGTTCTGAGCATAATGTAGACCCTCGTTCCCAAACTGTCACTCCTGTTGGTGGAGACAATGATGGAGACGATGATGAGACTCACTGCATACTGACCTCTCTTAGGCTTCTCTACTGCAGGAACTCTTCAGAGGAACTGAACTGCCTAGCTCCACCTTCCCTATTTATATCCCTAACGGGCTCCCTCTGCTGGTCTGAGGTGGAAGGTGGAGATGTGTGAATGTTTATGGGGGCCTCTTGTGGAGGATTCCATCAATACACTCTTCTAGGATCTGTGAAACCAAGCACAGCGGGGCGTCACAGATGCTATTGACGACGAGGTTAGGTTGCGCCTTCCTGGACAGAGACGGAGTACTGGAAGCACGTCAACAACTGCATCCTCAACCACAACTCTGCCTCTGACCACAAGTCGTAGTGGCTCTTCAGGTCGCATGGGCTCTAAGCCTTGCATAGCCTGGGCATTTATTCAGAATGATAAGGATGACCCAACTCGTGTTATCTGTAATATTTGTCACCAAAAGCTAAGTAGAGGCCAAAAAATCCATAGTTTGAGTACTTCATGAATGTACCGTCACATGGATATGAAGCATAAGTTGCAGTGGGAAGCTCACTGTGCTACAATGCGGCCTAGCAGGCTGGGCCAACCACCGTCTGCCCCATCTTGTGCATCCGCGGCCTCTTCATCCTCTGTGACTGGGGGGACAGCAGTCACACATGTTTTTGGACGCAGACCTGCCACCTCTTTACCTGCAACAGCCAGTGTGATTGGCAGGTCGTCAGTTCATTGGGAAGTGGAAACACCTGCTGGTGTTGAGCGCTCTCTGACATCGAGAGCACCACCTTTGGATCAAGGCAACCTAACATGTCCACCTGCATCTGACTCGCCCCCTGGGCCGTGGGGCACTCGGATCCGGGCAATAGGGAACGATGGGAGTAGTAGTGGCAACCCGGTTCCGTGGCTCAGGGTGGTCAGGCCAGTGGTAGTCCGTTATATTGATTATGTCCGACTACGCCACCCGTGGATTGCGGTTATTAGGAACCGCCGCTGCATGCAGACCGCTGGGGCTGATGAGGTGTGCAGCTATGGTAGTGTGACTCCCCACGGGAAGAGTGCGGCCCCAGGGCAGTATAGTGGATGGTGGGAGTGATGGTAGTGCTGGAGGAGCAAGGAGCACACAGACAACAGGTTGCAGTCCAGGGTCTTTACTAACAGGTAAACTGACCCACAAACAGTCCCAGCTAGGAGGGGACCTGGATGTCTGAGAGCAACGGGGAAATTGGCCCTGGTCAGGGTGAGGGTGTAGGCCTACCGTGCTTTCTGCGCTCCTTCTGACTATCTCCTCCTGATAGGATAACAGCCCACGTTTCCGAGCTTTCCGTGCTTTCTCGCCTGTATGGCCTGCGACGTGGGTTCCTTTCTGCTCCCAGCCTTGTACGGCTTTACTGGTCCCTTCGGTTGTGGCAGGGCCTCCAGGCTTCTTAGGCCAAGGAATGTACAGTCCCTTGCGGGCTGGTTCTCTGCTGGGGGATGTGGAATCCTTCCAGCCTCAGACACCAAAGTCTGGTAAAGTTAAGTCTTTTCTCTGCCAAGACAGGCTCTCTTCGCCTCTTGCCTCTGGCTTGTGGCTCTCCTCCTGCCACACTTCCTCTTAGGTTACAATGCAACTTTCTGTCCCTGCTCCACTCTGGGACACGTCTCAGTGCTGAGACAGGCAATCCAGTTCTCTCTAACCCTGCCCTCAGTACCAGCTTTTATAGGGGCAGCCAGCTCCCCCTACTGGCCTGAGACAGGAGGCATTGCATGCTAAAGTTCCCCTGACAAGAGAACCTCCCCCTTGCTCTCAGACACAGCTTTAATTACACTTGTGGCATCCAGGTCAGGGTGACACACATCTTCCTCACAGACCGGCAGTTTGCCGGGGACACCCTACTCAACCCCGTCTAAGCACAACAGCCAGCCCTCGGTCCCTCAGATGTGGAAAAGTAAAAGATCATTTCCTCCTAGCCATGAGAAAGCTAAGAGGTTGAATTTCACCATCTGCAAGCTCTTGGCTACAGAAATGCTGCCTTTCCGCCTGGAGGACACAGTGGATTTTCGAGACCTTATGTCCGTCGCAGTGCCCCAGTACCAGATGCCCAGTCGGCACTAATTCTCAAAGAAAGGTGTGCCTGCGCTCCACCAGCATGTCGCACACAACATCACCGCTTCTTTGAGAAACTCTGTGTGTGACAGGGTGCATTTCACCACAGACACTTGGACGAGTAGGCATGGACAGGGGCGTTACATGTCGCTGACTGGGCACTGGGTAACTATGGTGACAGCAGGACAAGGGGCTGCTGTCCAAGTCTTGCCGTCCCCACAAGTTGTGCGTCAATCCTCTTTATCTCAAAGTTCCACTGCTTCTGCCTCCTCAACCTCCTCTCGGTCCTCCACCTGCACCCAAAGCCTGTCTGGTAATGCCACCTGCTTTCTAACTGCGCAGAAGGAATCCTGCACACCTCCTTACTATGCTGGCAGCAGGGCTCAAGGCATCAGTGTTTACTTTGAAATGTCTGGGAA
Organism: Phyllobates terribilis; assembly: GCF_046119375.1. Lineage (NCBI taxonomy): Eukaryota > Metazoa > Chordata > Amphibia > Anura > Dendrobatidae > Phyllobates > Phyllobates terribilis. Next base: position 6,155,492 of record NW_027362845.1, read on the forward strand.
ATGTGAGTCACAGAGCTGAGGTGTTGTGGTCAGCTCTGGAGACCCAGTTTCATGAATGGTTGTCTCCACTGGACCTGCAACCAGGGAAGGCCATGTGCGACAATGCTGCAAACCTGGGTGCGGCCCTTCGCCGGGGCAATGTCACGTACGTGCCTTGCATGGCTCACGTGTTGAACCTGGTTGTCCATAAATTGTTAGCCCACTATCCCGGACTAGATGGCCTTCTGCAGAGGGCACGGTCGCTGTGTGCTCACTTCCGCCGTTCGCATCCCACAGCTCAACGACTTACATCTCTACAGAAGTCGTTGGGCCTGCCAGTTCACCGGCTGAAATGCGATGTGCCGACACGGTGGAATTCAACTCTGACCATGTTGCAGCGACTGTGGCAGCACCGACAAGCCCTGGTGCAATACGTTCTGACGTAAAGCCTTGGCCAACGAGATCCAGAGGTGGGGCAAATCACGCTGCAGGAGTAGTCTCAGATCAGGGACCTATGAAGTTGACGCGCCCCCTGGGCCGTGTGGTACCCTGAGCCGGGCCGGTAGACGCTGGGGGTTGTAGTCACTGTGGCGGTGACCCGGTCCGTGATCCAGGGCGGTCAATCCAAGGGTAATTTGTATATATGGGTTTTATAATGTCCGACTACGCTACCTCTGGAGTGGGGCAAAAGGGGCCGCCGCTGCGGAACAGTCCTCTGAAGCTGGTGGTTTTGCAGCAATGGTATTATTACTCACCACAGGAAGAGTGTAGCTTCAGGGCAGTGTGGGTGGATGATGGTGGTTGTAGTGCAGGGAGTCAATAATGAACACAGAGTCCGTGTGATGCAGTCCCAAGATCTTTACTCACAGTTGTTGCAGTCCAGATTACAGGTACCAGAGCAATCTCACCCGTCGTGCTGTGCATACTCAGTGAGGGGCTCAGTCCTCCCCCAGATAGCTCCGGAGTACTTAGCAGGACCCCCTTCTGTGTGTCCTTTCTCTGGCCTTCTCCCTGCACCTCACACCCAGTGACACTTCTATCCGGTATCCTCGGGCCTTGGCGGGCGACTTGTGTTCCGTCCCCTGGGTCCTATGTGGCTACCTTCTTAGTGAGACTGGTGTGGACTTTTACCTGCAGTACATGAAATGCTGCAGCCTCCGGTTTCTAGTTGAGCCTTGTTGTTTCTCCGCTAGTTGAGGGACCGGTTCCCCTTATCTGGCCTGACCCCTCTACCTCCTGGTAGCAGCAGGAGTACGGGTGGCCTTCTGCACGGCCCGTAGCCCTAGGGTCCCTTCGGTTCCTGGAGCCTTCTTGCTCCCACTCCTCTCTTCTCTCCTTCAGTCCTGGGCCTCCCAGGCTAGGCCCGCCTCTGGAGCAGAGCTCATGCGGAGCCTCTGCTCCTGTCACTTTTCCTCCTCTGACTGGCTTGCTCTTTCTAAGATGGCTTCCTATTTATACTCTCCCTGTCATGTGCTCCGCTAAGCTGCTCCCCTAAGCACCCACTACATAGGACCCTCCCACCAGCTAGAGACCTGGGACTGTGCTCTCCCTTAGGAGCAATCTCGCCCTACCCCCACTGCGGGTATCTGTTGGATGCAGGTGTTAGGGTCCCGAGCCATATGCCTTCCTTACCTGAGGGTGAGATACCACACCTCTGGGTGAGATGCAGTAACTCTGTGGCGACTGAACCCTCAGGGGCGCCACATACCCTTCTGCACAGTTTTGAAATGGCGACGAAGATGTTTAGTGCTGACGACGATGCCATTATCAGCATGACTATTCCGGTGATTTACATGCTGGAGCACACATTAAACAGAATTCAGAGTCAGGTGGTGGGACAAGAGGAGGTGGAGGAAGTAGAGGAGGAGTCCTATGCGGAAGGGATAACATCTCCAAGGTCCAGACGGTTGGCAGCACCAAGGCGGCAGGCATGGGAGGGTGGGGGAGAGGGATTAACCAGGGCGCATGGTAGCAGCCAAACTGTTGAGGAAGGTGCAGGAGCCGAGGAAGAAGTGGAGGACGAACTGGCGATGGGCATGGAAGACTCATCAGATGAGGGAGACTTTGATCACATTTCTGTTGTGCGAGGTTGGGGGGAGAGGGCAGAGGAAGGAAGCATGATTCTTACCTCGCTACCAACACAACAAGGACTTGGTCCTCCTGGATGCGCAAGACACATGAGTGCCTTCTTGCTGCACTACATGCAACATGACCCTCAGATTGTCAGAATTCGAAGTAATCCCGACTACTGGGTTGCCACACTCTTAGATCCCCAGTACAAAAGTAAATTTGCCGAAATAATTCCTGCCATAAAAAGGGATTGACGCATGCAGGAGTATCTGCAGACGCTGTTGCAGAATCTTACATGTGCTTTTCCACAAAACACCAGTGGTGCACGTAGTGAATCTCACAGTTCTAACTTGCCAACCGTGGGACTGTCGAGTCTTCATCACTCAAACCGTAACAGTAACACAGTATCTGCTGGTAACAGCAATTTTGTGGAATCGTTTCACCACTTTTTTAGACCATCCTTTGCAAGGCCACAGGAGACAAGAAGTCTGACACATAGTCAATGCCTAGAGAGGATGGTGCAGGAGTATCTCCAAGTGAACATCGAAGCCATGACTGTGACGCGCCCCTGGGCCTGTGTCGCGCTGCGTTGCGCACACGGGAGCTTACCCGGAGCCGGATCTCTTGAGGGTTGTAGTCTCGTGGCGGTGACCCGGTCCGTGCCCAGGGAGTCAAACTGAGCGGCGATGTAACAGCGGTAGATGTAGGACGACTACGCCACCCGTTGAATGCAGCTATGGAGCTGCCGCTGCAGGACAGTCCGCTGAGGCCGGTGGATGGATGGTGCAGCGTAGATGGTATAACCCCCAACGGGAGGGGTATGGCCTCAGGGCAGCAGATGGATGATGGGGGTAGCAGGAACCACTCAGAGACGGTGCGGTGTAATTCAGGGTCTTTACTGGTAACAACGATAGACCCTCCCGGAGTACTTGCTAGTGAACGGGGCCTGGTCAGTCCTTGAGCAGATGGGATCTCCCCTGGCCAGGCGGAGTTGTAGGCCTCCCAAACTGACTGCACTCTTCTGGCTACCTTGCTAGAAGCGGATATAAGTAGCCCACGTCCCTAAGTGTACCGTGTGGTGCTCACCCGTATGGCCGGTGACTCGGGGCCTTCTAATGGCTTCCGCTCCACGATGGCGGTGCTGGTCCCACGCGTGTGACCGTGCCTTCGGGTTTCTGGGCCTGAGGACCTGAAATCCCCTGCCGGTCGGCTTCTGCTGCTGGGTAAGAGTTAGTCCCCACAGCCTCGGACGCCGGGTCCGGTAAGAAAGCTTCTCAGTCAGGGCGAGCTCTGCAGCTGCCAGCCCCTGACTTGTAGTAGTATTGCTCCCACTGAGCTTCTGCTGTTTCTTCCTGTGACTGTTTCTTGTCTCTACTCTCCTTGACTACTAACCCTGCTTCAGCCCCGGGTTTATATAGGGGAAGTTCTTCCCCTCCCAAGACTGGGCAGGAGGTGTGGCATGCACAGGATCCCTGACCAAAGGACCTCCCACCTGCTCTCAGACATAATATCTCTATCACTGTGGCAACCAGACCCCTGGGGTGTCACATTCCCCCCTAGTGAAATTTAGTACTCCGGGACTAAACATATTTTAGAAAAACATAACAAGATATAACAATAACAATACAATAAGAAACACATAAAGGTGGTCACGGCATGTCCGTAACCGGGTGCAGTCTTTGAAGAAAGCAAGGTGTCCATTTCACCAAAACAGGGAGACGTAACCAGGTAGGGGTCTGTCCTACCCCGAGTTCTTAACAGTCTCTAGTCCATCCTGGGTTACGCTCCAACTATGTACAAGGATTCCCGGTAAATCCACCAAGGATTCCTAAAAATAACTGGAAACACAAAATTATACACAAGCAACAATACACAGATAAACATAAATAAAACAATTTATACACTTCAAATCCTCCAACGTGCGGGTAACTGGCCTCTAGTGGCCCTAGTGGACCTACGGAGCTGACTGTCTGGCCCTGAACTACAGGGTGTAGGAGCTGTCAAGGGTAAACTGGGCAGCTGTCTACCGGCTCTTTGTCTCACTAGGGGTACGGCAGGCTCACTATAAGCAGAGGGTTGATCCTCCTGTTCTGCTTGTGTGGAGTCTTCTGCCTCCTGGACCGGCTGTTCTTCCAGCTCTACCTGTTGCTCCGTAGGTGCTTGGGATGCTGGTTGGAAGAAGGTGAGTACGGGTACCACAACTGCACCATTGACTTGAGTCCAAGACCGAGGGAAGTCCCCGAGCACAGTACTAACCATATCTTCCCTTTCCTCTACGGGTCAATGGTCTTCTTGTTCCTCTTCAGGGTTCCTCAGTTGTTCGGGACACTTCTTCAGGTGGTCCCGGGATACAATGGCGGTGGTTTCCCCTCCGTCTTTACTGATGGTACAAACCTTCGGGTTCTCGTGGCTTGAGGGCAGTACGGTGTACGGGTCCTTCTCCCACTGGTCATCCAACTTGTGGAGCCGTCTCTTCCTCTTCAAGACCTGCTCTCCGGGTACCAGGGGAACAGCGGGAGCATACTGGTTGTAAGTTTTCTCTTGTCTTTCCCTAGCCTGACAGAGACTTCGCTCCACGCTCTCCTGTACTCTCCGGTACTGCTGCTGCCTCTCTGTGTCCCAGTCTGTTTCTGGTGAAGTGTCCTCGGGTGTCAGGACTCCCATTTCCAGGTCAACAGGTAACTTACCAGGTCTTGCCCTCATTAGGTAAGCCGGGGTACAGTTGGTGGAACCTACCGGGATGTGGTTGTATAGGTCCACCAGATCGGGCAACTTCTCAGGCCACAGACTGCGTTCTTCCAGGGGCAACGTTTTTAGAAGATCCATTACCACCTGGTTCATTTTCTCACAAAGTCCATTAGTTTGCGGATGGTAGGGTGTCGTCCTTATCTTCCGGCAGCCATACAGATTGCAGAATTCCTGGAAGACCTCCGCTTCAAAGGCAGGTCCCTGGTCCGTCAGCACTTGGTCCGGGTACCCGTGTGGACGGCAAAAGTGCTGCTGGAAGGCTCTAGCTGCTGTTTGAGCCGTTAAGTCCTTGACGGGGACGACAACCAGAAACCGGGAGTAATGATCCACGATGGTTAACGCGTAGACGTAGCCACTTCTGCTTGGGGTCAGTTTTACATGATCCAAGGCTACCAGTTCCAACGGTTGCCGGGTGACGATGGACTGCAGGGGAGTCTTCTGGCTGGCACGGTCCTTCCTTCTCAGGTTGCACGGGCCACAGTCTCTGCACCACTTCTCAATGGTTCCCCTCATGCCTACCCAGTGGAACCGCTCGCGCAGCAGGAACTCCAGCTTCTTCCACCCGAAGTGCCCAGCTCCGTCGTGGTATGCCTCCATCACCATGGCTGCGTCCCTTCGTGGCACCACTACTTGCCAGAGTAATTCATGCGTCCGGGAGTTAACCATTCTGCGGCACAACTTCCCTTTGTAAAGGAACAGTCGACTCTTCTCTGCCCATAGTTGTTTGGCTTCCTCCGGAGCGTCTGGTTCAAGGCGAGCCTCCGGCCGAGTCAGCATCTCCTTCACCAGTCGGACGGCAGGGTCGCTGTCTTGCGTTTCCGCCCAGTTGTAGTGGGGTAAGGGGTTCAACGTAGCAGTCTGCTTACTCCTTACCTGGTGGGAATACTGAATAGTCCCATGACGGTGGAACGCAGGGAGTTCAACTTCTTCCAGTCCCTCCGGATCTTCTCCTCCGTCCGGCAGGTTGGGCATCCTGGACAGGGCGTCCGCGTTGGTATTGGAGCGTCCTGCCCGGTATTTGATTGTGAACTCGTAGTTGGACAGACGGGCCATCCACCTCTGCTCCAGGGCACCGAGTCTTGCCGTGTCCAGGTGTGTCAACGGGTTGTTATCCGTGTACACGGTGAACCGGGAAGAAGCGAGGTAATGCTTAAAGCGCTCGGTGACTGCCCATACTACGGCCAGGAACTCCAGCTTAAATGAGCTGTAATTCTCGGGGTTCCTTTCGGTGGGTCGCAGTTTTCGGCTGGCGTAGGCGATTACTCGTTCCTTCCCCTGCTGGATCTGGGACAGTACGGCTCCTAGCCCGATGTTACTGGCGTCGGTGTAGAGGATAAAGGGCTGGCTATAATCCGGGTACGCCAGGATTTCGTCCCCCGTGAGGGCCATCTTCAGCTGGCGGAAGGACTCTTCTTCCAGCTCCTCCCATTTGAAGGGCGGCTTCTGGTTCTTGGCCTTCCGGGACTGGCCTATCAGGAGGTCCTGCATAGGTGCTGCCTTCTTGGTGAAACCGGGAATAAACCTTTGGTAGTAGCCTACCAACCCGAGGAACTGCCGCACTTCTTTTACGCTGGAGGGGCTTGGCCATTCCTTAATTGCGGTGATCTTATCAGGGTCGGGAGCCACTCCGTCAGTGCTCACCACGTGTCCCAGGTACTGCACCTTTGGTTTCAGGAGGTGACACTTGGAGGGTTTCACCTTTAGGCCGTAACTCGCCAGAGCTTCGAACACTTCCGCCAGGTGTTTCAGGTGGTCCTCATACGTCTTGGAATATACGATGACATCGTCCAGGTACAACAGGACCGTCTCGAAGTTTCTGTGGCCCAGACAACACTCCATTAGTCGTTGGAAGGTTCCTGGTGCGTTGCAGAGTCCGAACGGCATGCAGGTGAACTCGCTAAGTCCCATCGGGGTGGTGAATGCGGTCTTCTCCCGGTCCGCCTCTGCTACAGGAACCTGCCAGTACCCGCTAGTGAGATCCAAGGTAGAGAAGAAGTTAGCAGATCTTAAAGCAGCCAATGACTCCTCTATCCTTGGTAAGGGGTACGCATCCTTGTGTGTGATACGGTTGATTTTCCGGTAATCTACACACATCCTCATGGTGTTGTCTTTCTTTCGGACTAAGACTAGTGGAGCTGCCCAGGGGCTACAGCTATCCCTGATCACCCCAGCCTCCTTCATGTCTCTAAGCATCCCCTTGGCGTGTTGGTAGTGTGCAGGGGGTACGGGTCGATACCTCTCTTTTATGGGAGGATGGTCTCCCGTGGGGATGTGGTGTTCTACCCCCTTGACTCGCCCGAAGTCTAACGGGTGTTTACTAAACACTCTCTCGTACTCTTGAACCACCCGATAGACTCCCTGTTTCTGATGTGAGGGAGTGGAGTCAGTACCCAAATGTAGTTGCTGACACCAGTCCTCCTTTGTTTTCTTAGAGCCGTTACCTTCCTCCGGGTGAGATGGAGGCAAGGGTTCCACAGATTGTATAGCATTTTGGTTAATGGTATATAATTTGGCTAGCGTGGCATACCGGGGCAGGTACACTTCCCTCTCCCCGATATTGATTATGCGAACGGGCACCCTCCCATGGCGTACATTGACCACCCCCCGTGCTGTCAAAATGGTGGGCCTACTGTCTGAGTAAACTGGTTCTACCATTGCCTGGTAATCTCTACCTCTCAGACCAATAGCTGCCCGGCACCAAATCATCATTTCACTTTTTGGGGGCATGGCAATAGGAAAAGGGTCACACATTCTTACGCTACCAATCTCACCGCCGGAGAGTTCCACCTGTTGCCGTCGCATCAGTGCCCGGATCTCTTTCTGGAGCACCCGCTGCTCGCCGGAGCTGGCGTTCTTGGCAACCTGCTGTAAAAGGAAAATCACCTCTGCAAGACAATTTTCAATTACATTAGTTCCTAGAGTTATTTTTGGGTGACTCTCATGTTTGTCAATATCTACAATGATCAGTCCCTGTGCTGCCAGTTCGACTCTACCGATTTTGATGGTCACCTCTTTAAATCCAATCTGTGGCACGGGCTGGCCATTGCTGGCGATGATACTCAAGTCGTCGTCAGGGTAGCGGGTAATATCCGAGTCATTCCAGTACTGCTTAAAGAGCACGTACGGGATGGTGGTGACCTGTGACCCGGTGTCCAGTAGGGCACTCATGGGAATGCCATCCAGTACCACAGGCAAGACTGGACGTCCTCCCACATATCTGTCGCGCCAGTTCGATGGGCCTGGTGATCTTTTTCCTGGGGGTTGGCCCTCTACCCCAGGTTGTGCCCGTTTAAAGAACAGTACCTTGCCATATGTCCAGGTTGATTGCAGCGGCGGCAGATGGGTCGTCCGTCCTCGCTGTATCGGTCACTGGGTCTTCCTCTGGCCGGTGGGGTCCTCCTTGGTCGACGCCACGGGATGTCCTCCGGTCCGGATGCCAGCTGGATCTTCCCTGGGGTGGAAACCTGTAAAGACTGCACAGTTCGGGTTAGCGCAGCAACGCTCTTAGCTAGCTCTTGGACCTGATGGCGTAGGTCTGGAGCCGGGTCATTGTCCAAAGCCTGCGCATCAGCTCCCACAGGCCCTGCCGACAAGGGCGCCGCCTCCTGGTGGTAAGTGATAGCTGGGCGCCTGTGGGTCACAACGCCACCCGGTGCCGGTTCTCGGAGCACCCGGATGGCTCTGTCCTTGAACTGTGCAAAGTCTAGATGGGGATCCTGTAAGGCCATTGCCCGCAACTGGGTTCGGTGGGCATTGCAATATAAACCCTCTATAAATTGTTCAGTCAACAGCCTGTCCTCGTTTCCCACCCCATCAGGGTCGGTCTGCTTTATGGCCCTCAGGGCCTCTTGTAGGTTTAGTGCATAGTCCCTTATACTCTCATGCGCTCGCTGCTTGCACCCGTAGAATCTAAGCTTAATCTCGGCTGAGGTGCGGGTATCAAAGGTGTCCTTCAGCCGGGTTAGTATCCCTGCGACAGTCTTCCTCCCAGGTGGCCAGGATTTTACTTCCCTTTTGGCTGCCCCAGTTAGTTGGGCCACCAGGATGCTCACTTTTTGCTCTTCTGTGAGGGGGTACACCTGGAAGAGGCTATCCAGCTTTTCTCTAAAGTCATGCAGGGTATGTGACTCCCCTGAGTACTGGGGTAGCCAAGCTGCTCCCGGGATATAGGGCATGGTGAAGGGCATAACTGCAGCAGCGGTGGCGCTGGCGGGGGTTGAGGCAGTGAAGCTCTCCTCCGTATCCGACATCTTCCTCCCCCCTAGTGGACCGTGGCCTACCTTGCGATGATCCTGATCCGTAGGCCGCGGCTCCGCAGTGGATCGTCAGGGTTGAGGACCTTCCGTCGCGCTCCTGTGACGTCGGCGTCTGCTGGGCTCCTTCCAGGACCTTACGCAACGTCCGGACGTGAGGCGGGGCTTCAGTTCTCGCGCGCTTTCGGAGTCCACGCCCCTCTTCTTCCCGCGCGGCGTCCTCAAGATGGCGTCCAACGGCGGGAAAACTCCACGGATGGCGGGAAGAAGGCTGAAGATGGCGCCGGATGGCGGGAATCTTCACAGATGGCGGGAAGAAGGCTGAAAATGGCGCCGGATGGCGGGAATCTTCACCGATGGCGGGAAAACTTCACGGATGGTAAGTTTTAAAAGTCTCTTTTTCAGGCACGCAGTACCCGGTGGTTGCGGGCACGAAATCCTGCCGACTACGCCAAAATTGACGCGCCCCTGGGCCTGAGTCGCGCTGCGTTGCGCACACGGGAGCTTACCCGGAGCCGGATCTCTTGAGGGTTGTAGTCTCGTGGCGGTGACCCGGTCCGTGCCCAGGGAGTCAAACTGAGCGGCGATGTAACAGCGGTAGATGTAGGACGACTACGCCACCCGTTGAATGCAGCTATGGAGCTGCCGCTGCAGGACAGTCCGCTGAGGCCGGTGGATGGATGGTGCAGCGTAGATGGTATAACCCCCAACGGGAGGGGTATGGCCTCAGGGCAGCAGATGGATGATGGGGGTAGCAGGAACCACTCAGAGACGGTGCGGTGTAATTCAGGGTCTTTACTGGTAACAACGATAGACCCTCCCGGAGTACTTGCTAGTGAACGGGGCCTGGTCAGTCCTTGAGCAGATGGGATCTCCCCTGGCCAGGCGGAGTTGTAGGCCTCCCAAACTGACTGCACTCTTCTGGCTACCTTGCTAGAAGCGGATATAAGTAGCCCACGTCCCTAAGTGTACCGTGTGGTGCTCACCCGTATGGCCGGTGACTCGGGGCCTTCTAATGGCTTCCGCTCCACGATGGCGGTGCTGGTCCCACGCGTGTGACCGTGCCTTCGGGTTTCTGGGCCTGAGGACCTGAAATCCCCTGCCGGTCGGCTTCTGCTGCTGGGTAAGAGTTAGTCCCCACAGCCTCGGACGCCGGGTCCGGTAAGAAAGCTTCTCAGTCAGGGCGAGCTCTGCAGCTGCCAGCCCCTGACTTGTAGTAGTATTGCTCCCACTGAGCTTCTGCTGTTTCTTCCTGTGACTGTTTCTTGTCTCTACTCTCCTTGACTACTAACCCTGCTTCAGCCCCGGGTTTATATAGGGGAAGTTCTTCCCCTCCCAAGACTGGGCAGGAGGTGTGGCATGCACAGGATCCCTGACCAAAGGACCTCCCACCTGCTCTCAGACATAATATCTCTATCACTGTGGCAACCAGACCCCTGGGGTGTCACAACTGTGTCACTGGACCCTTGCTCATTTTGGTATTCCAATCTGGATAAATGGCCGGAGCTCGCCACTCACGCCTTGGAGATCTTGTCATGCCCTGCAGCCAGTGTTCTCTCTGAACGTGTGTTCAGCGCTGCTGGTGGTGTGCTGACAGATAAGCGCACGCGTCTGTCCACTGAGAATGTAGACAGACTCACGTTCATACAGATGAACAAATCATGGATTCGCAAGGACTTTTCTACCCCTGTGTTATCCTTGGGAGACTAAAACCTTGAGGATTTGGTAAAATCACCTCACCAACCGTTTTAAGCAACTGTGGGGCAATTGATGCCACTTAACCCTAGAACGCATGACCATAAAAATCTACACTTTCATATACCTGGGGCCTTTTAGGCCCGTGTGCAAATAACATGGAATAACTCAAACTCAAATGACAAACAACTATATACATGAAGAATACCTAGAGTTTCAAAATTCTAACTAAAGTAATCTTGCAGAAAATAGAAAACAATTAACAGGGCGGGCCTGCGAGGCCCCAGGTATGCGTTCTAGGGTTAAGTGGTGTCTGTGCCACAATTTTGGGAAAAAATGGAGACTCTTTTTGGAGTCCCCTTGCTGTGTCTTACGTGACGTTGGCATCGTCAATTCCAGGTGGGTTGGGTCGCTCCCCCCCCCTTTTAACTGTAAGAAACTACATACACTATGGCTTGGGGTAACACAGATGGTTGAGTCTGAAGAGCTGTTTACTCAGAGGTCTGCTCCAAATGTTCAGTGTCTGCTAGTCAGCGTAGAATTTTTAACTGCATCTAGCCTAGGCAATACTTTGGGCGTAGTAGCCCAGCTGCGAAGCAAGCTGCACCGCCTGTGTATCTAATAAGAATTTTTAAATGCATCTAGCCTAGGCAGACTGTGGGGACCCCCAACCAAACCCAGACGCTCAGCCCCCCTACCGCCCCCCTTTCCTTGACAATACAATAATGTAACTCTTACAACTGGATGGGTGAGGATCGGTCACAGCTTTATTAACTCTTTATACTCATTCCATTAGAAAGGCATTTTATTTCTAAAATAATTCAGCTTGTTGCAGCATGCCCTGGGTCTCCACTCGGCAAGTTGGCCAACAAGTGTAACTCTCCAACATGTCCTTTCTATTTCCAGGCCACGGAGGATCCTGCGTACTCGTATGCAGGACTCTGACCCCCACCCATCACTCTTAACGCTTGTTCCACTCCGTCCTGGAGTCCTGACAGGAATATGTCCAGTACAATATCCATTAAGTGAACAACGTCGGGCCGTATGAGGCCTGCTTTATCTCCTTCCAGTTGTCGGTGTCGTACCACTACACCGCCTCTGTCTCTTCTAAATTTTGCCATCCGAATATTTATTACCCGCCTTGTCCGTTCGATGGCCGTGATGTCTCGCGTACCTTGCCATACCGCTATCGGCACAATCTCTGACCATACTATAGCTAGCTTTGTGAAAAATTCTCTGAAGCGCTCAGTGTCTAGTTTCATTATTGCCATTAGTTATGCGCTGTTGTGATGACCTAGGTTGTTTCCCCCGGCCTATATAACTAAGATGACCGGACATCTTGCCTCTCTCCCTACCTTGATTACCTCCATTAGTATCTGTGGCCATAGCAGGCCTCTAATACCTCTCTAGTTGAAATATGTGTTATGAAACTCTAATTTCCTCCCGCCTGGGCAGACTTTCGCCCTTTTTTCTGCCCAATACATATACGAGTGGCCTATCACCCACACTGTTGGCTTAGCGTCACCTGTAAAAGAAACAAACCACGTTAGGATAACAAGTCCGGTCTTATGTATCTTGCCAAACACGTGGATCGCCATCTCCCTATCCTCTGAACTTCCGTTTCTGACAGTCCTGCTCTTGCTGCTTCCGTGGCCGCGCCTATGCGGAATGAGTGTGTCCCGTAATCTTTGGGGTGGTTCCCTGCCGATGTTATGCATTTATTAAATATAGCTTGGAACTGGTATTTTGATAATGGCATTCCATCAATGTGTGATAGGAAGAAATTACTTTGTGATCTGATGGTTAGATATGTTTTTACTATTGTTACCCGACTCAGTGTACCGTTTGTGGGTTGTAGAAGTACCCAAGTGCCCCTGCCCGCTGGAACCGTTTTCGATTTGTGTATGCGTAGACGTATTGCATTATTGGCTATGACTACGTTCTGGTGTAATAAGCCTCCACTGGTGGTAATTTTGGATTGAGGGACTAATTCGCTTATGCATAGCGCCCCGAAGAAGGCGATCACAGATGCAGTAGACAGTAGTGTTGCTTCAAATTGTGAGTGTCATGTTAATGGTGTTAGGGATATGATGTGAGAAATCAGTTTTAGTGACACGGGACGGGACGTCTACACTCCTGACTTGGCTGACCCCTTTTCCACTCTTTTATGGATTGTCTGATGATGAACCTTTGTCACATCTCCCCAATTCAGTAGTTGGAAGTGGAATGCTACTCCGGTCAGACACCGCTGCGCTGACGCCCCTGATATGCCCCTCATAATTAGCTGGTGGAGAAATTCTATGGTGACTTGTGATCTGGCTTGTTCACATTGGTCAACCCGTCTGCCTGCTACTAGTCGTGTCCACTCTTCCCATGCCTTACCGTATGCTTGCCACGTCGACGGGGCAACTGACGCTCTGATTAATGGCATCAACTATTCGCCACTAGATCCCATAGGGAAGGTGGGCAACTGTTGCCCGATGGGTGGGCGTTGTGGAAGAGCTCTGTGAAAATCTGCCAATTGAATTGTTATAAAGCGTTAGCAGCAGCTTTAGACCCCTCAGCATAGTGGCTAGCGCGGACCCATACATTGTGTTTTAGGCACAGGAATGCTAGCCTGGGTAGTAGGCCTAGCACTGGGAGAGACGATGATGCCATCTTATTAATGCAGTGCGCTAGGCTGGTGTTTTTTGTTATGAAGCGTATATTTTTGTAAGCCAGGCGCGCGCCCCATATTTCTATTGCTACCACTATTGGGAAGAAAAATTATTTTCAGGGCTAGATGCAGCTAAAAATTATTATTAATTTAAAAGCTGGTGGAGCTTGGTATAGATGGACTAATACAATGAGTCCCACACACTGCTAGAAGGCCAAATATTTTTTCAGAGCTAGATGCAGATAAAAATTATTTTTAATTTGCAACCTGATGGAGGTCAGTATAGATGGACTAATAGAGAAAGTCCCACACACTGCTAGAAGGCCAAATATTTTTTCAGAGCTAGATGCAGACAAAAAATTATTTTGAATTTGCAACCTGATGGAGGTCAGTATAGATGGACTAATAGAGAAAGTCTCACACACTGCTAGAAGGCCAAATATTTTTTCAGAGCTAGATGCAGATAAAAATTATTTTTAATTTGCAACCTGATGGAGGTCAGTATAGATGGACTAATAGAGAAAGTCCCACACACAGCTAGAAGGCCAACTATTTTTTCAGAGCTAGATGCAGAAAAAAATTATATTCAATTTGCAACCTGATGGAGGTCAGTATAGATGGACTAATAAAGAAAGTCTCACACACTGCTAGAAGGCCAAATATTTTTTCAGAGCTAGATGCAGATAAAAATTATTTTTAATTTGCAACCTGATGGAGGTCAGTATAGATGGACTAATAGACAAAGTCCCACACACTGCTAGAAGGCCAAATATTTTTTCAGAGCTAGATGCAGACAAAAAATTATTTTGAATTTGCAACCTGATGGAGGTCAGTATAGATGGACTAATAGAGAAAGTCTCACACACTGCTAGAAGGCCAAATATTTTTTCAGAGCTAGATGCAGATAAAAATTATTTTGAATTTGCAACCTGATGGAGGTCAGTATAGATGGACTAATAGAGAAAGTCTCACACACTGCTAGAAGGCCAAATATTTTTTCAGAGCTAGATGCAGATAAAAATTATTTTTAATTTGCAACCTGATGGAGGTCAGTATAGATGGACTAATAGAGAAAGTCCCACACACTGCTAGAAGGCCAACTATTTTTTCAGAGCTAGATGCAGAAAAAAATTATATTCAATTTGCAACCTGATGGAGGTCAGTATAGATGGACTAATAGAGAAAGTCTCACACACTGCTAGAAGGCCAAATATTTTTTCAGAGCTAGATGCAGATAAAAATTATTTTTAATTTGCAACCTGATGGAGGTCAGTATAGATGGACTAATAGAGAAAGTCTCACACACTGTTAGAAGGCCAAATATTTTTTCAGAGCTAGATGCAGATAAAAATTATTTTTAATTTGCAACCTGATGGAGGTCAGTATAGATGGACTAATAGAGAAAGTCCCACACACTGCTAGAAGCCCAAATATTTTTTCAGAGCTAGATGCAGAAAAAAATTATATTAAATTTGCAACCTGATGGAGGTCAGTATAGATGGACTAATAGAATGATGCTATGCCCAAAAGGTTTTACTTCACTAGGTGCAGTAAAAAAATTGGTATTCTATACACAGGTGGTATATCTTGCAACACAGATAGGCTACTCCACTGACTAACACACTCTGCAATAGGCCAAAAAGGATTAGCTTTGCTAGATTCAGCCAAATGCTGTGAAAAAAACTTGCACAGCACTGGCACAGACCTGCCTGGCAAAAACTGATAGGAACTGATGTAACCTAGTCCTGAAAAGGACTCCAATTACAATTAGTCTTTACTCCCAACCTATCTATTTAAGAGCACAGACCTGCCTGATAAAAGTCGTATGAAATTATGTAACGTAGTCCTTAAAAGGACTGCAATCACAACTATTCCCTACTCCCAAGCTATCTGTAGATTTGTGCGAAAATTGGCTTGAAATTAACAAGGTATAGCGCACACAGCAACAGCGGTGCCGTCTAACACGCAGCTGCAGCAGTGAGAAAATGGTGGCGACGGGGAAAATGGCTGGGTCTTATAGGGCAAGGACATGTGACATACACTGCCAATGACACATGCCCTTGCTTGTGTGAAAAAAAGCACTTCGCTCCGTGTGTGCGCTGCTGATAGGCTGACAGATTGCACCTCCCCACTGTAAATACGGGAAAGAGAAAAAAAAATGGAGATCTTCATTATTCCTGCAGAGATCCATCCCCTGCCCCTCCCCCCACCCCGCTGTACACTCAAACTGCGTATTAACATTAATATTCATTATTACTGAGAAAAAATCCAGTTATGATTTTGGTGCACGAACAGTTATCGAACATAACCTCGAACAGCCGAATTTTTCTCAAATCGTTCGTGTTCGCCGAACGGCTCGAACACCGCCCAAAACAGCTCGAATTTGAGATTGGCGAACAGTTCGAGTCGAACAACGCTCATCTCTATTGTGGAGTCTGTCTCATGCTACCACGAGTGTGAAAGCACAACCAACATTCAAAAGTGACCAAAACATCAGCCTGAACGCATTGGTACTGAGATGTGGTCTGTGGTCCCCACCTGCAGAACCACTCCTTTATTGAGGGTGTCTTGATAATTGCCAATAATTTCCATCTATCATCTATTCCATTTGCACATCAGCATGTGAAATTGATTGTGAATCAGTGTTGCTTCCTAAGTGGACAGTTTGATTTCACAGAAGTTTGATTTACTTGGAGTTATATTCTGTTGTTTTAAGTGTTCCCTTTATTTTTGGAGCAGTGTATATAGATACATACAGTGAGTACGGAAAGTATTCAGACTCCTTTAAATTTTTCACTCTTTGTTTCATTGCAGCCATTTGATAAATTCTAAAAAGTTCATTTTTTTTCTCATTAAAGTTCACTCTACACCCCATCTTGACTGAAAAAAATAGCAATGTAGAATTTTTTTGCAAATTTATTAAAAAAGAAAAACTGAAATATCACATGGTCATAAGTATTCAGATCCTTTGCTCAGACACTCATATTTAAGTCACATGCTGTCCATTTCCTTGTGATCCTCCTTGAGATGGTTCTACTCCTTCAATAGAGTCCAAATGTGTTTAATTAAACTGATAGGACTTGATTTGGAAAGGCACACACCTGTCTATATAAGACTCCACAGCTCACAGTGCATGTCAGACCAAATGAGAATCATGAGCTCAAAGGAACTGCCCAAGCAGCTCAGAGACAGAATTGTGGCAAGGCACACATCTAGCCAAGGTTATAAAAGAATTTCTGCATTACTAAAGGTTCATAACAGCACAGTGGCCTCCATAATCCTTAAATGGAAGAAGTTTGGGACCAATAGAAGTCTTCGTAGACCTGGCCGTCCAGCCAAACTGAGAAATCGTGGGAGAAGAGCCTTGGTGAGAGAGGTAAAGAAGAACCCCAAGATCACTGTGGCTGAGCTCCAGAGATGCAGTAGGGAGATGGGAGAAAGTTCCACAAAGTCAACTATCAACCACCAGTTGGGCCTTTATGGCAGAGTGGCCAGACAGAAGCCTCTCCTCAGTGCAAGACATATGAAAGCCCGCATAGAGTTTGCTCAAAAACACATGAAGGACTCCCAGACTATGAGAAATAAGATTCTCTTGTCTGATGAGACAAAGATAGAACTTTTTGGTGAAAATTCTAAGTGGTATGTGTGGAGAAAACCAGGCACTGCTCATCACCTGCCTAATACAATCCCAACAGTGAAACATGGTGGTGGCAGTTGTTAGAACCCTCCTGTTAGTTTTTTCTATTTTGTGGTCACGTGACCTTCTCCCTATTTATTCCAGCTCCGCCCTTCAGGCTTTGCTGGACTTCAGTGTTACTTTGACTCTTAATCTAGCCAGGTGCTTTGTACCTACTGTATCTTTCTAGTTTGTTTGGTCCTTGGACCACTAAGTACTTTTGTCTGTTTGTCTTCTTCTGCTACTACTTCTGCCAGGAGGTGTCCAATTTTGTCCCAGTCCTTAGTTCTTTTAGGGACCCCTCCCTTTAATCTATAGGTCTGCGTTCAGACTAACCGCGGACGAAGGCGGGTCTGTTCACAAGGAACAGGTTGCCCGCTGCATCGTAGGGAATCAGCTTAGTCCTATTGTATGGACAGATTTCCTCTCTTTCCTTAGTTCTTGTAGCAGATCATAACAGCAGTATCATGCTATGGGTGTGTTTTTCAGCTGCAGGGACAGGATGACTGGTTGCAATTGAAGGAAACATGAATGCGGCCAAGTACAGAGATATCCTGGATGAAAACCTCTTCCAGAGTGCTCTGCAGCTCAGACTTGGCCAAAGGTTCACCTTCCAACAAGACAATGACCCTAAGCTCACAGCTAAAATAACAAAGGAGTGGCTTCAGAACAACTATGTGACCATTCTTGACTGGCCCAGCCAGAGCCCTGACCTAAACCCAATTGAGCATCTTTGGAGAGACCTGAAAATGGCTGTCCACCAACGTTTACCATTCATCCTGATGGAACTGGAGAGGATCTGCAAGGAAGAATGGCAGAGGATCCCAAAATGCAGGTGTGAAAAACTTGTTGCATCATTTCCAAGAAGACTCATGGCTGTACAAGCCCAAAAGGGTGCTTCTACTCAATACTGAGCAAAGGGTCTGAATACTTATGCCCGTGTGATATTTCAGTTTTTCTTTTTTATTAAATTTGCAAAAATTTCTACATTTCTGTTTTCTTTCAGTCAAGATGGGGTGCAGAGTGGACTTTAATGAGAAAAAAATGAACTTTTTAGAATTTATCAAATGGCTGCAATGAAACAAAGAGTGAAAAATTTAAAGGGGTCTGAATACTTTCCGTACCCAGTGTACATGCATGGAAATAAATGCAGAATTATATTTCTTAATACTGCAGTATCAGATCCTGTCTTGAATTTAACCCCTGTGGTATCCAATGTGAAAATCCACAGGGACTCCCGGTTCAGAAGTTTGCACTTATGATCCCCCCCTCGTGTGGATCTATATACCTTCTCTATCTCCATATATTTAAAGAATGAGGTGTCACCTTTATGAACTCTCGCAAAATGCCTCGATACTGCTGATGTATTTATGGCTTCCAAATTAATCGCATCAGAAAGATGTCTTCTGATACGGACTTTCAGCGCACCTGTGGTACAACCCACATAGTGGACCTTACACAAGGTGCATTCTATAAGGTATATAACCCCTGATGAATTACAATTGAGGAAATCATGAATTTTATATTCTCTATCATTACTTAAGGACATAAAACTATCTGTTTTAACCGCATGTAGACACGCTTTGCACCGATTGGCTACACATCTGAAGAAACCTTTTGTGCTGAGCCAATTTGGTTGTACAGTATTAGTCTCACTGGTGTATAAGCTAGGAGAAAGGATGGTTCCCAGAGCGGGCGCTTTCCTGGCTACAAAGCGGATGTCATTAGAAAGTAGGTTTTTTAGTTTCTTGTTCTGATATATAATAGGGTTATACTTTTTAATTCTAGATGTAATTTTATTATACTGAGGACTATAGGTGGTAGAAAACGTTACCCTAGTATCCAATGTGTTAATGTTATTTTTCTGTTTATTTCGGAGTATATCTTTCCGATTTATATTGGAGACAATTCTACTCGCTTTTCTTAAAGACCACTCGGGATAGCACCTATTGGATAGTCTGTTACACATTTTTTCTGATTCCTTCTGAAAAGTGATGTTATCTGAACAATTTCGTATTGTTCGTATTAGCTCACCGTAAGGGATATTTCTCTTAATATGTGGCGGATGACAACATTTAGCTGATAGAATAGAATTTGAGGCTGTAGGTTTTCTGTGGGGATTAATTTTGACCAATTCTTTCTCCTTGGTAGCCTCAAGTTCGAGATCCAAAAAAGTAATTTTGGATGAATGGTAGAACTAAGTGAATTTAAGATTAAAATGATTGCAGTTGATGTACTGTACAAATTGTACCACCTCCTCCTGTGTGCCCCCCACACCAGGAGGAGGTCATCAATAAATATACCGTACCACACAATGTGTCCACTATATGTGTTATCATTATGGTAAATGAAAAGCTCCTTCCACCTACACATCACTATGTTCACTAGCGAAGGAGAAAATTTACTGCCCATGCTGACTCCTCTTTTCTGTAAAAAAAAAACTTTTATCAAAGCTAAAATAATTACGCTCTAAGAGGAACTGTACTGCTATGACCAGAAATTCTTTTATTTCTATAGTGTACGAACTGTATGTGTCAAGGTGGTAGGTTAAACATGCTAAAGCAATATGGTGTGGAATTGAGGGGGTATAATGCCACCACATCACAGGACAATCATCCAAAGTTTTTTTGCCATTCAAATTTATCAAAAATGGTCACTATGAATTTTGAATCCCTAATGTAACTCGGAGTTTCCTGAGCCAGAGGCTGTAGGTAAAAATCCATCCAGGCACTTAATTTTTCACCATGGGAACCAATCCCCACCACTATGGGTCTTAACCCCTTTACAGCCCAGGGCGTACTAATACGTACAGTACAGACCAAAAGTTTGGACACACCTTCTCATTTAAAGATTTTTCTGTATTTTCATGACTATGAAAATTGTACATTCACACTGAAGGCATCAAAACTATGAATTAACACATGTGGAATTATATACTTAACTAAAAAATGTGAAACAACTGAATGTCTTATAATCTAGGTTCTTCAAAGTAACCACCTCTTGCTTTGATGACTGCTTTGCACACTCTTGGCATTCTCTTGATGAGCTTCGCTGTAATCGCACCGACCCAAAGAATAAAGTCGTCTAATCACTTATACTGCACAAGGAACGGTGTAAAAAATAAACTCTAGGGTTAGGGTTGTGCTAGGGTTGGGATTTTTTTCAAAAGCAAAAAAAAAAAAAGATGACGATATGGCGACTAGTGTTGCGCACAAGTGCTCACTACTTGAGTTTGCATCGGGTGCTCGGTTATGAATTGAGTATCGCGGGTGCTCGAGTCTCTGCCCCATATGCTTCACAGTCAAAACAAACGTGCGGGGATTGCCTGCCATGCACCAGCAATCCCTGCATGTTTGTTTTGGGTGTCTAATAACCGTGAAACCTGTGGGCAGGACTCGAGCATGTCACTCGAGCACGTGCGATACATGGTGCATACCCGAGTACACGATGCAAACTCAAGTGGCGAGCACTTGTGCTCAAGACTAATGACAACTTATTCAATATGATGACCTAATGTCATCAAATTATGTGTCGTACCGGGTTCAAAATGTTCATTATACCCCTTGAAAAAATCCTTGAGGGTTGTAGTTTCCAAAATGGGGTCACTTGTGGGGGGTTTCAACTATTTAGGCACATCAGGGGCTCTTCAAACGTGACATGGCGTCTGCCCTCAATTCCAGCAAATTTTGCGTTCAAAAAGTCACACAGTGCTCCTTCCCTTCTGAACTCTGCCGTGCACCCAAACACTGTATTTTCCCCACATATAGGGTATTGGCGTACTCAGGAGAAATTGCAAAAAGTTTTTGGGGTCTATTTTCTCCTCTTACCCTTGTGAAAATAAAAAAATTGGGGCTAAAACATAATTTTTTATTTTCATGGCTCCATGTTATAAACTTCTGTAAAGGTTCTCTGAGGGGTCTAGTTTCCAAAATGGTGTCACTTTTGGGGGGTTTCCACTGTTTAGGCACATCAGGGGCTCCCCAAACACAACATGGAGTCTGCTAATTATTCAAGCAAATTTTACTTTCAAAAAGTCAAATGGCGCTCCTTCCCTTCCGAACCCTGCCGTACGCCTAAACAGTGGTTTTTCCCCACATATGGGGTATCTGCGTGGTCAGGGGAAATTGCACAACAAATTTTGGGGTCCATTTTTTCTTCTTAACCCTGTGAAAATAAAAAAAAATTGGGTCTAACGTAACATTTTTGTGAAAAAAGTTAAATGTTAATTTTTTTCTTCCACATTCCAAAAATTTCTTTGAAGCACTTGGTGGGTTAACAAATTTCTTGAATGTGGTTTTGAGCACCTTGGGGGTGCAGATTTTAGAGTGGTCTTACTTTTGGGTATTTTCTGTCATAAAGACCCCTCAAAGTGACTTCAAATGTAACGTGGTCCCTAAAAAAAATGGTTTTGTAAATTTTGTTGGAAAAATGAGAAATCTCTGGTCAACTTTTAACCCTTATAGCTCTCTAATAAAAAAAAATGTGGTTCCAAAATTGTGCTGATGTAAAGTAGATATGTGGTAAATGTTATTTATTAACTATTTTGTGTGACATATCTCTCTGATTTAAGGGCATAAAAATTCAAATTTTGAAAATTGCTAAATTTTCAAAAATTTTCACCAAATTTCAGTTTTTGTCACAAATAAATGCAAGTGTTATCGGAGAAATTTTACCACAATCATGAAGTACAATATGTCACAAAAAAACATTCTCAGAATCAGGGGGATCCGTTGAAGCGTTCCAGAGTAATTACCTCATAAAGTGACAGTGGTCAGAATTGTAAAAATTGGCCTGGTCATTAACGTGCAAACCACCTTGGGTTGTAAAGGGGTTAAAGGTGGTGGGAAAATATTTTTATGTATTTTTGGCAGCGAATGGTAAACTGGAACAATTGGGTGATCTACGTATAAATATTCCATTAATTTTTTTTTTAGGGCCCCTCAGTGCAAACCTTCGTTTAATAGATTATACATAGCAGCATTAAACTCAACAGTAGGATCTCTAGCTAACTCCAAATAAACATCCCTATTTTCTAAATCCATCAAATTCAATTTTTTATACAATCCTGCATTCAGTACTATAGTGCCACCTTTATCCGCTGAGCGGACTAGTATGTCTGAATTATCCTTTAATTTTTTCAGAGCGTCTTTTTCTCTATATGTCAGATTAGAGTCCAAATGATTAGTAGAAGATAATTCATTCTTTAATTCCACTAGTTCTTTTTCAATTAAGTCCTGGAACTGATCCAGAACCAATAGTCTGGACTGAAGTGGGTAAAAGAAAGGATTACCAGCCCGAAAGTCGTCATTTACATTTACATTTGGAATTAAAGATTCCGCCTCGAATTGTTTCATTTGTAATAAAGACTGTTGTTCTGTGAATAATAACATGGAATCCTGGCTTGTCCTAGGAGAAACTTCTTCTGAAGCTGTATTCTGTGGATTTTTCATGTCCATAAAATGACATCGGATGGTGAGGTTACGTGCTAGTTTGTTAACATCCAGAATTGTTCTGAAAATGTCGAATTCGTTAGAAGGTGAAAAGCTCAGGCCTTTAGCCAGGAGAGAAATTTGACTCTCAGATAAGATGTAGCTAGAGAGATTCCAAACAGATGACTCTAATAAATGGCGTTTTTTGCTCTGTGTTAGGTACTTGTTTGCATTTACGCTTACGTCCCGCCCTTGAGTGACCCGCCACTAGCTGTTTCAGTAGCGGCTAGCCCTCCCTGGGAAAGGGGTGTACTCGGACGGCGGGCCCAGTTGGTAGAATGGGGATGCAGTCGCGGCCTCGTCCTGGTCCGTGCCCAGGGCGTACACATTAAAAATAGGGGCTAGTTGATGAGTGGCAATTATGAGTGGATAAACGACTACACCACCTGTGGTGTCTGGTGATGCGCCACCAGCGCTGCTGCAGTCCTCTGAGGCGGGATGTTGTGGCAGCCGATGGTAGTACTACTCCCCACAGGCGGAGCAGGGCCTCAGGGCAGAGGAAAAAGGAGGATGCAGTGGTGCGGTGTCGTGTCCCGCTGCAATAATGGACCGGAGGCAATGGATGTAGTCTTCCAAGCTTTACTCACGTTGTTAGAGGGCAGCTGCAAGGCTTCTACTTGCTCCTCACGGCGTGCTGCGGCCACCAGAGAAGGGAGTTCGGCACACCCCGGTAGTTCAGGTGCGTCTATCAGGACCCCCAGCACCAGTGTGTTCCTAGAAATCTCCCCCTTGGGCCTCTCCTATCCGTGTGCAGTGCGTGTTGCAAGGCTGGGTCTCCCTCTGGCTATACACAGAACAAGGGCACGGGTGGCGACTCCGCTCCGTCCGTTACCCGGTGGGACCTTGACCGGGTAGAGACCTCCGTTAACTCTATCCCGCTCCTAAACTCAAGGCCAGAGCACGAGGACCGTGCATCTCCAGCACGCTGCAGGCTCCTACACAAGGCCACTGCCAGCTGTGAAGACCACAATCAAACAACCTTGAACTTAAGATGGCTGGCTATTAAATATGTATTTACAAGTGTAACCTAAAAGTGCGTCTTGCACCCTCACCCACTACATGGTTCCCCCTATCTTTGGTTCCCCCATCTCCATTATCCTGCTGGGGCAGCACCCTAGTGCATACTAGCCCCCCATAGGACAGGAGTGTGTAGTGTTGAGTGATGAGGTGGGGTCCTGACAGGTGCTCCATCCTAACCTGGGAGAGAAGATACCACACCTCTTTCACAAGATGCAGTACCCCCCTGTGGCGACCGAACCCTCAGGGGCGCCACACCCTCTTCCTTCGTTTTTTGTAATCATTCCACCAGCACTAGATAATTTATTTTTGATAAAATACAATTATTGCATTTCTCCCATTGAACTCATAGATGAATCTGAGTAATCATCAGAGGTGGCAGCAAAAGAATTATCCGTAACATCATCATGCTTGTAACATACCTGGCGGCGTCCTTGCATAGTGGTCCATTTCCCACTGTGCAGGAGCGCGCACTTGATCTCCTGTCCAGAATGTCTCTCTGGCTTCCCTCCATGCTGTCTGTTTGTGTCTGTCTCTGCTGCTTAAGGGCGGCGCCCGATCACTTCCTGCTTTTTGTACCTGCTGTGGGTCACACCCCTTGTGCGTCCTCAGCCTATTGCTGTCTGACACTTGGTATATAGCTCAGCAGCTCCCTTCTATCCCTGCCTGAGCATAAGTGTTTCTTTCAGTGTGTGCTTGCACTCTGAAGGTGCCAGGTCCCGTTCTGTGTTCTCTTGTCTGCCTATCCTGGAGGCTGTATTTCCAGGCCTGTCTGAACACGCTCCTAGCCTGTTCCTCCTGCCTTCTAGGGGCCGATTACCTAGACCTGTTCCTGTATCTTGTCTGACCTGTCTGAACACGCTCCTAGCCTGTTCCTCCTGCCTTCTAGGGGCCGATTACCTAGACCTGTTCCTGTATCTTGTCTTACCTGTCTGAACACGCTCCTAGCCTGTTCCTCCTGCCTTCTAGGGGCCGGTTCCCTTGACCCGCTCCTGTATCTTGTCTGTCCTGTCTGAACACGCTCCTTGCCTGTTCATCCTGCCTCTCTGGGGGCCGTATTCCCAGACCCGCTCCTGTATCCCGCTGCAGTGTCGGTCTCCTCCGTACACTCAGTTCCAGTCTGAACTCTCTCCTATCCTTTACCTGTTTTTCCTCTATGTCCGTTCCCTTCCTTTTTCTGCAGAGTCTGAACTCGTACCTAACTCCTGCTTGTTGTCTCTGTTCTCCCGTTTGTGAGTTTGTGGTCCACTCGCTACTTCACTGCAAGTACCCTGTGGGTGTCTGGCTCCGCCTTTCCCTTCCTGTCTGTTCCGTGTGAACAGAGCCCTGTCCCCCCTACTCAGCCTAGCCTGCTCTGACTCCTCTGGCCGCTGCTCCGGCAGTCCTGTCCTGCCCTGCTTCTGCCCGCTGCTCCGGCAGTCCTGTCCTGCCCTGCTTCTGCCCGCTGCTCCGGCAGTCCTGTCCTGCCCTGCTTCTGCCCGCTGCTCCGGCAGTCCTGTCCTGCCCTGCTTCTGCCCGCTGCTCCGGCAGTCCTGTCCTGCCCTGCTTCTGCCCGCTGCTCCGGCAGTCCTGTCCTGCCCTGCTTCTGCCCGCTGCTCCGGCAGTCCTGTCCTGCCCTGCTTCTGCCCGCTGCTCCGGCAGTCCTGTCCTGCCCTGCTTCTGCCCGCTGCTCCGGCAGTCCTGTCCTGCCCTGCTTCTGCCCGCTGCTCCGGCAGTCCTGTCCTGCCCTGCTTGTGCTCGCTGCTCCGGCAGTCCTGTCCTGCCCTGCTTGTGCTCGCTGCTCCTGCAGCCCCGTCCTGCTCTGTTCTTGCCCACCGCTTCGGGCGTTCCCTCTCTGCTGTGGTTGTCTACCGCATCTGCGGTTCTGTGACCCAGTCTGTACTGGGTCTTAACCTTTCTGTGCTCCAGCCCGTCCTTTCGGCCAGTACCTCCCTGCCTGCATACTCGCCTGTATCCACCCATCTGCATACCAGCCGTGTTTGCTTATATCCACCAGTCTGTGCCAGCCTAACCTGCCTGTTCCTGAGTCCCAGTGTGTACTGGGTCCTATCCCGCCTGTGTTCCTACCTGCTAGTGCCTCCCTGTCTGCACTCTAGCTGCGCTCGCCTTTACCCGCCTGCCTGCATACCAGTCGTGCCTGCCTATACCCTCCAGTCTGTGTGCCAGCCTACCAGCCTGTTCCTGTATTCCCCTGTGTGGGTCAACAGCCGTGTCCGGGGTCTGTCCTGGAGTAGCACCTGGTCCCTCTGCTCGGTTCCTCCTTGGTGCACTGGCGTCGTATGCCGTCGTGCGACCCTGGTCGGATCGGGTGAATACTTAGTCACGCCCCTCCAGGCATTCACTCTCCGGCACGGTCCAGTGGAATCACTACTATCACACGCACACGCCGCTCAGCCCGGGCGTGTGCATAACAGCATGCTCAGGCCATGGTTCCCGTTGAGCCCCACGGCCTTCGCCCTCTGAGAAGTTTTCCAGCGAATATATGCATTAAAATAAATAAATAAATTTTTTTTCCCTTAGCTGAGTTCCAGGCGAATTACGCACCGTCCAGATGGATCTATCAGCTCTCGTTCCTGCGGATCCGCCACGTTACTATGGGGATCCAAGACAGTGTCGTGCATTTGTGGAGCAATGCATGCTACACTTTAAGGCCTACCCTCTTTATTTTCCTTCCGATTGGGCTAAAGTGGCCTTTATGATGTCTTACCTGGCGGGTGATGCCTTGGAATGGATCAACCCCCTATATGAAACACAGGATCCGATCCTCCGGGACCTAATGGCCTTCCTGGTGGCCTTTCTAATGGTCTTCGATGATCCTAACCCGGAGGCTCCTGCTGAAGCTTCACTTCCCAATATCCCGGAGCAGCCCCAATGGGTAATGTGTGTGGGTAGCGCAATAGTCCTCCAGCCCAATGAGACTACTGTCCACCCAGAATCCTCTCAGGGTGACTACGCTTTCCGGAATACTTCTCTCAACCTCAAGAGGCAGTCCAGACGTGCTAGACGTAGAGGCAAGCCGTCACGCCAGGGTCTGTCCTCCCTGAGACCTCCTGACCCCAACCTTGAAGTCCCTACTGAAGCTTCATCTCCCTGTATCCCGGAGAAACCCCAATGGGTAATGTGCGTGGGTAGTGCACCAGTTCTCCTGCCCGAAGAGACTTCTGCCCATCCAGACTCCACACAGGAGAACTTCCTGCACCCGGCATCAGATGCTTCTCTCTCTTTAACCGGTGTGCATGTCCAAGGATGCTCCAAAGCTGTGGTTACCTCTGAGTCTGTGCACCTCTACTACCTGGCGGAGGATCCCCTGTTGCCTCCTGAATCCTCCGGGATACCACTCGATGACAAATGGAGAGAGACTTCTCTACACCCGGTACTCAATACTTTGTCCGCTTCGTCCTGTGAGCCTGACAATGGGTACCCCAAAGTGGTAGTTACCTCCGAGTCTCTACACCCCTCCGACCAGGCGGAGGATCTCCAGTTGTCTCCTGAACCCTTCGGGGTGCTACCTGGTAGCGAAAGGACAGAGACTCTCCTATACTCTGTACCTGATACCTCGCTCGCTTCGTCCAGTGAGTCCAACCTAGTGTACTCCGAAGCAGAAGTTACTCCCGAGTCTCTACACCCCTACGACCAGGCGGAGGACCTCCAGTTGTGTTCAGAACCCTTCGGGGTGCCACCTGGTGGTGAATGGACAGAGACTTTCCTATACTCGGTACCCGATACCTCGCCTGCTTCCTCCAGTGAGTCCAACCTAGTGTACTCCGAAGCAGAGGTTACTCCCGAGTCTCTACACCCCTCCGACCAGGCGGAGGACCTCCAGTTGTGTTCAGAACCCTTCGGGGTGCCACCTGGTGGTGAATGGACAGAGACTTTCCTATACTCGGTACCCGATACCTCGCCTGCTTCCTCCAGTGAGTCCGACCTAGTGTACTCTGAAGCAGTTGTTTTCTCTGAGCCTCTGCACTCTTCTGACCCGGCGGAGGACCTCCAGTTGTTTCCTGAATCCTCCGGGGTACCACCAGATAACAAAGAGACAGTGACTTTTCCTCATTATGTACCTGATAACCCGTCTATTTTTTCCTGTGAGCTTGACAAGATGTACCTCGAAGCAGAGATTACCCTCAAGTCTCTGTCCCCCTCCAACCCAGTGAACGACTGGTCCTCGAATTCCCTGCGGAAGATTCTGGCAGGCCTGAAGAAGAGGGGGCTTAAGGGAGGAGGTACTGTAACATACCTGGCGGCGTCCTTGCATAGTGGTCCATTTCCCACTGTGCAGGAGCGCGCACTTGATCTCCTGTCCAGAATGTCTCTCTGGCTTCCCTCCATGCTGTCTGTTTGTGTCTGTCTCTGCTGCTTAAGGGCGGCGCCCGATCACTTCCTGCTTTTTGTACCTGCTGTGGGTCACACCCCTTGTGCGTCCTCAGCCTATTGCTGTCTGACACTTGGTATATAGCTCAGCAGCTCCCTTCTATCCCTGCCTGAGCATAAGTGTTTCTTTCAGTGTGTGCTTGCACTCTGAAGGTGCCAGGTCCCGTTCTGTGTTCTCTTGTCTGCCTATCCTGGAGGCTGTATTTCCAGGCCTGTCTGAACACGCTCCTAGCCTGTTCCTCCTGCCTTCTAGGGGCCGATTACCTAGACCTGTTCCTGTATCTTGTCTGACCTGTCTGAACACGCTCCTAGCCTGTTCCTCCTGCCTTCTAGGGGCCGATTACCTAGACCTGTTCCTGTATCTTGTCTTACCTGTCTGAACACGCTCCTAGCCTGTTCCTCCTGCCTTCTAGGGGCCGGTTCCCTTGACCCGCTCCTGTATCTTGTCTGTCCTGTCTGAACACGCTCCTTGCCTGTTCATCCTGCCTCTCTGGGGGCCGTATTCCCAGACCCGCTCCTGTATCCCGCTGCAGTGTCGGTCTCCTCCGTACACTCAGTTCCAGTCTGAACTCTCTCCTATCCTTTACCTGTTTTTCCTCTATGTCCGTTCCCTTCCTTTTTCTGCAGAGTCTGAACTCGTACCTAACTCCTGCTTGTTGTCTCTGTTCTCCCGTTTGTGAGTTTGTGGTCCACTCGCTACTTCACTGCAAGTACCCTGTGGGTGTCTGGCTCCGCCTTTCCCTTCCTGTCTGTTCCGTGTGAACAGAGCCCTGTCCCCCCTACTCAGCCTAGCCTGCTCTGACTCCTCTGGCCGCTGCTCCGGCAGTCCTGTCCTGCCCTGCTTCTGCCCGCTGCTCCGGCAGTCCTGTCCTGCCCTGCTTCTGCCCGCTGCTCCGGCAGTCCTGTCCTGCCCTGCTTCTGCCCGCTGCTCCGGCAGTCCTGTCCTGCCCTGCTTCTGCCCGCTGCTCCGGCAGTCCTGTCCTGCCCTGCTTCTGCCCGCTGCTCCGGCAGTCCTGTCCTGCCCTGCTTCTGCCCGCTGCTCCGGCAGTCCTGTCCTGCCCTGCTTCTGCCCGCTGCTCCGGCAGTCCTGTCCTGCCCTGCTTCTGCCCGCTGCTCCGGCAGTCCTGTCCTGCCCTGCTTCTGCCCGCTGCTCCGGCAGTCCTGTCCTGCCCTGCTTGTGCTCGCTGCTCCGGCAGTCCTGTCCTGCCCTGCTTGTGCTCGCTGCTCCTGCAGCCCCGTCCTGCTCTGTTCTTGCCCACCGCTTCGGGCGTTCCCTCTCTGCTGTGGTTGTCTACCGCATCTGCGGTTCTGTGACCCAGTCTGTACTGGGTCTTAACCTTTCTGTGCTCCAGCCCGTCCTTTCGGCCAGTACCTCCCTGCCTGCATACTCGCCTGTATCCACCCATCTGCATACCAGCCGTGTTTGCTTATATCCACCAGTCTGTGCCAGCCTAACCTGCCTGTTCCTGAGTCCCAGTGTGTACTGGGTCCTATCCCGCCTGTGTTCCTACCTGCTAG
The DNA here is from genome assembly GCF_046119375.1 of Phyllobates terribilis. Classification (NCBI taxonomy): domain Eukaryota; kingdom Metazoa; phylum Chordata; class Amphibia; order Anura; family Dendrobatidae; genus Phyllobates; species Phyllobates terribilis. Next base: position 6,184,964 of record NW_027362845.1, read on the forward strand.
TGCCTCCCTGTCTGCACTCTAGCTGCGCTCGCCTTTACCCGCCTGCCTGCATACCAGTCGTGCCTGCCTATACCCTCCAGTCTGTGTGCCAGCCTACCAGCCTGTTCCTGTATTCCCCTGTGTGGGTCAACAGCCGTGTCCGGGGTCTGTCCTGGAGTAGCACCTGGTCCCTCTGCTCGGTTCCTCCTTGGTGCACTGGCGTCGTATGCCGTCGTGCGACCCTGGTCGGATCGGGTGAATACTTAGTCACGCCCCTCCAGGCATTCACTCTCCGGCACGGTCCAGTGGAATCACTACTATCACACGCACACGCCGCTCAGCCCGGGCGTGTGCATAACAATGCTCCTTAAAACTCCCTCTTCCAGATCTCTGAAAACGTTTGTGGGAGCGTTTTTTTAAGATGGATGGTAATTGTTTATTCCAACTATAAATCTTGTTCTGTGCATAGTCCTCACTGTCCCTTTTGAACTTGGATCTTTTTATATCCATAATGGTGTTCTCCAACTTGGCCAAATTAGATTTCAGTTTGTCATTACAAATATTAAATTCTTTTAGTTGCACATATTTCCCCAAAGACGATTGTATATTTTTAATATCCAATTTAATTTAAGTCAGTTCCAGTTCCTCATGTTTGATTATGAGGTGCATAAGATTCAGTGAACATTGACTAACAATCGCATTCTGATCTTCTGGAAAACCGTCATTGTATATAGTGGTGGCGACTTTTTTTTTAAACGCAGACCTCTAGGGATCATTTCCTTTTTTATATATGTGTCCAAGGTTGTGAGATCCCACCAAACTTTAAGTTCTCTGGTCATTTTGTTTTCCATCTGGAACATGAGATCGTTAAATTCATCCGGTTCTGTTGTCACCACTGACGGTTTATTATCAAAAATAGATGCTAGTTTGTTCAGTCTAGCCGAACAATCCTCTGTGTCACTGAAATTCATTATGTCAAATTGAGGGGATGTGAAAATCCACAGGGACTCCCGGTTCAGAAGTGTGCACTTGCAGTCAGACAAGCCAATGGCCTGGTAACAGGGGCCAAGCAGAGCTGGGTAAGTGGTAATACAAGTGGGCAGTGGAATGAGTCGAGGTTTTGGTAATCATGGTGTAACAGATCGGGCAGACTGACTGGGCAGGAGAGAATTTCATGTTTTTTTGATTATAGCATCATGCGGAGAATTCCTGCTCCTTAATATTAAAAGGGGTTGTCCGGGACTTTTTTTTTGTTTTTTACCATGGACCTAAGAACTAACAGGCAAGTATTTGCTAACTATGTGCCTGTTGTGCCAGGCGCCGATATCTGCTGGTTCAGAGTGGTCACGGAGCGCTCCTGACAGTGATTTTTCAGCTCCCGCTCTGATCTATTGATGGGGTGTGACTGCCGATGTCATGCTGATTGACAGCTGGCTCCCTGCTGCCTAACTGCAAGGAGCCATCTGTCAATCAGCATAAAGTTGGCAGTCACGCCTATTTGACAGAGCAGTCGGGAAGAGGAAGAGCTGTTCTGTTGACGTGAAGCAGCAGAATCGCTGTTAGGAGCGGTCCAGGACAATCTTAGCCACCACAGGGTGGAACAAGCACGTAATAAGCAATTACCTGCCTGACAGTTCTTAGGCTCATTGCATTTTTCTATCTCACCCTGTAGGAGTCACCTTCTCCTCAACCAAAAAGAGAAGGTGCATATCCACCGACATTGTGATGCGCCAGCTTCCAGATCCAATTGCAGATAAAATTATGATTTTATTGTTAATCCATTAAAAAGATAAACACATTGCAAAAATAAAATAAATAAAGGTGGAGACCTCTGTGAAACCTACACGTTTCGAACGCCAAACGTTCTTCGTCCTGCTATAAAAATACATGTAGGGAGTTACAATTTACATGCTCGACCGCGCCATCATATGGGCGTGTTGATCGTTCCTCACGCCCAATTTTCTAAGTAAAGAAATGATAGGGTGTGGGAATAACAGAATAAAAACAAGTGATCTAATCTTGAAAAGTAGGCAGTGTGTATAAAAAATACACAAAGATGATACAAACAATATGATATATACATTAACATAAAATCAAAAAGATAATAAAAGAAAAGTGCTAAACCTGTGTCAGAGAAATAGCTCAGAGCTTAGCGCAAGGAAGCACTCCTTAGAAGAACTCCTCAGGAAAACAGATACAACTACAGCAAGCTGTACCTTCCAGGACTGACCAATGACCAAAATCCAAGCTCTGATTTAATAAGATCACGGTTACACCCACATACCTTCTATTGGTGAGCTCATATGAGGACTTGTCATAGGTGTGCTAGATCTTTTAGAAGTTTATGAGATCCCCAACTTTCAGGATATCTTCGCCCATGGAGGTCTCGGGCGGGAAATATCATGGTCATGTTTTCTATCATGATTTTACCTTTCTATAGAGATGAAACATGGCATGGATAGCATTATCCATCTAAACAATATTAAGTTGGGGGTGTTCGGCTGGCCTTACAATGATGTGAGTGAATGCGTTATGATCGTCCCTTTGCTACGATGTCGAAAATACATCTCCCATGAATATTGGATAGATGCAAACCCCAATATTCATCACTGACCACAGTCTTCAGAGTGTCTGAGACAAGTCCTTTGAAAAGAGGAAGCCCTTGCTTCGGAAATGTACTTATCCGCCTCTGAGTATGCAAATTCTAGACTTGTTGGCTGGTTCTCATCAGATTCTTTGTAGAATTTACCTGACCACGGCAGGAGGCCCTACGTCAATAGAGGTTGAAGTGTCAGCTCTTTCTCACTTTTCTTGTTATAATCCTATATGTTCAATGTGAGGGTGATATGTCCCCTCTCCAGAGATGTCTTTTTGGATTTTACAATTTTTCTTTACGACAGGGTGCAAAATTACCCTCCCCACCCCCAACCAGGATCAAACTGGGGTGTCTGGGGCCCCAATAGGAATTGATTCTAGGGGCCCACACTACAGCTGTATATGAAAACCTGTTAGCCATTATCTCGATTATAGTGGAGCGTCGGCTGTAAAATACAGGAGGCTCCTGCACCTCTTACTGTGCGATACCATAACTGGGATGTACAATTACGGTAATTTGCAGTAAAGGACTTTGTTGGTGAAAACAAGTTATGACCATAGGATCCACAGGAGAGGTGATAACTCCATAGGATCCACAGGGGAGGTGATATCTTATTGGTCAGTGATTGATTGGTCTGACCATTTGGGACTGTACCGACTGGAAGAATGGGGAATTTTTATCCCTGACAGGGCACTTTTATTCCTATTGTAAAATGGAGCGGCAGATCGGGTGTGTCATCTTCTCTGCCAGAAAAAGCCAAGTGCAGTGCTCATATAAAATACATATAATACAGACTGTCTTTGATGTGAGCTCAGGAGCAGATGATGGGAGTGTTACAGATTCCCCTTTAAAAAGGACCTTTTGCTGACAGCCTCTTCACATGGAAGCTCTGTGCTTTGCTCCTGCTCTGCATCCTTTCATTTCCACCTATTAGCAGTGAAATATTGATTCCTTCACACCAAAGGCTGGGGGAAAGTACACAGAGAAGCTTAAAGTGCACTCAAACATGACCAGAAGCAAGCATCAGAAGGAGCAGAGTCCAGATAGTGGGCCTTCCAACATGGCGCCTCCTCCCCCACACCAGCCAGAGTGAGAGATGCTGAGGCTGCTGCAGCAAAGCTGGGGAGATTTGCCAGACTGACCTTAGATTCTGACCCTTCAGATGATTTACAACCTGATCAGGTATGCTCACAGAGGAAGAGAGATTCAGAGACTGTGCAGGGGAGGCAATGTGGCACCACTCTCACAGCAACAGTTAAACAGAGAAGTGCAGGAAATGCAGAGCACTAACAACACCTATGGAGAAGTCAATGATTCTGGGCAAGAGCCTATGTGGCACCCCAGGGGTCTGGTTTCCACAGTAATAGCAGTATTACGTCTGTGAGCAGGTGGGAGGTCTCCTGGGCAGGAATCCTAAGCATGCCACACCTCCTGCCCAGTCCTGGGAGGGGAAGAACTTCCCCTACATAAACTGGGGCTGAGGCAGGGTTAGAGAGAGGAGTTCCAGACAGAGACGGAGTCTGGTCTGGACACGCAGAAACAGGGACAGATAAACATCAGGAGCTCTGTAGGAGCCAAGGAGAAGCGCCAGGGGCTGGAGCTGTGCAGAGCTCGCCCTGGGAGAAGGAACTAAAACCGGACACAGGAGTCCGAGGCTGTGGGGACTAAGATATACCCAGCAGCAGAATCCATCCGGCAGGGGATTCCAGGTCCTCTGGCCATGAAAGCCCGGAGGCTCAGTCACAACGAAGGGACCAGCACCGCCATCCCGGAGCGGAGGCTAACAGGAGGCCCCAGGTCACCAGCCATATGGGTGAGCACCACACGGTATACCCAGGGACGTGGGCTACTTGTAACCGCCGAAAGCAGGGTAGCCAGGAAGGGTACAGACTAACGGGAAGGCCTACAACTCCACCTGGCCAGGGGAACTCCGGCTTACTCGCAGACTAACCAGGCCCCAAATACTAGCCAGTACTCCCGGGGGAATTTGCCTTGTACCATCAGTAAAGACCCTGAACTGTACCCTCGCGTCTCCGTGCTTCCTTGTCGCACCATTAGTGCTGGGACATCCACACCATCACTCCCAACATCAACCTCATCCTCTGCCCTGAGGCCATACCCCTCCCGTTGGGGGTTATACCATCCACGCTGCACATCCGTACCACCGGCCTCAGCGGACTGCCCTGCAGCGGCGGCTTCATAGCCGCATTCAACGGGTGGCGTAGTCGGACACTAATACCATCATACCAATAACTGCCACTTAGTTTGACCACCCTGGGCACGGACCGGGTCACCGCCACACGAAGACTACTACCCCCATCGGATCCGGCTCCGGGTATTCCCCGCGTGCACGCGCGCCGCACTACAGCACGGGCCCAGGGGGCGCGTCAACTTTGGCGTAGTCGGCAGGATTACGTGCCCGCAACCACCGGGTACTGCGTGCCTGAAAAAGAGACTTTTATACTTACCTGTGGTGAAGTTTCCCGCCGTCCGGAGTCGTTTCCCGCCATCCGGAGCCGATTCCCGCCATCAGACGCCATCTTGGACCGTTTCCCGCCGTCTTCTGCCTTCCCGCCATCCGCAGCTGCTTCCCGCCTTCGGACGCCATCTTCGGGACGCCGCACAGGAAGAAGAGGGGCGTGGACGCCGAAAGCGCGCGAGATCCGAAGCTCCGCCCCACGCTCCGCCCCACGCTCTGACGCTGCGCAAGGTCCTGGAAGGGAGGAAGAGCGACGCTGACGTCATCGGAGCGAGACGCCAGGTCCTCAACCCCGACGATCGACTGCGGAGCCGCGGCCTACGGAAGAAGAGCATCGCAAGGTAGGCCACGGTCCACTAGGGGGGAGGAGGATGCCGGACACCGAGGGGAGCTCCACTGCCACAACCACCGCCAGCGCAACCGCTGCAACAGTCATGCCATTCACCATGCCATATATCCCGGGGGCAGCCTGGCTACCCCAGTACTCAGGGGAGTCACATACCCTAAATGACTTCAGAGAAAGGCTGGATAGCCTCTTCCAGGTGTACCCCCTCACAGAAGAGCAAAAAGTGAGCATCCTGGTGGCTCAATTAACATGGGCAGCCCAAAGGGAGGTAAAGTCCTGGCCACTTGGGAGGAGGAGGACTGTCGCAGAGATACTAGCCCGGCTGAAGGACACCTTTGATACCCGTACCTCAGCCGAGATCAAGCTTAGATTCTACGGGTGCAAGCAGCGAGCACATGAGAATATAAGGGACTATGCGCTAAACCTACAAGAGGCCCTGAGAGCCATTAAGCAGGCCGACCCTGACGGCGTGGGAAACGAAGACAAACTGTTGACTGAACAATTTATAGAGGGTCTACATTGTAATGCCCACCGAACCCAGTTGCGGGCCATGGCCTTACAGGACCCTCATCTGGACTTTGCACAGTTCAAGGACAGAGCCATCCGGGTGCTCCGAGAACCGGCACCAGGTGGCACTGTGACCCACAGGCGCCCTGCTATCACTTATCACCAGGAGACGGCGCCCTTGTCTGCAGGGCCTGTGGGAGCTGATGCGCAGGCTTTAAACAATGACCCAGCTACAGACCTGCACCATCAGGTCCAAGAGCTAACTAAAAGCGTTGCCGCGCTAACCCGAACTGTGCAGTCTTTACAGGTTTCTACTGCAGGGAAGATCGAGCTGGCATCCGGACCGGAGGACATCCCGTGGCGCCGACCAAGGAGGACCCCACCGGCCAGAGGAAGACCCAGCGATCGATACAACGAGGACGGACGACCTATTTGCCGCCGCTGCAATCAACCCGGACAGGTGGCAAGGTACTGTCATTTAAACGGGCACAACCTGGGGTAGAGGGCCAACCCCCAGGCATAAGACCATCAGGCCCATCAAACTGGCGTGATAAATACGTAGGGGGACGTCCAATCTTGCCTGTGGTACTGGATGGCATTCCTATGAGTGCCCTACTAGACACTGGGTCACAGGTCACCACCATCCCGTACGTGCTCTTCAAGCAGTACTGGAATGATTCGGACATAACCCGCTACCCAGACGACGACCTGAGTATCATCGCCAGCAATGGTCAGCCCGTGCCGCAGGTGGGATTCAAGGAGGTGACCATTAAAATCGGTAAAGTCGAACTAGCGGCACAAGGACTGATTATAGTGGACATCGACCGTCATGAGAGTCACCCTAGAATCACCCTGGGAACCAATGTAATTGAAAATTGTCTTGCAGAGGTGATTCTCATTTTACAGCAGGTTGCCAAGAACGCCAGTTCCGGCCAGCAGCGTGTGCTCCAAAAAGAGATCCGGGCACTGATGAAGCAGCAACAGGTGGAACTATCTGGTGGTGAGATAGGTAGCGTGAGAATGTGTGACCCGTTCCCTATTGCCATGCCCCCAAAAAGTGAGATGATGATTTGGTGCCGGGCAGCTATTGGTCTAAGAGGTAGAGACTACCAAGCAATGGTAGAACCCGTCTACTCAGACAGTAGGCCCACCATTTTGACAGCACGGGGGGTGGTCGATGTACGCCATGGGAGGGTGCCCGTTCGCATCATAAATATCGGTGAGAGAGAAGTACACCTGCCCCGGTATGCCACGCTAGCTAAATTGTTCACCATAAACCAGAATTCTGTACAGGCCGTGGAGCCCTTGCCTCTATCTCAACCAGAGGAAGGTAACGGCTCTAAGAAACCAATGGAGGACTGGTGTCAGCAACTACATCTGGGTACTGACTCCACTCCCTCACACCAGAAACAAGGAGTCTATCGGGTAGTTCAAGAGTACGAGAGAGTGTTTAGTAAACACCCGTTAGACTTCGGGCGAGTAAAGGGGGTAGAACACCACATCCCCACGGGAGACCATCCTCCCATAAAGGAGAGATACCGACCCGTACCCCCTGCACACTACCAACACGCCAAGGGGATGCTTAGAGACATGAAGGAGGCTGGGGTAATCAGGGACAGCTGTAGCCCCTGGGCAGCTCCACTAGTCTTAGTGAAAAAGAAGGACAACACTATGAGAATGTGTGTAGACTACAGGAAGGTCAACCGTATCACACACAAAGATGCGTACCCGTTACCAAGGATAGAAGAGTCCTTAGCTGCATTAAAATCTGCTAACTTCTTCTCTACTTTGGATCTCACTAGCGGGTACTGGCAGGTTCCTGTAGCAGAGGCAGACCGGGAGAAGACCGCATTCACCACCCCGATGGGTCTCAGCGAATTTAACTGTATGCCGTTCGGGCTCTGCAACGCACCAGGAACCTTCCAACGGTTGATGGAATGCTGTCTGGGACACCGGAACTTCGAGACGGTCCTGTTATACCTGGACGATGTCATCGTCTATTCCAAGACCTACGAGGACCACCTGAAACACCTGGCGGAAGTGTTTGAAGCCCTGGCAAACTACGGCCTAAAGGTGAAACCCTCCAAGTGTCACCTCCTGAAACCAAAGGTGCAATACCTGGGACACGTGGTGAGTGCTGACGGAGTGGCTCCCGACCCTGATAAGATCACCGTAATTAAGGACTGGCCAAGACCCTCCAGCATAAAGGAAGTGCGGCAGTTCCTCGGGTTGGTAAGCTACTACCGAAGATTCATTCCCGGTTTCACCAAAATGGCAGCCCCTATGCAGGACCTCCTGATAGGTCAATCTCGAAAAGCCAAAAACCAGAAGCCGCCCTTCAGGTGGGAAAAGCTGGAAGAGGAGTCCTTCTGCCAGCTGAAGATGGCCCTCACGGGGGATGAAATCCTGGCATATCCAGACTACAGCCAGCCCTTTATCCTCCACACGGACACAAGCAACATCGGGCTAGGAGCCGTACTGTCCCAGATCCAGCAGGGGAAAGAACGGGTAATCGCTTACGCCAGCCGAAAGCTACGACCCACCGAGAGGAACCCTGAGAATTATAGCTCATTTAAGCTGGAGTTCCTGGCAGTAGTGTGGGCAGTGACCGAACGTTTCAAGCATTACCTTGCCTCCTCCAAATTCACTGTGTACACGGATAACAACCCGTTGACACACCTGGACACTGCAAGGCTCGGTGCTCTGGAACAGAGATGGATGGCTCGCCTGTCCAACTTTGAATTCACCATCAAATACCGGGCAGGACGCTCCAATGCCAACGCGGATGCCCTGTCTAGAATGCCGAATTTACCGGACGTAGGGGAAGATCCAGAAGATCTGGAAGAAGTTGAGCTCCCTGCGTTCCACCGTCATGGGATTACCCTGTATTCCCACCGTTTGAAGGACAGGCGCTCCGCGACGTTCAATCCCTTGCCCCACTACAACTGGGCGGAGACGCAAGACAGTGATCCCGCAGTCCGTCTGGTGAAGGAAATGCTGACCCAAGCCGATGCCAGTCTGGACCCAGACGCCCCATAGGAGACTAAGCAACTGTGGAAGGAGAAAAGTAGGCTGTTCCTCTACAGGGAGAAGTTGTGCCGGAGAATGGTTAACTCTCGAACACATGAGTTGACCTGGCAGGTAGTGGTCCCCAGACGAGACGCGGCTATGATTCTGGAGGCGTACCACAACGGAGCAGGACACTTCGGGTGGAAGAAGCTGGATTTCTTGTTGCGTGAACGGTTCTACTGGGTAGGCATGAGAGGAGCCATCGAGAGGTGGTGCAGAGACTGTGGACCGTGCCACCTAAGAAGGAAGGACCGTGCCAGCCAGAAGACTCCCTTGCAGCCCATCATCACCCGACAGCCACTGGAACTGGTAGCCCTGGACCATGTGAAACTGGCTCCAAGCAGATCTGGGTATGTCTACGCCCTCACAATCGTAGATCATTACTCCCGGTTCCTGGTGGTGGTCCCGGTCAAGGACTTAACGGCTCAAACAGCAGCTAGAGCCTTCCAGCAGCACTTCTGCCGTCCACACGGGTACCCGGACCAAGTGCTGACAGACCAAGGGCCAGCCTTCGAAGCGGAAGTCTTCCGGGAGTTCTGCAACCTGTATGGCTGCACGAAGATAAGAACAACGCCCTATCACCCTCAAACCAATGGACTCTGCGAGAAGATGAACCAGGTGGTGATAGACCTCCTGAAAACATTGCCCCTGGAAGAACGCAGTATGTGGCCTGAGAAGCTGCCTGATCTGGTGGACCTATACAACCACATCCCTGTAGGTTCTACCAACTGTACCCCGGCTTACCTAATGAGAGCGAGACCTGGTAAGCTGCCTATCGACCTGGATATGGGAGTCCTGACGCCCGAGGACACCTCGCCAGATGCAGACTGGGATACAGAACGGTAGCAGCAGTATCGGAAAGTACAGGAGAGCGTCGAGCGAAGTCTGTCTCAAGCTAGAGAAAGGCAAGAGAGGGCTTATAATCAGTATGCTCCCGCTGTTCCCCTGGTACCTGGAGAGCAGGTCTTGAAGAGGAAAAGACGGCTCCACAAGTTGGACGACCAGTGGGAGAAGGACCCGTACACCGTACTGCCATCAAGCCATGAGAACCCAAAGATTTGCGTGATCAGTAAGGATGGAGGAGAAACCACAGCCGTTGTCTCCAGAGACCACCTGAAGAAGTGTCCCGAGCAGCTGCAAAACCCTGAAGAAGAAGATCAAGAAAACCCTCGACCCGCAGAGGAAAGGGAAGAAATGATCAGGACTGTACTCGGAGACTTCCCCCGGTCTTGGACACAAGTAAACGGTGCTGTTGTGGTACCCGTCCTCACCTTTCTCCAGCCAGCCCCGCAAGTGCCTACAGAGGAACCGGAAGAGCTGGAAGAGCAGCCGGCCCAAGAGGCAGAAGAGTCCACACCAGCAGTACAGGAGGATCAACCCTCTGCTAGTAGTGAGCCTGCCGTGCCCCTAGTGAGCCAAAGAGTGCGCAGAAATCTGCCCAGCTTGCCCATAACACCTCCTACACCCTGTAGTGCAGGACCAGTGAGTGAGCTCCGTAGGTCCACTAGGGTTACCAGAGGCCAGATGCCCGTACGTTGGAGAATCTAAGTTGGCTAATTGCTTTAACTATTTTATGTTTACCTGTTTTGTTGTAGCCATTGCTAATTATGTTTTTCAGTTACAGATTTCTTTATATGGACTGACAGGTTATGGACAGTGAGTAACCGGAACTCTGTTGTAAATATGTTTGGAGCGTAACCCAGGAATGGACTAAAGACTGTTAAAGACTCGGGGCAGGATAGACCCCAACCTGGTTACGGCTCCCTGTTCTTTGGTGAAATGGACACCCTTATTGCTTCCCGGTTACGGACACGCCGTGACCATCTCATGTATTTAATTGTTATTGTTTATACCCTGTTATGTTTTGAAAAAAAATATATATGTTTAGTCCGGGAGTACTAAATTTCACTAGGGGGGAATGTGGCACCCCAGGGGTCTGGTTTCCACAGTAATAGCAGTATTACGTCTGTGAGCAGGTGGGAGGTCTCCTGGGCAGGAATCCTAAGCATGCCACACCTCCTGCCCAGTCCTGGGAGGGGAAGAACTTCCCCTACATAAACTGGGGCTGAGGCAGGGTTAGAGAGAGGAGTTCCAGACAGAGACGGAGTCTGGTCTGGACACGCAGAAACAGGGACAGATAAACATCAGGAGCTCTGTAGGAGCCAAGGAGAAGCGCCAGGGGCTGGAGCTGTGCAAAGCTCGCCCTGGGAGAAGGAACTAAAACCGGACACAGGAGTCCGAGGCTGTGGGGACTAAGATATACCCAGCAGCAGAATCCATCCGGCAGGGGATTCCAGGTCCTCTGGCCATAAAAGCACGGAGGCTCAGTCACAACGAAGGGACCAGCACCGCCATCCCGGAGCGGAGGCTAACAGGAGGCCCAAGGTCACCAGCCATATGGGTGAGCACCACACGGTATACCCAGGGACGTGGGCTACTTGTAACCGCCGAAAGCAGGGTAGCCAGGAAGGGTACAGACTAACGGGAAGGCCTACAACTCCACCTGGCCAGGGGAACTCCGGCTTACTCGCAGACTAACCAGGCCCCAAATACTAGCCAGTACTCCCGGGGGAATTTGCCTTGTACCATCAGTAAAGACCCTGAACTGTACCCTCGCGTCTCCGTGCTTCCTTGTCGCACCATTAGTGCTGGGACATCCACACCATCACTCCCAACATCAACCTCATCCTCTGCCCTGAGGCCATACCCCTCCCGTTGGGGGTTATACCATCCACGCTGCACATCCGTACCACCGGCCTCAGCGGACTGCCCTGCAGCGGCGGCTTCATAGCCGCATTCAACGGGTGGCGTAGTCGGACACTAATACCATCATACCAATAACTGCCACTTAGTTTGACCACCCTGGGCACGGACCGGGTCACCGCCACACGAAGACTACTACCCCGATCGGATCCGGCTCCGGGTATTCCCCGCGCGCACGCGCGCCGCACTACAGCACGGGCCCAGGGGGCGCGTCACCTACACGACAAGATGTTTTCTCTGCTGGAAAATACTGTAGTTTCTCATTAGAAATTCTCAACAAACAAATGAGAGGGCTTAGAGAGGACATTAATCTCATCAGACAAAACATGAAGAAAATAAACAGCCGAGTCAATGAGTTGGAGGAAAGAGTGAGTTCTGTTGCGGACCAAATGCCTACTATACATAAATATCTCAGGAGAGGTCTTCAGAATATCAATGCCCTTCTCAAGAAGGTTGATGACCTAGAGAATAGGCATCGGCGAAATAACATACGTTTAGTCGAGGTTCATGAAAAAGCGGAGGGTCGTAATTCAGTTGATTTTTTTTTAATCCTGGCTGACTACAATGTTCTGCAAAGACACTCTCTCTCAATTTTTTGTAATTGAAAGAGCTCACAGAGTTCCTACACGTCCTTTGCCACCGGGTGCTCCACCAAGACCTGTACTCATCAAATTACAAAATTTTAAAGAGAGAGATGTGACACCTCAGGGGTCTGGTTGCCACAGTAATAGAGATATTATGTCTGAGAGCAAGTGGGAGGTTTCTCTGGTCAGCATCCCTAAGCATGCAACACGGTCCGCCCATACCTGGGAGGGGAGGAATCTGCCCTTATAAACTGGGTCTGGGGCGGGATTAGAGTAGTCAGAGCCTGGAGTTCAGTTCCAGACACAGGGAAAGCAAGAACAGGAGCTCTGTAGGAGCAGTAGCAGAAGTCCAGGGGCTGGAGCTGAGCAGAGTTCGCCCTGGACGAAGATACTAAAGCCGGACACAGGAGTCCGAGGCTGTGGGGACTGATCTATACCCAGCAGCAGAAACCAGCCGGCAGGGGATTCCAGGTCCTCTGGCCATAGAAGCCCGGAGGCTCAGTCACAAAGAAGGGACCAGCGCCGCCATCCAGGAGCGGAGGCTAACAGAAGGCCCCAAGTCACCAGCCATACGGGTGAGCACCACACGGTATACTCAGGGACGTGGGCTACTTGTAACCGCTGACAGCAAGGTAGCCAGGAAGAGTGCAGATAAACGGGGAGGCCTACAACTCCACCTGGCCAGGGGAACTCCTGCTTGCTCGCAGACTGACCAGGCCCCTTATACTAGCCAGTACTCCCGGGAGGGTCTGCCTTGTACCATCAGTAAAGACCCTGAACTGCACCACACGTCTCTGTGATTCCTTGCCGCACCAGCACCATTAGTACTGGGACCCTCACACCATCACTCCCATCATCTTCCACCTTAGCTGCCCTGAGGCAATACTTCTCCCGTGGGGAGTCATCCCATACTCAGCTGCGCAAACAACATCAGCCTCAGCGGTCTGCAGCGCAGCGGCGGTCCCCACTGACCGCAATCCACGGGTGGCGTAGTCGGACACTTATTACCATACAAATAGACTGCCACTGGTTTGACCACCCTGGGCACGGACTGGGTCACCGCCACGGAGAACTACAACCCCCAGCGATCCGGCTCCGGGTATTCCCCCTGCACAGCAGCACAGCACAGGCCCAGGGGGCGCGTCAACTTTGGCGTAGTCGGCAGGATTTCGTGCCCGCAACCACCGGGTACTGCGTGCCTGAAAAAGACTTTTGAACTTACCTGTGGTGAAGTTTCCCGCCGTCCGGAGTCGTTTCCCGCCATCCGGAGCCGATTCCCGCCATCAGACGCCATCTTGGACCGTTTCCCGCCGTCTTCTGCCTTCTTCCCGCCATCCGCAGCTGCTTCCCGCCTTCGGACGCCATCTTCGGGACGCCGCACGGGAAGAAGAGGGGCGTGGACGCCGAAAGCGCGCGAGATCCGAAGCTCCACCCCACGCTCCGCCCCACGCTCTGACGCTGCGCAAGGTCCTGGAAGGGAGGAAGAGCGACGCTGACGTCATCGGAGCGCGACGCCAGGTCCTCAACCCCGACGATCGACTGCGGAGCCGCGGCCTACGGAAGAAGAGCATCGCAAGGTAGGCCACGGTCCACTAGGGGGGAGGAGGATGCCGGATACCGAGGGGAGCTCCACTGCCACAGCCACCGCCAGCGCAACCGCTTCCGCAGTCATGCCATTCACCATGCCCTATATCCCGGGGGCAACCTGGCTACCCCAGTACTCAGGGGAGTCACATACCCTAAATGACTTTAGAGAAAGACTGGATAGCCTCTTCCAGGTGTACCCCCTCACAGAAGAGCAAAAAGTGAGCATCCTGGTGGCCCAATTAATCGGGGCAGCCCAAAGGGAGGTAAAGTCCTGGCCACCTGGGAGGAAGAGGACTGTCAGAGACATACTAACCCGGCTGAAAGACACATTTGACACCCGCACCTCAGCCAAAATAAAACTAAGATTTTATGGGTGCAAACAACGGGCACATGAGAGTATAAGAGACTATGCTCTAAACCTACAAGAGGCCCTGAGAGCCATTAAGCAGGCAGACCCTGACAGCGTGGGAAATGAAGATAAGCTGTTGACTGAACAATTTATTGAGGGTCTACTGTGCAATGCCCACCGAACCCAGTTGCGGGCAATGGCCTTACAGGACCCTGACCTGGACTTTGCACAGTTCAAGGACAGAGCCATCCGGGTGCTCCGAGAACCGGCACCAGGTGGCGCTGTGACCCACAGGCGCCCTGCTATCACTTACCACCAGGAGACGGCGCCCTTGTCTGCAGGGCCTGTGGGAGCTGATGCGCAGGCTTTAAACAGTGACCCGGCTACAGACCTGAACCATCAGGTCCAAGAGCTGACTAAGAGCGTTGCCGCGCTAACCAGAACTGTGCAGTCTTTACAGGTCTCTTCTCCAGGAAAGATCCAGCTGGCATCCGGACCGGAGGACGTCCCGTGGCGCCGACTGAGGAGGACCCCACCGGCCAGAGGAAGACCCAGCGACAGATACAATGAGGACGGACGACCCATCTGCCGCCGCTGCAATCAACCCGGACATGTGGCAAGGTACTGTCATTTAAACGGGCACAACCTGGGGTAGAGGGCCAACCCCCAGGCATAAGACCATCAGGCCCATCAAACTGGCGTGATAAATACGTAGGGGGACGTCCAATCTTGCCTGTGGTACTGGATGGCATTCCTATGAGTGCCCTACTAGACACCGGGTCACAGGTCACCACCATCCCGTACGTGCTCTTCAAGCAGTACTGGAATGACTCGGACATAACCCGCTACCCAGATGACGACCTGAGTATCATCGCCAGCAATGGTCAGCCCGTGCCGCAGGTGGGATTCAAAGAGTTGACCATTAAGATCGGTAAAGTCGAACTGGCGGCACAAGGACTGATTATAGTGGACATAGACCGTCATGAGAGTCACCCTAGAATAACCTTGGGAACTAATGTGATTGAAAATTGTCTTGCAGAGGTGATTCTCATTTTACAGCAGGTTGGCAAGAACGCCAGTTCCGGCCAGCAGCGTGTGCTCCAAAAAGAGATCCGGGCACTGATGAAGCGGCAACAGGTGGAACTATCTGGTGGTGAGATAGGTAGCGTGAGAATGTGTGACCCGTTCCCTATTGCCATGCCCCCAAAAAGTGAGATGATGATTTGGTGCCGGGCAGCTATTGGTCTAAGAGGTAGAGACTACCAAGCAATGGTAGAACCCGTCTACTCAGACAGTAGGCCCACCATTTTGACAGCACGGGGGGTGGTCGATGTACGCCATGGGAGGGTGCCTGTTCGCATCATAAATATCGGGGAGAGAGAAGTATACCTGCCCCGGTATGCCACGCTAGCCAAATTGTTCACCATAAACCAGAATTCTGTACAGGCCGTGGAACCCTTGCCTCCATCTCAACCAGAGGAAGGTAACGGCTCTAAGAAACCAATGGAGGACTGGTGTCAGCAACTGCATTTGGGTACTGACTCCACTCCCTCACACCAGAAACAGGGAGTCTATCGGGTGGTTCGAGAGTACGAGAGAGTGTTTAGTAAACACCCGCTAGACTTCGGGCGAGTAAAGGGGGTAGAACACCACATCCCCACGGGAGACCATCCTCCCATAAAGGAGCGATACCGACCTGTACCCCCGGCACACTACCAACACGCCAAGGGGATGCTTAGAGACATGAAGGAGGCTGGGGTAATCAGGGACAGCTGTAGCCCCTGGGCAGCTCCACTAGTCTTAGTGAAAAAGAAAGACAACACCATGAGAATGTGTGTAGACTACAGGAAGGTCAACCGTATCACACACAAAGATGCGTACCCGTTACCAAGGATAGAAGAGTCCTTAGCTGCATTAAAATCTGCTAACTTCTTCTCTACTTTGGATCTCACTAGCGGGTACTGGCAGGTTCCTGTAGCAGAGGCGGACCGGGAGAAGACTGCATTCACCACCCCGATGGGTCTCAGCGAATTTAACTGTATGCCGTTCGGGCTCTGCAACGCACCAGGAACCTTCCAACGGTTGATGGAATGCTGTCTGGGACACCGGAACTTCGAGACGGTCCTGTTATACCTGGACGATGTCATCGTCTATTCCAAGACCTACGAGGACCACCTGAAACACCTGGCAGAAGTGTTTGAAGCCCTGGCAAACTACGGCCTAAAGGTGAAACCCTCCAAGTGTCACCTCCTGAAATCAAAGGTGCAGTACCTGGGACACGTGGTGAGTGCTGATAGAGTGGCTCCCGACCCTGATAAGATCACCGTAATTAAGGACTGGCCAAGACCCTCCAGCATAAAGGAAGTGCGGCAGTTCCTCGGGTTGGTAGGCTACTACCGAAGATTCATTCCCGGTTTCACCAAAATGGCAGCCCCTATGCAGGACCTCCTGATAGGTCAATCTCGGAAAGCCAAAAACCAGAAGCCGCCCTTCAGGTGGGAAAAGCTGGAAGAGGAGTCCTTCTGCCAGCTGAAGATGGCCCTCACGGGGGATAAAATCCTGGCATATACAGACTACAGCCAGCCCTTTATCCTCCACACGGACACAAGCAACATCGGGCTAGGAGCCGTACTGTCCCAGATCCAGCAAGGGAAAGAACGGGTAATCGCTTACGCCAGCCGAAAGCTACGGCCCACGGAGAGGAACCCTGAGAATTATAGCTCATTCAAGCTGGAGTTCCTGGCAGTAGTGTGGGCAGTGACCGAACGTTTCAAGCATTACCTTGCCTCCTCCAAATTCACCGTGTACACGGATAACAACCCGTTGACACACCTGGACACTGCTAGGCTCGGTGCCCTGGAACAGAGATGGATGGCCCACCTGTCCAACTTTGAATTCACCATCAAATACCGGGCAGGACGCTCAAATGCCAACGCGGATGCCCTGTCTAGAATGCCGAACTTACCGGACGTAGGGGAAGATCCAGAAGATCTGGAAGAAGTTGAGCTCCCTGCGTTCCACCGTCATGGGATTACCCTGTATTCCCACCGTGTGAAGGACAGGCGCTCCGTGACATTCAATCCCTTGCCCCACTACAACTGGGCGGAGACGCAAGACAGTGATCCCGCAGTCCATTTGGTGAAGGAAATGCTGACCCAGGCCGATGCCCGTCTTGACCCAGATGCTCCGGAGGAGACCAAGCAACTGTGGAAGGAGAAAAGTAAGCTGTTCCTCTACAGGGAGAAGTTGTGCCGGAGAATGGTTAACTCTCGAACACATGAGTTGACCTGGCAGGTAGTGGTCCCAAGACGAGACGCGGCTTTGGTTCTGGAGGCATACCACAACGGAGCAGGGCATTTCGGATGGAAGAAGCTGGAGTTTTTGTTGCGTGAACGGTTCTACTGGGTAGGCATGAGAGGAGCCATCGAGAGGTGGTGCAGAGACTGTGGCCCGTGCCACCTGAGAAGAAAGGACCGTGCCAGCCAGAAGACTCCCTTGCAGCCCATCATCACCAGACAGCCACTGGAACTGGTAGCCCTGGACCATGTGAAACTGGCTCCAAGCAGATCTGGGTATGTCTACGCCCTCACAATCGTAGATCATTACTCCCGGTTCCTGGTGGTGGTCCCGGTCAAGGACTTAACGGCTCAAACAGCAGCTAGAGCCTTCCAGCAGCACTTCTGCCGTCCACAGGGGTACCCGGACCAAGTGTTGACAGACCAAGGACCAGCCTTCGAAGCGGAGGTCTTCCAGGAGTTCTGCAACCTGTATGGCTGCAAGAAGATAAGAACAACGCCCTATCACCCTCAAACCAATGGACTCTGCGAGAAGATGAACCAGGTGGTGATAGATCTGCTAAAAACATTGCCCCTGGAAGAACGCAGTCTGTGGCCTGAGAAACTACCCGATCTGGTGGACCTGTATAACCACATCCCTGTAGGTTCCACCAACTGTACCCCGGCTTACCTAATGAGAGCAAGACCTGGTAAGCTGCCTGTTGACCTGGATATGGGAGTCCTGACGCCTGAGGACACCTCGCCAGAGGCAGACTGGGATACAGAACGGCAGCAGCAGTATCGGAAAGTACAGGAGAGCGTCGAGCGAAGTCTGTCTCAAGCTAGAGAAAGGCAAGAGAAGGCTTATAACCAGTATGCTCCCGCTGTTCCCCTGGTACCTGGAGAGCAGGTCTTGAAGAGGAAGAGGCGGCTCCACAAGTTGGACGACCAGTGGGAGAAGGACCCGTACACCGTACTGCCATCAAGCCATGAGAACCCAAAAATCTGCGTAATCAGTAAGGATGGAGGAGAAACTACAGCCATTGTCTCCAGAGACCACCTGAAGAAGTGTCCCGAGCAGCTGCAAAGCCCTGAAGAAGATCAAGAAAACCCTCGACCCGCAGAGGAAAGGGAAGAAATGATCAGTACCGTACTCGGAGACTTCCTCCGGTCTTGGACACAAGTAAACGGCGCTGTCGTGGTACCCGTCCTCACCTTTCTCCAGCCAGCCCCGCAAGTGCCTACAGAGGAACCGGTAGAGCTGGAAGAGCAGCCGGCCCAAGAGGCAGAAGAGTCCACACCAGCAGTACAGGAGGATCAACCCTCTGCTAGTAGTGAGCCTGCTGTGCCCCTAGTGAGCCAAAGACTGCGCAGAAAGCTGCCCAACTTACCCATAACACCTCCTACAAACTAGTGCAGAACCAGTTAGTGAGCTCCGTAGGTCCACTAGAGTCACTAGAGGTCAGATGCCCGCTCGCTGGAGAATCTAAACCAATGAACTGTAAAGTTGACTGTTTATTGAAAAATGTTTATGGTTTATGTTTGTTGCCTGTTACTAATTATGTTTCTCAGTTACCCTGCAGATTTATTTGGACTAACAGGTTATGGACGCTGGATAACCGGAACAGTTTTGTAGATAGTTGCACCTTGGTGCCTCTTGTGAAGACGGCCGCGGAAGAGAAAACCTGTCTGGCGTGGCCTCCTTGCGGCCCAAAGTAGTTAGTCTACCCTTGCAGCCACGCCCAAGGACAACGCAAGGGGTTTGCTTTGGACAGGTCCCCTATTCTGTGCCAAGACTTCGCCTTGTTGGGTGATATGGACACCCGGTCACGGAAACGCCGTGACCTCTACAGACTAAAGTTTCTTGTAAATATGTTGTCTTGTTATTGTTATACCTTGTATTTATGTTTCTTTAAAAATGTGTTTAGTCCCGGAGTACTAAAATTTACTAGGGGGGAATGTGACACCCCAGGGGTCTGGTTGCCACAGTAATAGAGATATTATGTCTGAGAGCAAGTGGGAGGTTTCTCTGGTCAGGATCCCTAAGCATGCAACACGGTCCGCCCAGACCTGGGAGGGGAGGAATCTGCCCTTATAAACTGGGTCTGGGGCGGAATTAGAGTAGTCAGAGCCTGGAGTTCAGTTCCAGACACAGGGAAAGCAAGAACAGGAGCTCTGTAGGAGCAGTAGCAGAAGTCCAGGGGCTGGAGCTGAGCAGAGTTCGCCCTGGACGAAGATACTAAAGCCGGACACAGGAGTCCGAGGCTGTGGGGACTGATCTATACCCAGCAGCAGAAACCAGCCGGCAGGGGATTCCAGGTCCTCTGGCCATAGAAGCCCGGAGGCTCAGTCACAAAGAAGGGACCAGCGCTGCCATCCAGGAGTGGAGGCTAACAGAAGGCCCCAAGTCACCAGCCATACGGGTGAGCACCACACGGTATACTCAGGGACGTGAGCTACTTGTAACCGCTGACAGCAAGGTAGCCAGGAAGAGTGCAGATAAACGGGGAGGCCTACAACTCCACCTGGCCAGGGGAACTCCTGCTTGCTCGCAGACTGACCAGGCCCCTTATACTAGCCAGTACTCCCGGGAGGGTCTGCCTTGTACCATCAGTAAAGACCCTGAACTGCACCACACGTCTCTGTGATTCCTTGCCGCACCAGCACCATTAGTACTGGGACCCTCACACCATCACTCCCATCATCTTCCACCTTAGCTGCCCTGAGGCAATACTTCTCCCGTGGGGAGTCATCCCATACTCAGCTGCGCAAACAACATCAGCCTCAGCGGTCTGCAGCGCAGCGGCGGTCCCCACTGACCGCAATCCACGGGTGGCGTAGTCGGACACTTATTACCATACAAATAGACTGCCACTGGTTTGACCACCCTGAGCACGGACCGGGTCACCGCCACGGAGAACTACAACCCCCAGCGATCCGGCTCCGGGTATTCCCCCTGCACAGCAGCACAGCACAGGCCCAGGGGGCGCGTCAGAGACCTTATCCTACGAAAGGCCAGGGACCACTCTTCACTTACCTTGATGGAAGGAAAATATCTATTTATCCTGACTTTTCAACAGAAGTTCAGAAGAAGAGGGTCAAGTTCTGGGATAGAAAAAGGAGGCTCTGTGAAAAGCAGATTTCCTATTCTATAATCTACCCTGCTCGGCTCAGGGCGGAGTTCATATGTTTGACTCCCTTCCAGATGCTTTATCATGAATGGATGCCAGAAAGAGATCTCTGCGAAATGGAGCTGGATGAGAGACTTCTCCTTGAGGCGGTTTTCTCCAAGCACTTTTCATTTACCATTATGAAAAAATGCCTATCCCTGAATCTATTCCGTTATTCTATTATGAGCGGGAAATGTTGAGCTATGATGAGTTTTGTACCTGCCTTATTGTACATACAAAGCATTCTTATTTTGTGAGTGGAGCATCTGTGGAGAAAATCTCTTTTGACAGAAAACTTCATCCACTATACATTTACTTTCAATTATTTGGGTATTTTTCTTGTTTTTGGTTTCTCTTCATCCACTATAAGTTCATGCTCAAAACTTATAATTCTGCTCTCCATCCGGCTAAACAAGGCTACTTTACCACTCTCATCACATCTCTAGCCAACAATCCTAAACGACTCTTTGAAACCTTCCACTCCCTCCTGAGCTCTAAAATACAGACCCCGTCACAAACCTAAGCGCTGACGATCTGGCCACTTATTTCCTGCAAAAAATCAATCATATCTGTCAAGACATTTTTACACAATCCCCTCAGAGTCTGGATTCCCTTCCCTCCCGCACCTCAAGTTCACTTTCCATCTTCGAGCTGGCAGTGGTCACAGAAGGAGAAGTGACCAGACTCCTCACTTCTTCCCGCCCTACAACCTGCAACAGTGACCCTATTCCCTCACAGCTCATTCAGTTCCTTTCCCCAGCTGTCACTGTGGAGGTTTCACCAATTTAAGATACACTAGGTAACTGCTCTCCTCCTAATTAAAGATGTCCGAGTGAATGAAAATCAGCCAAATTTGCTAATATGGTTGAAAAACTTCACTCAGAGACTAAATCACGCAAAATGACATACTTTATTATGTAGACATGGGGTTATATAGTATTCTACTTCTAGGTGGGATTAGTAAAATTCATTGCTCCTTCTGATAACTTGGTACACTGCAATTTGCGCATCCATGTATCTCCTGGCCTCAGTAACACCTTAGGAATTCTGATGGGAGGGGTGAAGTCGTCTCTCAGCGCCATCTTTGCCAACTCGACATGAATCTCTCTGTTATCAGCCATGCACATACATGCGTCATTCCCAGGAAATCATTTAGTTGTTCATGTCTACAATAAGGCTGTGTGCCCACGATGCATTTTTTAAGCGTTTCCGCAGCGGCAATTCCGCTGCAGAAACGCTTAAAAACGCATGGTAGAAGGCCTGCCATGTTCCCCAATGATAATCCGCATGTGCTATGCACATGCTGCAGAAATTTCCGCTGCGTCTTATCATTGCGGAAAAAAACGCAGCACGATCAATTATTTTGCGGAAGCGCTGCATTTTCGCCGCCATTGACTTGCATTGGAACGCATGGAATCCGCATCACTGGATCTGTACATGTGCATTCCATGCGTTTCAATGTGCGGATGGTACCCGGGTCTGGAGAAGACGAGACTCTCCTCCGGACCCAGGTACCATAGTACCTGTAAAAAAAGAATAAAAAAATAAATAATTATTATACTTACCTTCTGATGGCCCCCGGTGTGCTTGTCTTGGCTTGCCGGCAGATCGCGGTGGACTCAAGGACCTGCGCTGACGTCATTTAGTCATGTGACGGCAGGTCCTTCAGTGTACCGCGAGCGGCCGGCAAGCTGAGACGCATCGGATAAAGACACCGGGGGCCATCAGAAGGTAAGTATGACATTTATTTTTATTTTTTAACATTCTTTCGGACACACTATATAAATCCATGCCGTTTGCATGGATTTATATAGTGTGACCAAGTTGTCAAGCACTTTCCAAGTGATGTTAAAATCGCTTGGAAAGCGCTTTTCAATGCGCATGCGGAAATGCATGTGAAGAACGCTTCACATCCGCTTGTCCTTGGCAGGAAAAACGCATGTAAAATCCGCATGTACAATCCACATGTAAAATCCGCATGTACAATCCGCATGTAAAATCCGCATGTACAATCCACATACATTTTTTCTGCCAGGGGGATGCAGAAACGCTCAGGAAAAATCCGGAGCATTTCTGCATCGTGGGCACATAGCCTGAGAACAGAAACTGTTATATATCATTAACTATTAACATAATCAATGTGCATATACACATTTGCATACATACATAGACATAGATTATTCCATCATCTCTATATTAATTCACACTGATTAGGTAATCTATTAAAATAAACTAATTGATTTTCTATAATATATATATTTTACCTTGACATCACTACCCACCTAACTAAAATATTTGACCTCTCTCTTTCTTCAGGTATCTTTCCCTCCTCACTTAAACATGCCATCATAACCCTTTTACTGAAAAAGCCATCCCTGGACCAGAACTGCACTGCTAACTACAGACCGGTCTCTAATCTTCCCTTCATCTCTAAACTCCAGGAACGCCTGGTCCATTCCCGCCTAATCCGCTATCTCTCAGATAACTCTCTTCTCGACCCTTTACAATCCGGTTTCTGCTCCTCACACTCTAATGAAACTGCCCTCACTAAAGTCTCTAATGATCTACTAACAGCTAAATCTAATGGTCACTACTCCCTGCTGTTTCTCCTGGATTTCTCTGCCGCTTTTGACACTGTAGATCATCAGCTCCTCCTCACTATGCTCCGCTGTATAGGCCTCAAGGACACCGCTCCCTCCTGGTTCTTCTCCTACCTCTGACCGCTCCTTCACGGTATCTTTTGCCGGCTCTTCTTCCTCTAATCTTCCTCTTGCTATCGGGGTTCCACAAGGATCAGTCCTAGGTCCCCTCCTCTTCTCCTTGTATACTGCTCCTGTTGGACAAACCATCAGCAGATTTGATTTCCAGTACCATCTCAATGCTGATGACACCCAACTATACACCTCTTCACCTGACATCACCGCCACTCTAATACAAAATACCAGTGATTGTCTGTCTGCTGTCTCTCACATCATGTCTTCCCTCTATCTGAAACTGAATCTCTCCAAAACTGAACTCCTTGTTTTTTCTCTCTCTACTAACCTACCTATACCTGACTTTTCAATTTTCTTGGGTTGCGCCACCATAACCCCCAAGCAGCAAGCTCGATGTCTTGGAGTCATATTTGACACACAACTTTCCTTTATCCCCCATATACAATCATGTAATGCAGATGCGGGAATGCAACGCACATAGACACAAGGCGAGAACTGTCTGAGATGAAAATAAACAATTTTATGCAACAGGTATTCTGAACAAGGGATTAGTAACAAGGGTAATGAACAGTAATTCAATATATCAGCAAAAGGCAAAATCTCTCAAAATAAGACGCAGTCTCTCAAAGTAAGGTGAAGCCTCTCAAAGTAAGGTGAAGTCTCTTAAGTAAGGTGCAGTCTCTTTAGTACGGTGAAGTCTCTTAAGTAAGGTGAAGTCTCTTAAGTAAGGCGAAGTCTCTTAAGTAGGGTGATGCCCTCAGTCATGGGAGACAACACGTAAGTTCTTTAACTGTACATTTGGCCCTAGCGGGGGTCACGGGTTATTCACGCTAGGCCGTGAGTCTCTTCCGCATAAATTCAATTAGATCACGTTGTGCTCCTTTAGTCCCAACCGTTCCCCTCCCAACCTGAGTATCTAAACAAAATTGTCCCCGGTACCGTGGGTGAACAGTGGAAGTGACGGCCCTGTTCACGTATGCAGCTCCTCCGCTTCCGCTGGCATGACTTTCCTGGGGCAACCGTCTCTCAACTCCTCTCTGCTTGGCTGTTGGAGGCAGTCTCTCGAGCCTTGGATCGGGGGTCCAGGCCTCGTCTGTCGGCGGGCGACGTCGGGTTCCGCAAACTCACTCAGCACCGCAATCAGGTTCCTAGTCTCCTCAGCAGGCACAGCACTCAGGTAACATCCGCGAGATATCCGGAGATCTTTTACCGGTGCCCGGCTGTGGCACCTCACAGGCCTCTGGCTTAGGCCTGTCACGCGGGGTTTCTCAGGATGCAGGGAACACGTCTGCTCCTTATTGCTGCTTGGCGCCAAAGACCCCTCAGGTTTGGCGCGCTGGCCTCTTATTTTCCGGAACTCCTTCCTGGAAGTCACCTGATCACGTCCAGCGTCTGAACTTGCTCTCCCTGCAACTTCCCTTGCATATCTTGGTTCCGCTTGACTGCGTCTGGCCAGTAGATGGCAGTCTCTTTCCATCCTTGAAGCATCATGTAGAAGTTCTTTTACAAGCTCTCATGACTGGGCTACATTCCTCCCTCCTTTTTGCTCGCCAGTCCTCGGGCGAGTGGGCTGATGCCTCCTTCCAGGCAGTGCAAGCTCAGACAGGAGTTGGGCACACTCCTGCGTTTTCTGTTGGATTTGAGACCAGATGAACTCTTCCAGAGCATACCGGTTAGGAGGGATTCCGGCATTAGCCCGCTCAGTTCTGCGGAGCTCTTCTTGCGGAGGTGACTCCGGGAGATCCGAGGAATCAACCACTGGGGATTGCAAATCATTTCCTGACTCATTTGGAATTCCACTCGGGGTTGGCATCAACGGTTCTGATGGGTCCAACTGCATTGGGGCCCATCCTTCTTCATCCCCTAAGGTTCCTGCATGTGGCACTTCAGCCAATACGTCTGGGGGCCCAACTCCGTTACAGACTTCTGCTTCAGAGGAGCAAGGTCGCAGCATATTACGGTGCAACACCCTGGGTGTCGCGGCGTCATCCCCTTCAGGCCTAACCTCGTAGACTGGGTTTTCTGGGTGAACTTTCTTCACCACCCGATATGGTATCGCCTCCCAACGATGGTCCAGTTTACTTCCAAATCGTTTAGCCCTCACCAGCACTCGGTCTCCTGGCTGAAGTGATCCACCTGTCGTCGAGGGCCGAACTGCATGCTCTACTTCCTGAAACTTCTGAGCAACCAGTCTTCTCACTGTATCGAGCCGACGCCGGTGTTCTCGAATCCAGGTACTTGGGCTACCGCCCGGGCCGGGGTCTTCTGAGTCTAGCTCCAGTTCAGTGATTTCTCGGCCACTTCTTCCAAACAGCAACATGTAAGGGGTGTAGCCGGTGGTCGCATGAACTCGATTATTATACACCCACACCAGCTCGGACACGTATTCGGTCCACTTCATCTGTTTGTCCGCTTCCAGCGTTCGCAACATTTGCAACAGGGTTTGGTTAAAGCGCTCGCATGCGCTGTTCCCTTGCAGGTGGTAGGGCGTTGTTCGGGAACGGTCGATTCCATAGATGCGGTACAACTCATCCATCACTCGCCCTTGGAAGCAGGCCCCCTGGTCAGAATGTATTCGCTTCGGGCACCCATAAATCCGGATGAAATCTTGACAGATGGCCTTAGCTGTGGCTTCTGCCGTCTGGTCTTTAGTAGGCGTCACTACTGCGAACTTGGTGAAGTGATCAGTCATGACCAAACAGTGTCCATAACCATTGTATGAAGTTCCTATCATCAAGTAGTCAATCATCAAGACCTCCAAGGGAGCAGAAGTTCGGATGGTCTGAATGGGAGCTCTTTGTTCCGGGGGCTTATTCAACTCACACTGGCGACAGGCTCGGCAGACTCCCTCGACTTCTTGCTGCAGTTGAGGCCAATACACCAGCCGTTGCAACCACCGAAAGGTCTTTTCTACTCCGAAGTGAGCACCTCTTCTATGAGCTTCTTGGGCTAGCTGTGTTACTAGCGCTCCTGGAACTACCACCTGCCAGTAAACATCAAACTCTCGAGGCAGCTGGATTCTTCGGCATAGCAAGCCGTACTTCAGGAGAAGCCTCTCCCACTGACCTAGGATTTGTAGGGTAGTTGGAAGCGAAGCAGCTCTGGTTTCCTGGTCGGGTCTTTGATTAAGGGCGACCCATTCCCTCAATTTTGCTAACTCCGGATCGGATTGCTGCAGATGTATCCATTCGTCTCTTGAACGGCCCAGAATCTGAGTGGGCTTTGGCTCCTCTCTGGTCTCTTGGGCAGCGACGAACTGGCTGAAATCCGGAATCTCGTCGCCTTCGAGCTCCTCATCTCTGTCCTCCTACGGCCCCACCTGAGTGACCCGGGACAGGGCATCGGCATGGGTGTTCAGGGCCTTGGACCAATAGGCAATCTTATACTGGCATTTGGACATCCTTGCGACCCCCCGCTGTCCTAACGCGCCCAGTTTGGCGTTCTCCAAGTGGGCCAAAGGGTTGTTATCTGTCCGCACTTGCACTTCTGACCCTGACAAGTACTCAGCAAATTTCTCGGTCATGGCCCACACCAGTGCTAGTAGCTCCAGCTTAAACGAACTGTAGTTCTCCGGATTCTTCTCCGTATCTCGGAGTGACCTGCTGGCATACGCGATCGCTCGCTCTTTTCCTCCTTGTACTTGAGCCAGCACTGCTCCCAGTCCATGCAAGCTTCCATCGGTGTACAACACGAAAGGCTGCGAAAAGTCGGCGAAGGCCAAGATTGGGTCATCTCTTAGCGCCAATTTCAATGCTCGGAATGCCTCTTCTTGTCGTGGGCCCCACTGGATGGGCTGTCGCTTGGCTCCCCCAGCTGTTCCTCTCAGCAATTCATTGAGCGGGATCGCAATCTTAGCGAAGTCTTTAATGAATCTGCGGTAGTATCCAGCAAGCCCCAGGAACGCCCTCAGTTCCCTTAGGTTGGCAGGCGTGGGCCACTTCTGCACGGCAGCTACTTTCTCTGCAGTGGGGTGTACTCCTGCACTGGACACAGTGTGCCCCAGATACTCAATTTCTCGTTTGAAGAGACGACACTTTCGAGGCTTAATTTTCAGGCCATGTCTCTGAAGCCGTTCTAACACTTCTTCCAATCAGCGGAGATGATCCTCAAACGTAGCAGAATAGATAATTATATCGTCCAGATATATTAAAGTGGCTTCAAAGTTGAGGTCCCCCAAGCATCTCTCCATCAGCCGTTGGAAGGTCCCTGGCACATTTGTTAGTCCGAACGGTATCCGATTGAACTCAAACAGGCCCATAGGGAGAACAAAAGCGGTCTTCGGATGATCCTTCTCAGCTACTGGGACCTGCCAATATCCACAGGCCAGGTAGAGGGAAGAGAAGAATTTGGCGCTCCCTAGTGCAGATAGCGACTCTTCGATTCGGGGGAGTGGATAGGAGTCCCGGACTGTACAGGCATTCAGCTTTCGATAGTCCACGCAAAATCTCAGGGTACCATCCTTCTTTCGGACCAGCACGATCGGAGCCGCCCAGGGGCTCTGACTTTCACGGATCACACCGTTCCGCAACATGTGGGCCAACAGCTCTTTCACCTCCTGGTACATTTGAGGCGGGATCTGCCGATATCTCTCTCGGAAGGGAGCAGTATTTCCGGTGGGTATTTCGTGCTGAATGTCCCGAGTGCACCCGAAATCATCTTCATGCTGTGCAAACACTCCCTGATATCGCTGTAGAAGTTGTTCGATCTGCCTTACTTGTCCAGCAGAAAACTCAGTCAGATTAGCCTCCATTTCTTCCAGAAGGTGTCGTCCAGCCAACGGTTCTCTTCCATTCTCCTGGCTGTTGAGGGATACCTCCAGGGTCCATGGTTTTCCTTCCACAGGTGCCAGCCCTATAGCGTCCGCTCTAGTAAGGGCCTCTGGCATTATGTACACTCGCGCCACCTCTTGTCGGGGCAACAACTGTAAACTGGTGCCACCTAAATTGATGCAGCACGGGTACTCGGCCGTGCTGCACGGTGGCCAGGGTTAGAGCAATCAGGAGTCCAGAGGGCGCTTCTTCTCCTTCCATCGGTTCAGTTTGAATGTCCACGCCCTCTAAGGACACATGTGCCAGCACCGGCAACGTGAGTACAGTCTGTCCCACCGGCAGTGTCATTGTGGCTTCGGGCGGTATCGATACCTTGCCAAGGTACTGAGAGGTAGCGGGCAATTTTTGAATCTGGCTGACCCGCACGAGGTGTTGGAACACTCTCTTGCTAGCTGGGTCTCGAGTGGCACGGGTCCAGTTGTTTTTGCTACAGCCCTCAGCCAGGAACTGTCCGACTTCTTTCAGCACATTCATGCCCAGGGTTACAATGGGCCCATCGCCTCTGGGCCCTGTGGTTAGTACGATCCCTTTTCGACCGAGGTCCTTTCCACATGCCCGCATGGACATCCATACTACTCCCGCTACTGGGATAGGTAGTTGATTGGCCGCCACCAATTTGACAGTGGGTTCCCGGCAGGAATGAGTGACTTCAGGAAAGTGACTTTGGAAATACGTCTCAGGCATAGTGGTCACTTGAGACCCGGTGTCCATCAAACAGCGGATCCGCTTCCCATTGAATTCAGCCCAGATGATGGGACTCTCGGAGACAATGTCTTCAAAGCTCCCTCTTCTACTCTCTGAAGCACGAGACCCCACGGTATGCTCCACAACCGTGGGGCATTTTAGTTTAACGGCTGTCCCCTCCTCCTCCTTTCTCGGTTGGGACAGTCTTTGGAGATATGCCCCCTACCTTCGCAAGTCCAGCACTCCGGTCCTCTTTCTGCCGATAGGTCGGGTACATGCCGTGCTGGGGCTGGGTAGGAATGGCTCTCTCGTTCTGGTCTCCGTCCATGTTGAGCAGTATGGTCCGTCGGCAAGGGGGCAGTAGGGGGCTTTCTAATAGCATTCAGCTCACCCCGAATGTCTTGAATTTCCTGACGTATTTCCCGTACCCAATCAGGCTCTTGGTTGGTGAATCCAAGAGCAATTGCCTCTTGACTTCTAACTGTGGCTTTGAGAACAGGAACTTCTCTCTCCAGGACTCTAGCTTCAGCCCCTACCTCCAGGAAGCCCATATCAGGGCTCAATCGCAGCCGCTCCTTCAGGCTCTGCCTCAGGATAGGGTCTTTCAAGCCGGCAATCAGTTGGTCACGCAACACCTCATCCAATGGTCCCAGTCCTTGGTTCCCATCTCGAGCTTTCTTAGTGATATGGGCCGTCACTTCCTGCAACGCATTAACATACTGATTTACTGTCTCATTTTCCCCTTGGACCTGCTGGAGCAACCGTAAGCGCAAGTGTCCCAAATCTGTAGCGTCACCGTGCATGTCCTCTAAAATTTTTATCACTTTATCCACGGTGTCACGGTCCCCAGGTGGGCGGTACATCACAGTCTGTCGGGCCTCTCCATCAAGGGTTAGGAGGGCCAGCTCCGCCTGGGCTAGGGGATCAAGGGGGTACATCCGTAGCATACTTCTCAGTCTTTCTACCCAGTCCCACAGTGACATGCCATCCCCTGAAAACTTGGGAAGATGGCTGAGCATAGCCCCCAGGGGTATATGGGTCCGACCGGACCCAGCCACAGACTGATCCCCCATCTCTGCGTCTGAATGTTGCATCCTGCCGACTACGCCAAATGTAATGCAGGTGCGGGAATGCAATGCACAGAGACACAAGACGAGAACAGTCTGAGATTAAAATAAACAATTTTATGCAACAGGTATTCTGAACAAGGGATTAGTAACAAGGGTAATGAACAGTAATTCAATATATCATCAAAAGGCAAAATCTCTCAAAATAAGACGCAGTCTCTCAAAGTAAGATGAAGCCCCTCAAAGTAAGATGAAGCCCCTCAAAGTAAGGTGAAGTCTCTTAAGTAAGGTGCAGTCTCTTTAGTAGGGTGAAGTCTCTTAAGTAAGGTGAAGTCTCTTAAGTAAGGCGAAGTCTCTTAAGTAGGGTGATGCCCTCAGTCATGGGAGACACCACGTAAGTTCTTTAACTGTACATTTGGCCCTAGCGAGGGTCATCGGTTATTCACGCTAGGCCGTGAGTCTCTTCCGCATAAATTCA
Source organism: Phyllobates terribilis (assembly GCF_046119375.1). Classification (NCBI taxonomy): domain Eukaryota; kingdom Metazoa; phylum Chordata; class Amphibia; order Anura; family Dendrobatidae; genus Phyllobates; species Phyllobates terribilis. Next base: position 6,215,440 of record NW_027362845.1, read on the forward strand.
ATTAGATCACGTTGTGCTCCTTTAGTCCCAACCGTTCCCCTCCCAACCTGAGTATCTAAACCCAATTGTCCCCGGTACTGTGGGTGAACCGTGGAAGTGACTTTCCTGGGGCAACCGTCTCTCAACTCCTCTTTGCTTGGCTGTTGGAGGCAGTCTCTCGAGCCTTGGATAGGGGGGTCCAGGCCTCGTCTGTCGGCGGGCAACGTCGGGTTCTGCGAACTCACTCAGCACCGCAATTAGGTTCCTAGTCTCCTCAGCAGGCACAGCACTCAGGTAACATCCACGAGATATCCGGAGCTCTTTTACCGGTGCCCGGCTGTGGCACCCCACAGGCCTCTGGCTTAGGCCTGTCACGCGGGGTTTCTCAGGACGCAGGGAACACATCTGCTCCTTTCTGCTGCTTGGCGCCAAAGACCCCTCAGGTTTGGCGCGCTGGCCTCTTATTTTCCGGAACTCCTTCCTGGAAGTCACCTGATCAGGTCCAGCGTCTGAACTTGCTCTCCCTGCAACTTCTCTTGCATATCTTGGTTCCGCTTGACTGCGTCTGGCCAGTAGATGGCAGTCTCTTTCCATCCTTGAAACATCATGTAGAAGTTCTTTTACAAGCTCTCTTGACTGGGCTACAATCACTCACTCACTCATGTCACCTACACCTTAAAAACATCTCCAGAGCCCCACATTTTCTCACCTTTGATACTGCAAAAACTCTTACTGTCGCTCTTATTCACTCTCGTCTGGACTGCTGCAACTCTCTTCTAATCGGTCTCCCTCTAAACAAACTCTCTCCTCTCCAATCCATTCTGAATGCAGCAGCCAGGATCATATTTCTATCAGGCCGCTTCACCAACGCCTCTAACCAGTGCCAGTCATTGTGTGGCACCCCAGTGGTCTGGTTTCCACAGTAACAGCAATGTTATGTCTGAGAGCAGGTGGGAGGTCTCTTGGTCAGGGATCCTATGCATGCCACACCTCCTGCCCAGTCCTGGGAGGGGAAGAACTTCCCCTATATAAACCTAGGGCTGAGGCAGGGTGAGTGAGTAGAGAAGAAGTAGAGACAGAGAAGCAGATATAGGAAAAGAACATCAGGAGCTCTGTGGGAGCAGTGCTACAAGGAGTCAGGGGCTGGCAGCTGCAGAGCTCGCCCTGACTGAGAAGTTATCACCGGACCCGGAGTCCGAGGCTGTGGGGACTAACTCCTATCCAGCAGCAGAAACCGACCGGCAGGGGATTGCAGGTCCTCTGGCCCAGAAACCCAAAGGCACGGTCACACGTGGGGGACCAGCACCGCCGTCGTGGAGCGGAAGCTACTAGAAGACCCCGAGTCACCGGCCATACGGGTGAGCACCACACGGTACACTCAGGGACGTGGGCTACTTATACCCGCCTCTAGCAAGGTAGCCGGAAGAGTATCGTTAGTTTGGGAGGCCTACAACTCCGCCTGGCCAGGGGAGATCCCATCTGCTCAAGGACTGACCAGGCCCCAATCGCTAGCCAGTACTCCGGGAGGGTCTATCTTTGTCACCAGTAAAGACCCTGAACTACACCGTACCGTCTCCGAGTGGTTCCTGCTACCCCCATCATCCACGTCGGCTGCCCTGAGGCCATACCCCTCCCGTTGGGGGTTATACTATCACGCTGCACAATCCTACCACCGGCCTCAGCGGTCTGCCCTGCAGCAGCAGCTCCTTAGCTGTACTCAACGGGTGGCGTAGTCGTCCAACATCTACCGCTAATACAGCGCCACTTAGTCTGACTCCCTGGGCACGGACCGGATCACCGCCACGAGACTACAACCCTCAAGAGATCCGGCTCCGGGTAAGCTCCCGCGTGCGCAACGCAGCGCGACACAGGCCCAGGGGCGCGTCAACTTTTGGCGTAGTCGGCAGGATTTCGTGCCCGCAACCACCGGGTACTGCGTGCCTGAAAAAGACTGTTCAAACTTACCTGTGGTGAAGATTCCCGCCATCCGGCGCCATCTTCCGCTTCCTTCCCGCCATCGGTGGAGTTTTCCCGCCATCCGGCGCCATCTTCGGCCTTCTTCCCGCCATACGTGGAGTTTTCCCGCCATTGGACGCCATCTTGAGGACGCCGCGCGGGAAGAAGAGGGGCGTGGACTCCGAAAGCGCGCGAGAACTGAAGCCCCGCCTCACGTCCGGACGTTGCGTAAGGTCCTGGAAGGAGCCCAGCAGACGCCGACGTCACAGGAGCGCGACGGAAGGTCCTCAACCCTGACGATCCACTGCGGAGCCGCGGCCTACGGAAGAGGATCATCGCAAGGTAGGCCACGGTCCACTAGGGGGGAGAAGGATGTCGGATACGGAGGAGAGCTTCACCGCTTCAACCCCCGCCAGCGTCACCGCTGTTGCGGTCATGCCTTTCACCATGCCCTATATCCCGGGGGCAGCCTGGCTACCCCAGTACTCAGGGGAGTCACATACCCTGCATGACTTTAGAGAAAAGCTGGATAGCCTCTTCCAGGTGTACCCCCTCACAGAGGAGCAAAAAGTGAGCATCCTGGTGGCCCAATTAACCGGGGCAGCCCAAAGGGAGGTAAAGTCCTGGCCACCTGGGGGGAGGACTGTCGCAGGGATACTAACCCGGCTGAGGGACACCTTTGATACCCGCACCTCAGCCGAGATCAAGCTTAGATTCTACGGGTGCAAACAGCGGGCACATGAGAGTATAAGGGACTATGCCCTGAACCTACAAGAGGCCCTGAGAGCCATTAAGCAGACCGACCCTGACGGCGTGGGAGACGAGGACAGGCTGTTGACTGAACAATTTATAGAGGGTTTATATTGCAATGCCCACCGAACCCAGTTGCGGGCAATGGCCTTACAGGACCCTCATCTGGGATTTGCACAGTTCAAGGACAGAGCCATCCGGGTGCTTCGAGAACCGGCACCAGGTGGCGTTGTGACCCCCAGACGCCCCACTACCACTTACCACCAGGAGGCGGCGCCCTTGTCGCCAGGGCCTGTGGGAGCTGGTGCGCAGGCTTTGAACAATGACCCGGCTCCAGACCTGCACCATCAGGTCCAAGAGATAGCTAAAAGCGTTGCTGCGCTAACCCGAACTGTGCAGTCTTTACAGGTTTCCACTCCAGGGAAGATCCAGCTGGCATCCGGACCGGAGGACATCCCGTGGCGTCGACCAAGGAGGACCCCACCGGCCAGAGGAAGACCCAGCGACCGATACAACGAGGACGGACGACCCATCTGCCGCCGCTGCAATCAACCCAGACATATGGCAAGGTACTTTCCTTTAAACTGGCACAACCTGGGGTAGAGGGCCAACCCCCAGGAAAAAGATCACCAGGCCCATCGAACTGGCGCGACAAATATGTGGGAGGACGTCCAGTCTTACCCGTGGTACTGGATGGCATTCCTATGAGTGCCCTACTGGACACCGGGTCACAGGTCACCACCATCCCGTACGTGCTCTTCAAGCAGTACTGGAATGACTCGGATATCACCCGCTACCCTGACGACGACTTGAGTATCATCGCCAGCAATGGTCAGCCCGTGCCACAGATTGGATTTAAAGAGGTGACCATTAAAATCGGTAGAGTCGAACTGGCAGCACAGGGACTGATCATTGTAGACATTGACAAACACGAGAGTCACCCAAAGATAACTCTAGTAACTAATGTAATTGAAAATTGTCTTGCAGAGGTGATTTTCCTTTTACAGCAGGTTGCCAAGAACGCCAGCTCCGGCCAGCAGCGAGTGCTCCAGAAAGAGATCCGGGCACTGATGCGACGGCAACAGCTAGAACTCTCCGGTGGTGAGATTGGTAGCGTGCGAATGTGTGACCCTTTCCCTATTGCCATGCCCCCGAAAAGTGAAATGATGATTTGGTGCCGGGCAGCTATTGGTCTGAGAGGTAGAGATTACCAGGCAATGGTAGAACCAGTTTACTCAGACAGTAGGCCCACCATTTTGACAGCACGGGGGGTGGTCAATGTACGCCATGGGAGGGTGCCCGTTCGCATAATAAATATCGGGAAGAGGGAAGTGTACCTGCCCCGGTATGCCACGCTAGCCAAATTGTATACCATCAATCAAGATTCCATACAGTCCGTAGAACCCTTGCCTCCATCTTCCCCGGAGGAAGGTAACGGCTCTCAGAAAACAATGGAGGACTGGTGTCAGCAACTACATTTGGGTACTGACTCCACTCCCTCACACCAGAAACAGGGAATCTATCGGGTGGTTCAAGAGTACGAGAGAGTGTTTAGTAAACACCCGTTAGACTTCGGGCGAGTCAAGGGGGTAGAACACCACATCCCCACGGGAGACCATCCTCCCATAAAAGAGAGGTATCGACCCGTACCCCCTGCACACTACCAACACGCCAAGGGGATGCTTAGAGACATGAAGGAGGCTGGGGTGATCAGGGATAGCTGTAGCCCCTGGGCAGCTCCACTAGTCTTAGTCAAAAAGAAAGACAACACCATGAGGATGTGTGTAGATTACCGGAAAATCAACCGTATCACACACAAGGATGCGTACCCCTTACCAAGGATAGAGGAGTCTTTGGCTGCTTTAAGATCTGCTAACTTCTTCTCTACCTTGGATCTCACTAGTGGGTACTGGCAGGTTCCTGTAGCAGAGGCGGACCGGGAGAAGACCGCATTCACCACCCCGATGGGACTTAGCGAGTTTACCTGCATGCCGTTCGGACTCTGCAACGCACCAGGAACCTTCCAACGATTAATGGAGTGCTGTCTGGGCCACAGAAACTTCGAGACGGTCCTGCTGTACCTGGACGATGTCATCGTATATTCCAAGACGTATGAGGACCACCTGAAACACCTGGCGGAAGTGTTCGAAGCTCTGGCAAGCTACGGCCTAAAGGTGAAACCCTCCAAGTGTCACCTCCTGAAACCAAAGGTGCAGTACCTGGGACACGTGGTGAGCGCTGATGGAGTGGCTCCCGACCCTGATAAGATCACCGCAATTAAGGAATGGCCAAGTCCCTCCAGTGTAAAGGAAGTGCGGCAGTTCCTCGGGTTGGTAGGCTATTACCGCAGATTCATCCCCGGTTTCACCAAAAAGGCAGCTCCTATGCAGGACCTCCTGATAGGCCAGTCCCGGAAGGCCAAGAACCAGAAGCCACCCTTCAGATGGGAGAAGTTAGAAGAAGAGTCCTTCCGCCAGCTGAAGATGGCCCTCACGGGGGATGAAATCCTGGCGTACCCTGATTACAGCCAGCCCTTTATCCTCTACACCGACGCAAGTAACATCGGGCTAGGAGCCGTGCTGTCCCAGATCCAGCAGGGGAAAGAACGAGTAATCGCTTACGCCAGCCGAAAACTGCGACCCACTGAGAGAAACCCTGAGAATTACAGCTCATTTAAGCTAGAGTTCCTGGCAGTGGTGTGGGCAGTCACCGAACGCTTTAAGCACTACCTCGCTTCCTCCCGGTTCACCGTGTACACGGATAACAACCCGTTGACACACCTGGACACAGCAAGACTCGGTGCCCTAGAGCAGAGATGGATGGCCCGTCTGTCCAACTACGAGTTCACAATCAAATACCGGGCAGGACGCTCCAATACCAACGCGGACGCCCTGTCCAGGATGCCAAACCTACCGGACGTAGGAGAAGATCCAGAGGGACTGGAAGAAGTCGAACTCCCCGCGTTCCACCGTCATGGGACTATCCAGTATTCCCACCGGGTAAGGAGTAAGCAAGCTGCTACGTTTAATCCCTTGCCTCACTACAACTGGGCGGAAACGCAAGACAGTGACCCTGCCGTCCGACTGGTGAAGGAGATGCTGACTCGGCCAGAGGCTCGCCTGGACCCAGACGCTCCGGAGGAAGCCAAGCAACTGTGGGCTGAGAAGAGTCGACTGTTCCTTTATAAGGGGAAGTTGTGCCGCCGAATGGTTAACTCCCGGACGCATGAACTAATCTGGCAAGTAGTGGTGCCACGAAGAGACGCAGCCGTGGTGATGGAGGCATACCACGACGGGGCTGGACACTTCGGATGGAAGAAGCTGGAGTTCCTGCTGCGCGGGCGGTTCCACTGGGTAGGCATGAGGGGAACCATCGAGAGGTGGTGCAGAGACTGTGGCCCGTGCAACCTAAGAAGGAAGGACCGTGCCAGCCAGAAGACTCCCCTGCAGTCCATCGTCACCCGGCAGCCGTTGGAACTGGTAGCCTTGGATCATGTAAAACTGACCCCAAGCAGAAGTGGCTACGTCTACGCACTAACCATCGTGGATTACTACTCCCGGTTCTTGGTTGTCATCCCCGTCAAGGACTTAACAGCTCGAACAGCAGCTAGAGCCTTCCAGCAGCATTTCTGCCGTCCACACGGGTACCCGGACCAAGTGTTGACAGACCAGGGACCTGCCTTTGAAGCGGAGGTCTTCCAAGAATTCTGCACTCTGTATGGCTGCCGGAAGATAAGGACGACACCCTATCATCCGCAAACTAATGGACTTTGTGAGAAAACGAACCAGGTGGTGATAGATCTTCTGAAAACATTGCCCCTGGAAGAACGCAGTCTGTGGCCTGAGAGGCTGCCCGACCTAGTGGACCTATACAACCACATCCCGGTAGGTTCCACCAACTGTACCCCGGTTTACCTGATGAGGGCAAGACCTGGTAAGCTACCTGTTGACCTGGAGATGGGAGTCCTGACACCCGAGGACACTTCACCAGAAGCAGACTGGGACACAGAGAGGCAGCAGCAGTACCGGAAAGTACAGGAGAGCATGGAGCGAAGTCTCTGTCAAGCTAGGGAAAGACAAGAGAAAACTTACAACCAGTATGCTCCCGCTGTTCCCCTGGTACCCGGAGAGCAGGTCTTGAAGAGGAAAAGGCGGCTCCACAAGTTGGACGACCAGTGGGAGAAGGACCCGTACATCGTACTGCCCTCAAGCCACGACAACCCAAAGGTCTGCACCATCAGTAAAGACGGAGGGGAAACCACAACCATTGTATCCCGGGATCACCTGAAGAAGTGTCCCGAACAGCTACGGAACCCTGAAGAGGAACAAGAAGACCCTCGACCCGTAGAGGAAAGGGAAGATATGGTTAGTACTGTGCTCGGAGACTTCCCTCGGTCTTGGACTCAAGACAATGGCGCAGTTGTGGTACCCGTACTTACCTTCCTCCAACCAGCATCCCAAGCACCTACGGAGCAACAGGTAGAGCTGGAAGAACAGCCGGTCCAGGAGGCAGAAGACCCCACACCAGCAGACCAGGAGGATCAACCCTCTGCTTATAGTGAACCTGCCATGCCTCTAGTGAGCCAAAGGGCCCGTGGACAGCTGCCCAGTTTACCCTTGACAGTTCCTACACCCTGTAGTTCGGGGCTAGACAGTCAGCTCCGTAGGTCTACTAGGGCCACTAGAGGCCAGTTACCCGCACGTTGGAGGATTTGAAGTGTATAAGTTGTTTTATTTATGGTTACCTGTTTTCCTTGTTGCTTGTGTATAATTATGTGTTTCTAGTTATTTTTAGGAGTCCTTGGTGGATTTACCGGGAATCCTTGTACAATTGGTTGGAGCGTAACTTAGGAATGGACTAAAGACTGTTAAGGACTCGGGGCAGGACAGACCCCTACCTGGTTACGTCTCCCTGTTTTGGTGAAATGGACACCTTGCTTTTCTTCAAAAACTGCACCCGGTTGCGGACACGCCGTGACCATCCTTATGTGTTTTTCTTATTGTGTTATTATTGTTTATATCTTGTTACGTTTTTCTAAAAATATGTTTAGTCCCGGAGTACTAAATTTCACTAGGGGGGAATGTGGCACCCCAGGGGTCTGGTTTCCACAGTAACAGCAATGTTATGTCTGAGAGCAGGTGGGAGGTCTCTTGGTCAGGGATCCTATGCATGCCACACCTCCTGCCCAGTCCTGGGAGGGGAAGAACTTCCCCTATATAAACCTAGGGCTGAGGCAGGGTGAGTGAGTAGAGAAGAAGTAGAGACAGAGAAGCAGATATAGGAAAAGAACATCAGGAGCTCTGTGGGAGCAGTGCTACAAGGAGTCAGGGGCTGGCAGCTGCAGAGCTCGCCCTGACTGAGAAGTTATCACCGGACCCGGAGTCCGAGGCTGTGGGGACTAACTCCTATCCAGCAGCAGAAACCGACCGGCAGGGGATTGCAGGTCCTCTGGCCCAGAAACCCGAAGGCACGGTCACACGTGGGGGACCAGCACCGCCGTCGTGGAGCGGAAGCTACTAGAAGGCCCCGAGTCACCGGCCATACGGGTGAGCACCACACGGTACACTCAGGGACGTGGGCTACTTATACCCGCCTCTAGCAAGGTAGCCGGAAGAGTATCGTTAGTTTGGGAGGCCTACAACTCCGCCTGGCCAGGGGAGATCCCATCTGCTCAAGGACTGACCAGGCCCCAATCGCTAGCCAGTACTCTGGGAGGGTCTATCTTTGTCACCAGTAAAGACCCTGAACTACACCGTACCGTCTCCGAGTGGTTCCTGCTACCCCCATCATCCACGTCGGCTGCCCTGAGGCCATACCCCTCCCGTTGGGGGTTATACTATCACGCTGCACAATCCTACCACCGGCCTCAGCGGTCTGCCCTGCAGCAGCAGCTCCTTAGCTGTACTCAACGGGTGGCGTAGTCGTCCAACATCTACCGCTAATACAGCGCCACTTAGTCTGACTCCCTGGGCACGGACCGGATCACCGCCACGAGACTACAACCCTCAAGAGATCCGGCTCCGGGTAAGCTCCCGCGTGCGCAACGCAGCGCGACACAGGCCCAGGGGCGTGTCAATTGCACTGGTTACCTATTCACCACAGAATACAATACAAACTCATCTCTCTCACCCATAAAGCCCTCCACAGTTCTGCACCACCCTATATCTCATCCCTCATTTCTGTCTATCACCCCTCCCGTGCCCTCCGTTCTGCAACTGATCTAAAACTAACATCCTCCTAAATCCCAACCTCGCAGGGGGAGGGGATTTTACCACCTACCTCCACCCTTTCTGGGATAAATTCCATACTGGAAATATTTTTCAAAATGCACAATATACATCTCTACATTATCTGCTAGAGGAGGTAGGCATAGTGGACCTATGGAGAATACGGCACCCTGATGTCAGACAATATTCCTGTTACTTCGCCTCCCATCATTCTTTGTCAAGAATAGACCAAGCTATTGGCTTTGAATCAATCATACCCTATATTAAATCGGTGAGGTATCTGCCAAGGTGTGTCTCTGACCACTCGCCTATACAGGTACAACTGCAGATGGGTGTTGTGAGGTCTCCGGGGGAATATACATGGCACATCAATCCTTTTTGGCTGCAACTAATTGGTCCTACTCTTAGCTCTAGAATCTTAGAATATTTTCGTTTTAATGATGGGTCGTCATCTACGAGATTTATATGGGATGCTATGAAAGCATATGTACGGGGAATATGCATAGGGGAGATCAATAAGATAAAATCCAAAATAAAGGAGTTAACCCAAAAATTGCAACAGAATGTTTGCGAAAAGGAAGCACAAGTAGAATGAAATGGGAAAATGCACAGAAAATATTGCCTGATCATTTGCTATCATTAGCTTCTCAGAAACAACTGTTTGTTAAGCAAAGATACTTTATAAAGCAAGGATCTCAAACTCGGCTGGGTAGATGGGCCGCATTCTTTGCATGACAAAATGACATTTTTAGTGATATCATTTTTTTTTCTATACACCTTTTGAATTTGTCCTCATCTTGTATTAACCCCTTTACAGCCCATGACGTACTAATACGCGCCTGTGCACCGGGCTTTAAGAGCCTGACCCGTATTAGTACGTCATGGCGATCGTGCGCGCACACAGGCTTTATCATCATACCGCCAAACAAAAAATGGAATAACACGCGATGAAAAAAATGAATATAAATAAAAATGGTACCGCTGAAAACGTAATCTTGTCCCGTAAAAAACAAGCCGCCATACAGCTCAATCAGCCGAAAATTCAAAAAGTTATAGCTCTCAGAATAAAGCGATGCAAATAATAATTTTTTCTATAAAATGTCTTTTATTGTGTAAAAGCGCCAAAACATAGAAAAACGATATAAATGTGGTACCGCTGTAAACGTACTGACCCGAAGAATAAAGCTATCTTATCAATTTTACCACACGCGGAGTAGAATAATAAAAAAAAAAAAACAATTCCTGAATTGTAGGTTTTTGTTTATTCTGCCTCACAAAAGCTGGAATAGAAAGCGATCAAAATATGTCACGTGCCTGAAAATGGCACCAATAAAAACGTCAACTTGTCCCGCAAAAAAAAATCCATCACATGACTCTGTCGGCCAAAATATGGAAAAATTATAGCTCTCAAAATATGGCGATGCAATAACTAGATTTTACAAAATATGTGTCTTTTAGTGTGTGACAGCTGTCAATCATAAAAACCCGATATCATTCTGGTATCTCTGTAGTCGCACCGACCCGAAGAATAAGGTCGTCTAATCACTTATACCGCACGAGGAACGGCGTAAAAAATAAACACTAGGGCTGGGGTTGGGGTTAGGGTTGTGATAATGTTAGGGTTCGGGTCAGGGTTGGGCTAGGGTAGGGTTAGGGTTGGGGGTAAGGGTTGTTTTTTTTTTATTAAAAAAAAAAAAAAGATGACGATATGGCAACTAGTGTTGAACACAAGTGCTCGCTACTTGAGTTTGCATCGGGTACTCGGGTATGCATTGAGCATCGCGGGTGCTCGAGTCTCCGCCCCATATGCTTCGCGGCCAAAATAACCTCGCGGGGATTGCCTGCCATGCTCGAGCGATCCCCGCATGTTTTTTTGGGGGTGTCTCTTAACCGTGAAACATGCGGGAGGGTACTCGAGCATTTCACTTGAGCACCTGTGATACATGGTGCATACCTGAGTACCCGATGCAAACTCAAGTAGCGAGCACTTGCGCTCAAGACTATTGACAACTTATTCAATATGATGACCTAATGTCATCAAATTTTGTGTCGTACCTCTGGGTTCAAAATGTTCACTAAACCCCTTGATAAAATCCTTGAGGGGTGTAGTTTCCAAAATGGGGTCACTTGTGGGGGGTTTCAACTATTTAGGCACATCAGGGGCTCTTCAAACGCGACATGGCGTCCGCTATCGATTCCAGCCAATTTTGCGTTCAAAAAGTCACACAGTGCTCCTTCCCTTCTGAACTCTGCCGTGCGCCCAAACACTGTATTTTCCCTACATATGGGGTATTGACGTACTCAGGAGAAATTGCACAGAAGTTTTTGGGGTCCATTTTCTCCTCTTACCCTTGTGAAAATAAAAAAATTGGGGCTAAAACATCATTGTTGTGGAAAAAGTTTGATTTTTTTATTTTCACGGCTCCATGTTATAAACTTCTGTAAAGGACTTGGGGGTTCAAGGTGCTCACCACACATCTAGATAAGTTCCCCAAGGGGTCTAGTTTCCAAAATGGTGTCACTTGGAGGGGGGGTTCTACTGTTTAGGCACATCAGGGGCACATCCGCTAATTATTCAAGCAAATTTTACAATCAAAAAGTCAAATGGTGCTGCTTCCCTTCCGAACCCTGCCGCGCGCCCAAACAGTGGTTTGCCCCCACATATGGGGTATCTGCTAACTCATGAGAAATTGAACAACAAACTGCATAGTGCAATTTCTTCTGTTACCCTTATGAAAATGCAAAAGTGGGGGCTGAAAAACATTTTTTGTGGGAAAAATGTGAAAATTTTATTTTTACTGCTTAATGTTATAAACTTCTGTGAAGCACCTGGTGGTTCAAGGTGCTCACCACACATCTAGATAAGTTCCCCGAGGGGTCTAGTTTCCAAAATGGTGTCACTTGTGGGGGGTTTCCACTGTTTAGGCACATCAGGGGCACATCCGCTAATTATTCAAGCAAATTTTACAATCAAAAAGTCAAATGGCGCTCCTTCCCTTCCGAACCCTGCCGCGCTCCCAAACAGTGGTTTTCCCCCACATATGGGGTATCTGCTTGCTCAGAAGAAATTGAGCAACAAACTGTATGGTGAAATTTCTCCTGTTACCCTTATGAAAATGCAAAAGTGGGGGCTGAAAAACATTTTTGTGGGAAAAATGTGAAAATTTTATTTTTACGGCTCAATGTTATAAACTTCTGTGAAGCACCTGGGGGTTCAAGGTGCTCACCACACATCTAGATAAGTTCCCTGAGGGGTCTAGTTTCCAAAATGGGGTCACTTGTGGGGGGGTTTCCACTTTTTAGGCACATCAGGGGCTCCCCAAATGCAATATGGCGTCCGCTAATTATTCAAGCAAATTTTACATTTAAAAAGTCCTTCCCTTCCGTAACCTGCCGTGCGCCCAAACAGTGCTGTTCCCCCACATATGGGGTATATGCTAACTCAGGAGAAATTGAACAACAAACTGCATAGTGCAATTTCTCCTGTTACCCTTATGAAAATGAAAAAGTGGGGGCTAAAAAACATTTTTGTGGGAAAAATTTGAAAATTTTATTTTTACGGCTCAATGTTATAAACTTCTGTGAAGCACCTGGGGGTTCAAGGTGCTCACCACACATCTAGATAAGTTCCCTGAGGGGTCTAGTTTCCAAAATGGGGTCACATGTGGGGGGTTTCCACTGTTTAGGCACATCAGGAGCTCCCCAAATGCAATATGGCGTCCGCTAATTATTGAAGCAAATTTTACGTTTAAAAATTCAAATGGCGCTCCTTCCCTTCCGAACCCTGCCGTGCGCCCAAACAGTGGTTTTCCTCCACATATGGGGTATCTGCTTGCTCAGAAGAAATTGGGCAACAAACTGCATGGTGCAATTTCTCCTGTTACCCTTATGAAAATGCAAAACTGGGGCTGAAAAACATTTTTCTGGGAATAATGTGAAAATTTTATTTTTACGGCTCAATGTTATAAACTTCTGTGAAGCACCTGGGGGTTCAAGGTGCTCACCACACATCTAGATAAGTTTACTGAGGGGTCTAGTTTCCAAAATGGGGTGACTTGTGGGGGGTTTCCACTTTTTAGGCACATCAGGGGCTCCCCAAATGTAATATTGCGTCCGCTAATTATTCAACCAAATTTTACATTTAAAAAGTCAAATGACGCTCCTTCCCTTCCGTACCCTGCCGTGCACCCAAACAGTGGTTTTCCTCCACATATGGGGTATCTGCTTACTCAGGAGAAATTGATCAACAAATTTTGGGGTCTATTTTTTCCTGTTACCCCTGCGAAAATAAAAAAAATTGGGTCTAAAGTAACATTTTTATGAAAAAAGTTAAATGTTGATTTTTTACTTCCACATTCCAAAAATTCCTGTGAAGCACCTGAAGGGTTAATAAAGTTCTTGAATGTGGTTTTGAGCACCTTGAGGGGTGCAGTTTTTAGAATGGCGTCACTTTTGGATATTTTCTGTCATAAAGACCCCTCAAAGTGACTTTAAATATGATGTGGTCCCTAAAAAAATGGTTTTCTAAATTTTGTTGGAAAAATGAGAAACCGCTGGTCATCTTTTAACCCTTATAGCTCCCCAGTAAAAAAAAAATTTTGGTTCCAAAATTGTGCTGATGTAAAGTAGACATGTGGAAAATGTTATTTATTAACTATTTTGTGTGACATATGTCTCTGATTTAAGGGCATAAAAATTCAAATTTTGAAAATTGCAAAATTTTCAAAATTTTTGCCAAATTTCCATTTTTTTCACAAATAAACGCAAGTGATATCGAAGAAATTTTACCACAATCATGAAGTACAATATGTCACGAAAAACAGTCTCAGAATCAGGGAGATCCGTTGAAGCGTTCCGGAGTAATTACCTCATAAAGTGACAGTGGTCAGAATTGTAAAAATTGGCCTGGTCATTAATGTGCAAACCACCTTGGGTTGTAAAGGGGTTAATGACTCATCCTGGTCCTCATCTTGTAGTAATGCCTCATCTAATGCCTCATCCTGGTCCTCATCTTGTAGTAATGTCTCATCCTGGTCCTCATCTTTTAGTAATGACCCATCCTGGTCCTCATCTTGTAGTAATGCACCATCCTGGTCCTCATCTTGTAGTAATGCCCCATCCTGGTCCTCAACTTGTAGTAATGCACCATCCTGGTCCTCATCTTGTAGTAATGCCCCATCCAGGTCCCCATCTTGTTGTAATGTCCCCCATTCAGGTCCCCAACTTGTCGTAATGTCCCCCATACAGGTCCCCATCTTGTCGTAATGTCCCCCATCTAGGTCCCCATCTTGTTATAATGTCCCCATCTTGTAGGAATGTCCCCCATCCAGGTCCCCACATTGTAGAAATGTTCCTATCCAGGTCCCCACATTGTAGGAATGTTCCTATCCAAGTTCCCACATTGTAGATATGTCCCTATCCAGTTCCCCATATTGTAGATATGTCCCCATCCAGGTCCCCACATTGTAGGAATGTCCCTATCCAGGTCCCCACATTGTAGATATGTCCCCATCCAGGTCCCCATATTGCAGAAATCTCCCCATTCAGGTGCCACATTGTAGGAATGTCCCCATCCAGGTCCCACATTGTAGGAATGTTCCTATCCAGGTCCCCATATTGTAGGAATGTCCCCATTCAGGTCCCACATTGTAGGAATGTCCCCATCCATGTCCCACATTGTAGGAATGTTCCTATCCAGGTCCCCATATTGTAGGAATGTCCCCATTCAGGTCCCACATAGTAGGAATGTCCCCATCCAGGTCCCACATTGTAGGAATGTTCCTGTCCAGGCCCCCATATAGTAGGAATGTCTCCATTCAGCTCCCACATTGTAGGAATGTCCCCATCCAGGTCCCACATTGTAGGAATGTTCCTGTCCAGGTTCCCATATTGTAGGAATGTCCCCATTCAGGTCCCTATATTGTAGGAATGTCCGCTGTTCCATTCTTCACATACATATATAAGAAAAAAAAAGTCTCTTCTCACCTGTCCTCCGTCCCCTCGGTGTCCTTTCTGCATATGCGGGCGCAGGCACCATAGACCCCTTGACGATCGCGGCCCGGTCCAGGAGCTTCCGGCAGCTGCGCTTTAGTTCAGTGTATTGCTGCGCAGAGACCAATGCCTGCCACCGGCCTATCAGAGGCCAGCAGCTGACATCTACCCATGTTAGTGATGTCATAGAATCATAGAATCATAGAATGGTAGAGTTGGAAGGGACCTCCTGGGTCATCTGGTCCAACCCCCTGCTCAAAGCAGGATTCACTAGATCATCTCAGACAGATGTCTGTCCAGCCTCTGTTTGAAGACGTCCATTGAAGGGGAACTCACCACCTCTCGTGGCAGCCTGTTCCACTCATTAATCACCCTAACTGTCAAAAAGTTTTTTCTAATATCTAATCTGTGTCTCCTCCCATTTAGTTTCATCCCATTGCTTCTAGTCTTTCCTTGTGCAAATGAGAATAAAGATGATCCTTCTACAATGTGACAGCCCTTGACATATTTGTAGACAGCTATTAAGTCTCCTCTCAGTCTTCTTTTTTGCAAGCTAAACATTCCCAAATCCTGCAACCGTTCCTCATAGGACATGGTTTGCAGACCAGTCACCATTCTGGTCGCTCTTCTCTGAACTTGCTCCAGTTTGTCTATGTCTTTTTTAAAATGTGGTGCCCAAAACTGTACACAGTATTCCAGATGAGGTCTGACCAAAGAGGAGTAAAGACCGATAATGACTTCACGTGATCTAGACTGTATGCTTCTGTTAATACATCCCAGAATTGTATTTGCCTTTTTTGCTGCTGCATCACACTGTTGACTCATGTTCAGTCTATGATCTATTAGTATACCTAAGTCTTTTTCACATGTACTGTTGCTTAGCTCTATTCCTCCCATTCTGTATATGCTTTTTTCATTTTTATTGCCCAGATGTAGTACTTTGCATTTTTCCCTGTTAAAAACCATTCTGTTGGTTGCTGCCCACTGCTCCAGTTTATTTAGGTCTTTTTGAATCCTCTCTCTCTCTTCTCTAGTATTAGCTATCCCTCCTAGCTTTGTGTCATCAGCAAATTTAATCAGTTTACCCTCAATTCCTTCATCTAAATCATTGATAAAGATGTTGAACAATACAGGTCCCAGGACGGAGCCCTGTGGTACCCCACTTGAGACATTCATCCAGCTGGATGTGAAGCCGTTTACAACCACCCTTTGAGTCCGATCACTAAGCCAGTTATGAATCCACCTAACAGTTGCCTGGTCCATTGCATACTTGGTCATTTTTTCAATAAGGATGGTGTGAGATACTTTGTCAAATGCTTTGCTGAAGTCAAGATATACTATATCTACAGCATTTCCCTGATCCACCCAGTCAGTGATTCTGTCATAGAAGGAAATTAAGTTAGTCTGACATGACTTGTTAGTTACAAACCCATGCTGACTCTGGTTAATCACTTCATTCTTATCCATGTACTTACATACATGTGTTTTAATAATTTGTTCAAAGATCTTTCCTGGTATAGAAGTCAGACTCACCGGCCTATAGTTCCCTGGGTCCACCTTCTTCCCCTTTTTGAAGATAGGAACAACATTTGCTCTTCTCCAGTCTTCTGGGACTTCTCCTGTTCTCCAAGAATTTTCAAAGATTATGGAGAGTGGTTCTAAAATTTCTTCTACGATCTCCTTCAGTACTCTGGGGTGTAATTCATCTGGACCTGGAGACTTGAACTCATTTATGTTAGCTAAATATTCCCTCACAATCTTTCTGTTTACAGATAACTTGGATTCCTCTATTCCTTTAAAAGGACAGTGAAGATCAGTTGATGTTACATTTTCTTTCTGAGAGAAAACAGATGCAAAATAGGAATTAAAATGCACCGCTGCGCTGGGACGCGGATGTCCGCTGCTGGCCTCTGATAGGCCGGTGGCTGGCATTGGTATTGTATCATGCAGAGAGCCGGTCTCTGTCCAGCAATACACTGAACTAAAGTGCAGCTGTCGGCAGCTCCTGGACCGGGCCGCGATCGGGGTCTATGGTGCCTACAGGCCGCATGAACCAGTCTGAAGGGACACATGCGACCCGCGTGTTTGAGACCCCTGGTTTAGGATGAGTCTGTCTCTCATACTCTGCTGACCTCACCCCTCCTTGGATAAACCCCCTTCCCACTGCCCCCTTTACTTTTTCCCTGCCCCTCTTTAGGGACGCCTGGAGCTGGTGCTCACACACTATCATACAGGTCACCACTCAATAAAGGTAATATGAAGCAATTAAAGTAGTGAAAGAGGTTAAAACATAACCTTTAATGAATACGTAGGTAAAAAAGATATAAAACGTCACTATGACCTAAAATCCAGTTAATGCCTGCCAATGGTAGTAAAACAAAGCTACCTATCATAAATATGTACTCGTTATAAACAGGAATTTATATGGCATGAACACCAAATGTATCCAACCTGTATATTTAACAAGACAGTGGCAAGAAAAATGATAGAGCTGTCAATAACACATCTCAATAAGCGTGCAACATATCCGACGACCAGTCCTCACACTGTACTCACACAGTGGGTCCTCACACTGTATGCAGGAGGCTGTGTGGGTCCTCACACTATATGCAGGAGGCTGTGTGGGGACTGATACTGTATATAGGAGGCTATGTGAGGGCTCATACTCATATAGGAGGTTGTGTGAGGGCTCACATTGTATATAGGAGGCTATGTGGGGCTCACACTGTACAGTATATGGAAGGCTATGTGGAGCTGTAAAAAGGAGACTATGTGGTGGCTCCTGTTCAGTAGCCACAGAATATTCATCTGACCACTGGACCACGGTTCTACAAATTGCACGTCTCTATATACCAGTCATACTGTATGTTCTCCTATATATATTGTACTGTATGTGGTATACTATGTATACTATGTGCACGGACATCAGATGGAGCACTCAAGATAATTAGTGACTGCTACATCATATACTATTATGTGGAGTTGAAGTTTACAATGTTGATTTCATTGATCAAGTATGTTTGAAAACATATACAAAATAATAATTCATAGGTATCTATCTAGCAGACCTGGGCTTATGTGTGACCACCTTTACTCTGCTGATATGTTATTTTAGGAGTGTAGAAAAACACAGCGTACTACACAGGGGCGGACACAGACTGTTGTGGGCCCCTGTGCAAGAATTTTTTGGGGGCCCCCCCCCGCCCTTCATAGGGGGCATGAAGGCCCCCCCCCCGTGCATCTTTGATTCCCCCCACTCCAAGTTAATTAATTGTATGTAAAAAAAATACAACTTGTTATACTTACCCCCAGGGCCGGCTCCAGGTTTTTGTGGGCCCTGGGCGACAGAGTTTCAGTGGGCCCCTTTAACACATACCATGATTCATGGTCCACAGATACCGCAGAGAAATATATATATATATAGTACAAGGCCAAGGATTTCACTTACTACATTACATGAGCGATATCTATTGTAAATTCTACAATAGCTCAGAAACCAGCGAATCCTCACAAAGCACAGTGTAGACCGGACAGAATAGTCCTCCATACAGTATTATGGGCACCATATCATGCTCCATACAGGATACTGACCCCCTTATAATGCTCCATACAGGATACTTGTCCCCATATAATGCTCCATACAGGATACTGGTCCCCATATAACGCTCCATAGAGGATACTGGTCCCCATATAAGATAAGATAAGATAAGATATACTTTATTTATCCCGGAGGAAATTGCGGTATCACAGCAGCAGAACACAGATCTCGAACATGACACATATGATAACATAACATTTGGAATGCTATAACACTGCATACAGAATACTGGCCCCCATATAACGCTCCCTACCAAATACTGTCCCCCATATATCGCTCTATACAGAATACTGACCCCCATATAACGCTCCATACAGAATATTGGCCCCCATATAACGCTCCATGCAGGCTGTTCCCCCCTTATAATGCCCCATGCAGGAAGACACCCCCCTTTTAATGCTCTATGCAGGATGTCACATCTACCCTCCATAAAATGCCCCATGCAGGATGTCACCTCTTCCCCCCATATAATGCCCCTTGCAGGATGTCACTTCCCCCCTTTTCAATGCTCCATGCAGCATGTCAGACCACCCCCTCCTTATAATGCCCCATGCAGGAGGTCACCCCCCCTCCTTATAATGCCCCATGCAGTATGTCACACACCCACCCTCTATATAATGCCCCATGCAGGATATCAATTCCCCCCTCCCCCTCTTATAATGCCCCATGCAGGATGTCACACCGCCTCCCTTATAATGCCCCATGCAGAATGTCACGCCCCCCCTCCCTTATAATGCCCTATGCAGGATGTCACTTCCCCCCTTCCCCTCTTATAATGCCCCAAGGAGGATGTCACTTCCCCCCTTCCCCTCTTATAATGCCCCATGCAGGATGTCACTTCCCCCCTTCCCCTCTTATAATGCCCCATGCAGGATGTCACTTCCCCCCTTCCCCTCTTATAATGCCCCATGCAGGATGTCACTTCCCCCTTCCCCTCTTATAATGCCCCATGCAGGATGTCACATCCCTCCCCCCCACCCCCATATAATGCCCCCATGCAGGATGTCAATTCCCCCCTCCCCCATATAATGCCCCATTCAGGATGCCAATCCCCCCCCTATATAATGCCCCATGCAGGATGTCACCCCCCCCATATAATGCCCCATGCAGGATGTTACACCCACTCCCCCCCACCATTAAATGCCCCATGCCCCCATGCATAAAAAAAAAAAATACTCACATCACTTCTTACCTGCTGCTGATCCGGACTCCAGCGTTGCGCGAGTCTTCCCGCTCTGTGATGTTACAGCTCAGGAGAGAGCGCGCGGTGTAAAGACGTCACCATGCCCTCTGAACTGAGACGTCACAGTCAGAGGACGCGGCAGACGCTGCGGAGGCATGGGGAGGGGTAAGTATTGTGCCGGCGCCGTCACATGACCGGAGATGTCCCTGCGCTCAGCATGGGGCCCATGCTGAGCGCAGGTGTAGCACCCTGAGGATTCGGCTGCTACAGGGGTATTGCACCTCAATCCAGAGGTGTGATATTCCACTCCCGGGTAAGGAAGGAGTGTGGATCTGAGCTCGGTAGGCTGCATGCACTACACACATCCCATTTCCGAGGAGCAGACCGACGGTACTCCCACTTAGAAATGTGCAGGTACGACCGAGTCTGTTCCTGGCTGGAGTGGGAGGGGGGTGGTACATCCCAAGTAGTGTAGGGGCAGATAGGGGGAGCAGCCTGAGTAAAGATAGGAGCTCATTGGGTGCTGGTCGCCTGAGCTCACACATAGAGGGTGTATATAAGGTGGGCACCAACTAAGAACAGGGTCAGTTGCAGAGAGAAAGTCAGGAGCAGAGGAGAAGAGAGACCCAGAGTGAGAGAGGAGAGAGAGAGAGACTCAGAGGCACAGAAGAAAAGGACTCTAAGACCCCAAACTAAATCCCCGGGTGAAGAGTCGGCATCAGGGTACCGGAACCCAAGCTGGTGGGGGTAAAAACATTCCCCAGCCAGAGACCGGAGACCGTGGGCAGCGTTTGCCACGGTCACCCACCACATCCACCACGAAGGCATACCACGAGGAGGGTCAGGGAACCCAAGGCCAAGGGTGTCCCAACAGAAGGCCCGAGGGAGCTGGACCTGGGTGGATCAATAGTGGGGACGGCCAGAGAAAGGACTGAAGGAGAGCTCAGTGTCACGCTCCGGACTTATTTGGGAGTTGGCTGGATCCAGAACCTGGTGGACGCAGCACGGCTCGGGAGGTCACTCGAAGCTGGAGTGACCAGAACATCAGCAGTGAGTAAAACAACCTAAACTGCATAACCCGACTCTGTCTCTGATTGCCGTCTACACTGCATCACCACAACTCCCATCCTCTGCACCTGATCCCCTGAGGCTATACCCCACCCGTTGGGGGTTATATCACCAAAGCTGCACCTACACCACCAGCCTCAGCGGACCCTGCTGCAGCGGCGGCCATAGTGACCGCAATACAACGGGTGGCGTAGTCGACATTACGAACTTTATAACATCTGTAGGACTGCCACATACAACTGAGTTTGACACCCTGGGCACGGACCGGGTCACAGCCACTCGGAAGACTACAACCCCCATCTGATCCGGCTCCGGATATTCCCCATAAAGAATATGGCCCAGGGGGCGCGTCACAGGCACATCTCCGGTCATGTGACGGCGGGGGGTACTGCGGGGGGGGGGCCCCATGAGGAGACGCACAAGAGGGGGGCTCCGAGGGGGCCCCGACCGGCCAGGCCCCATGCTGGAGTCAGTGTAGTCATGCCATGATGGGGCCCCCGTTCAATGAACCGGCTGCACGGGTGGTAGGTCCGCCCCTGGTACTACATCTCTAAAAAGGTATATCTGCTTTAAAAATAGTAATACATAAGAATAATATGTACTATGTCTGACCACTACAAACACTCATCTGAACTGGTCCAAGTGCTGTCAGCTTTTTTCACGGGCAACACTTAGACAATACGGTCGTGTGAATATAGGCTTATGATGCATCTGGTAATCAACATGTGAACCATGGGCCGCTACTCATGGGCCACTGCTGTGTGCTTGCCCCCCAGGCTAAAATGTGCCAGCCAGCCCGTGCTGCACCGGGTGCCAGAAAACCTAGATACACCTTTGGAATAGGTATCCTGCAAAGTAAGGATGGGGTTTGGTGTTTTTAAGTGATTTTATTGACTCTGTGCATTTATATTTTGCATCAATAATATGATATGGTTATATATATCTTCTGGATATCAGGAGGGCTTATCCCTGTGCATTGACTCTCTCCTTCTCCTTCGATGTCCTGAATAGGCCAAAAAAAACTACGCGTTTCGAGGACTCACAGTTCCTCTTCGTCAGCTTCTTGCTGGTAGTCAAACTGGTAACCTAATAAAGTCCAAACGCCCCCCACAAAGATAATACAACCAAAGAAATGGAGGAAGATCCAATACTATCAAGACGGTGCAAAAGGACATATGGAGGTGCAATAGAACTAAGATAGAATTCCAATAAGAATAGACTGTGTGTGAAAAAAATAATAATAAAAAAGACTTTGTTCAAACTTTCACAATTAGTTAAAAATGAATAAAAATTATATACTTATATTTCTGATGGCTATAAAAAACAGTCTGTTAATCAGTGTATATTACCAGGATAGTATAAATTCGGCACTTAGTACCATCAAGAGATAAAAAGGAAAAAATGAAGGAGAAAAATAAAAACATTATATTGTATCTCCAATAGGGATATCAATGTATAGAAACAAATACATATATAAAATAGGTG
This sequence comes from Phyllobates terribilis, assembly GCF_046119375.1. Classification (NCBI taxonomy): domain Eukaryota; kingdom Metazoa; phylum Chordata; class Amphibia; order Anura; family Dendrobatidae; genus Phyllobates; species Phyllobates terribilis. Next base: position 6,237,677 of record NW_027362845.1, read on the forward strand.
GATTCAAAGGAATATATCCAAAAGACATATTATATTGATAAAATATAAGGAGGTTCATAAAAGTGCAATGTAAATGTTCAATTGGTACTGGGATAAAAAATACATACAGTATATACCGCTGCGAGTTGAAGGCATACAGCTGACTCTCGTGATTAAGGCCCTTCAGAGCCAAGCTATTTAATGTGAAGAACCATTTGGATTCCATCCGCGACATTAATCTCAGGTAATCACCTCCCCTCCATTTTCTGGGGACTAATCGGATCCCACAAAACTTAGTGTCCTTATAAGATTGGTTGTGGAACTTCCGGTAGTGCCGGGACAGTGGATGCCCTTCAAAACCTTCATTCATGTTGATAAAGTGTTCCTTCAGCCTTTTGATAACTTGCGCTTTGTACAGACATCTCCTCCTGCCAAGGTATAAAAAGGGCGTGGCTTGGGGTGTGCATAGGGGCGTGGTCAGACTACGCGTGCCGCATGGTTTCGCCCTCTTTCTAGTCCTCATAGGTTGGCGGTATGCTTGTACTGAGGACATCTGGGATATCAGTGATTAGGTCCCATATTGTGCACTGTAAGGTCTGGAAAAGCTCCTTCTATCCGTCTCTGTAGCACCAGAGGAAGAACAGAGGGGAAAAGACAGGATTTTCTACATGTCGCGTTATGTAGATGTTCTGCAGATTTATCACAACCGTCCACAAGAAGAAACTGCCATCACAGAGCCGCCTTTAGCTGTTGGAAAAGTTTAAACTTAGTTTTGGATAGTTGCTATAGGCAACAGGGACCGTTTCTATTTACGTTGGGTCACATGATGCTGGTGCTGGGTGATGTCATGTGACGGAATGTTGTGGGTGATGATGTCACAGAGGGCGTTGTGATGTCACCCTTGGGGTATATAAGGGGGCTCCATCCACCTGGAGCTCATATCTCATTGGCCATATCTTGGTGCTGAGATACCCCCTGGAGACAATGAGGATCGCCATATTGTTTCTGTGCTGTACCCTGTTCTACCCTGTGAATTACCATAGGCTGCCGGTGAGTACCTGTCTATTATTACATATGGAGGACGTTTAGAATCAGCTGCGGCAGGGGAAGGGGATGGGGAGGGGGGTCCTGTAAGAATTTACCTGCGGGAATAAGAGGTTATGGCAGGGAAAGGAGCTTAGGAAGTTACAGTCAGAGGGGATATAAGTGTGGGGTGACCCCTCTGACTCCCACATTCCTGCCTTGTCCTTGTAGTGATTAATGACTTTGGTCTTGTCCCTTATATATCACTTTGCAGTCACCAGTGATCGCTCCGCACTGTGATCCTAAACTACAGTCTCATTTACCTTTTTGCAAACGCCCAGAAGGGGAGGAGTGACATCACACCCATGTGAGCAGATCCCGCCCACTTTTACTGCAGTCGTAATGCGAGCTAGCTGTATTCTGTTTTCATGAAAATGTCAGCAGCTGCTCCCCTAGTGTTTACAAGATGAAAACATCAAAACAGTTAAAATATTTTTTTCAGATTTTATACCATTAAAACCTTTCTAAATATATATGTGTATTTATATATAAATATAAATACTTTACAATTTTACAATTGTAAAAAAATTGCTGACACTTTCCCTTTAAAAGATCTAAAGACGTTCTGCTTCATGTGCCATTGTGACCAATCACAGCACAGATTATATTTTTTAAACTTTTCTTGAAAAACTGAAGCTGCTCCGTGATTGGAAATCATGTGGAAGGGTTCTCTTTTAGACATTTAGTTAGGTCCAAAGTATCAGTGACATGATGGATAGAACTGTGCAATGATGTCACAGAGGGCTTTGTGATGTCACCCCTGGGTATATTAGAAGCCTCGGCCCATCTGCAGCTTGTATCTCATTGACCATACCTTGGTGCTGAGAGACCTCTGGAGATGATGAGTATCACCCTATCATTTCTGTGCTTTACGTTGCTCTACCCCCCACATTACAGTACACTGAGGGCGAGTATGTTCTCATCAATATGGAGGTCACAAGGATCAGCTAATGAGAATATCGCCTCTTGCAGGACTTCTCATACTGGACACGTGACCGTCCGTCATATGAAAGTCCAACTGTAAATAATATTCCATGGACCCTGGAGGTGAATCCCAAACTTCTTCCTGATCTTCTCAATGGGATATTTCTGAAAGTTGCTTGATAATGTATCCATCACTGTATAATAACAAGGGCTCTCTGTTTGACTGGATTGGGTATAAATATACAGGACTTTATTATGTTTTTTTTCTTTATTATAGGATGACCCACTACCCGTGGATCTCAGGAGAAGCACCTATCAAGCTTCCATCAATCTTCCTCTTTGGCTCTTCCGTGATGCAGTTTTTGTTGCGGTGATGACACTACTGACAATACTAGAGTATTTGGCCTTAAGTCTTGTCCTGAGCAAGTGGGCAATGTCTGAACCTGGTGAAACAATCAGAAAACTCCTGAGAACAAAACCATTCTGAAGGAACAAAGTGCTTGTAAGGAGCCGATTTGCATCCCTCAGATTCAGGAGCAAGACTCCAGGAGAACACCTGTCCTGCCCAATGGCAAATGTTCTACTCCATCCATGGCTCCTGCACCGCAGGATGCGAAAAAGGTTCCTAGTTGCAACTATAAAGTGGCGTTCAGTGATATTGTCTGGGTCAGAACGATCCCTCACAACAATATAGGAAGAAGAGCTCGAAGTTCCACGGAGCATAAAGAGAGGTTACTGATTTTTCAGAGAAGCCAACAACCCAGAATTCCAGAGCCAAGAGCACCAGAACCTAGAACACCAGAACCTACCATGTCAGAACCTAGTATGTCAGAACCTAGAATGCCAGAGCCTGAAATGTCTACAACACCTCCACCCAAAATCAAGAGGAGAAGATGTTTCCTTAGATGTCTTAGAGGCGAGGAAGATTGAGAAGGCAACTGCTTGAACTTTCCCATTGCTCGTGTTTTCATCACAGGTTAGTCCTATACATGCTGTCTGATGGGCACCATCTTACTACATACAATGCAGCATTGCACCTGAAATCGAATGGATATTTTGTCACACACTTGCACTTTAGCACCTTGTTAATTTAGCAAATTTCTGCTTGTAGGGTCTAATGTTTCAGCATAGTGTATGTTCTGTGAGCTAAATTGTCATACTTATGCACTAGATAGATTATAAATTGTGATGCTTATGTACTAGATAGATTATTAGTTTAATCTGTGATTTTTTAAATATTTTTTAACATCAGGAGACTCAAGAATCGCATCTTATAGAAGACAAGAAGCCTAAATGCCGAAGGGTGATGACCTGTTGATGGCCCACAGCTGGAGAGTCATTACCTCTTGATGGCACAAAACTGGACAGAAGATAAAAACATTTGATGGCACACAGCCGGAGGGTGATGACCTATTGATGGCCATAGCCAGAGGGTCATTACCTGTTGATGGCACACAGCCGGACAGAGGATCATTACCTGTTGATGGCACACAGCCGGATGGTCATTACCTGTTCATGGCGCACTGCCCGATGGTCATTACCTGTTGTTGGCACACAGCCGGAGGGTGATGACCTATTGATGGCCATAGCCAGAGGGTCATGACCTGTTGATGGCGCACTGCCGGATGGTCATTACCTGTTGATGGCACACAGCTGGAGGGTGATGACCAGTTGATGTCGCACTGCCGGATGGTCATTACCTGTTGATGGCACACAGCCGGACAGAGGATCATTACCTGTTGATGGCACACAGCCGGCCAGAGGATAAGATCTTTTGATTGCATACACCGGGTCCCTCCCTAATAACAAGGAACCCTGGGGAATACTGGTCATCTTGATCCCCCACTGACTATATACTTGCTCCACCTCAGCCTACACCATCATGGAGGACACTTCCACCTGTTTCCACTGTAAGGTTGGACTTTCTTTTATAATTACAGCAGATTAATAAACATCATAAAGCTGTAAAATTATCGAGTAATTTATTATAAATTATTATAAAGAAATATAAAGTATAATAGAAAGCTATAGAGGGCACATAAGACGACTAACTATAGAAAGCATGGTATCGCCTGATATATACTGTATATTCTAGATGGCGCTATTACACTAAATACACCACAACCTCCAGGGTGATATTACCGTACAATGCGAGATCACTAATAATGGCCACAGATTATGAGAAAATGACCAGCTCCATAGTCCTGGAGTTATTATAAATGTCTCTAGGGCGAGGCAGGGACTGGACGAGTGTTGGAGGGAGGTATATTCCCCCAGGACGTCCTTTATGTATCCATGCTGTAGAATCTGCCGTATACTTCTGTTCTAGCAGTCAGACATTTCACTCTGCAGGTCACAGGCTCAACATTGTGTAAAACTACCACCATATATAAGAGCACTCAGAATAAAAACTAGCGGCATGCCGTGCACTGCCCACGTCATGTGTACGGGATACAGGACCTGCGGGACCTGGTACGGCCATTATAGTTGATAGATTAATGATACCTGTGCAGATGAAGGGAAAAAAATATGTGCAACAACAGGAGGAGAAAGTCTCAAAATGTAATTTGAAGAGTATAATAGAGAAATGGGAAACTTCTGGAGATGCAGATAAGTGGTACCAGGGCGAAACGTAAGTGTAGTCAGACAAGGGAAAAGTGCAAATGATCCAGCGTAAAGGTTTGTTTAGTAGAAAAAATATTAAAACTTAGCTTTTATTAGCCATATAAAACACTGCTCCACAAAGAATACAGCAAATGTGCAACTATCATAGCTTACAGACCTACGCGTTTCAACAAATCATGTCTTAATTATGGCCCTACTACTAGAATGACAAAAAGGCATATATATATATATATCCACGTGCCTGTATGACCTCCCTACAACGCCTGGGCATGCTCCTGATGAGGTTGCGGATGGTCTCTTGTGGGATCTCCTCCCAGACCTGGACTAAAGCATCCGCCAACTCCTGGACAGTCTGTGGTGCAACATGACGTTGGCGGATGGAGCGAGACATGATGTCCCAGATGTGCTCAATCGGATTCAGGTCTGGGGAACGGGCGGGCCAGTCCATAGCTTCAATGCCTTCATCTTGCAGGAACTGCTGACACACTCCAGCCACATGAGGTCTGGCATTGTCCTGCATTAGGAGGAACCCAGGGCCAACCGCACCAGCATATGGTCTCACAAGGGGTCTGAGGATCTCATCTCGGTACCTAAAGGAAGTCAGGCTACCTCTGGCGAGCACATGGAGGGCTGTGCGGCCCTCCAAAGAAATGCCACCCCACACCATTACTCACCCACTGCCAAACCGGTCATACTGAAGGATGTCGCTCTCCACTGCGTCTCCAGACTCTGTCACGTCTGTCACATGTGCTCAGTGTGAACCTGCTTTCATCTGTGAAGAGCACAGGGCGCGAGTGGCGACTTTGCCAATCCTGGTGTTCTGTGGCAAATGCCAAGCGTCCTGCATGGTGTTGGGCTGTGAGCACAACCCCAATCTGTGGACGTCGGGCCCTCATACCACCCTCATGGAGTCGGTATCTAACCGTTTGTGCAGACACATGCACATTTGTGGCCTGCTGGAGGTCATTTTGGAGGGCTCTGGCAGTGCTCCTCCTGTTCCTCCTTGCACAAAGGCGGAGGTAGCGGTCCTGCTGCTGGGTTGTTGCCCTCCTACGGCCCCCTCCACATCTCCTGGTGTACTGGCCTGTCTCCTGGTAGCGCCTCCAGCCTCTGGACACAGCCAACCTTCTTGCCACAACTCGCATTGATGTGCCATCCTGGATGAGCTGCACTATCTGAGCAACTTCTGTGGGTTGTAGAGTCTGTCTCATGCTACCACGAGTGTGAAAGCACAACCAACATTCAAAAGTGACCAAAACATCAGCCAGAAAGCATTGGTACTGAGATGTGGTCTGTGGTCCCCACCTGCAGAACCACTCCTTTATTGAGGGTGTCTTGATAATTGCCAATAATTTCCATCTATCGTCTATTCCATTTGCACATCAGCATGTGAAATTGATTGTCAATCAGTGTTGCTTCCTAAGTGGACAGTTTGATTTCACATAAGTTTGATTTACTTGGAGTTATATTCTGTTGTTTTAAGTGTTCCCTTTATTTTTGGAGCAGTGTATATAGGTACATACAGTGAGTACGGAAAGTATTCAGACTCCTTTAAATTTTTCACTCTTTGTTTCATTGCAGCCATTTGATAAATTCTAAAAAGTTCATTTTTTTCTCATTAAAGTACACTCTACACCCCATCTTGACAGAAAAAACAGCAATGTAAAATTTTTTTGCAAATTTATTAAAAAAGAAAAACTGAAATATCACATGGTCATAAGTATTCAGATCCTTTGCTCAGACACTCATATTTAAGTCACATGCTGTCCATTTCCTTGTGATCCTCCTTGAGATGGTTCTACTCCTTCAATGGAGTCCAAATGTGTTTAATTAAACTGATAGGACTTGATTTGGAAAGGCACACACCTGTCTATATAAGACCCCACAGCTCACAGTGCATGTCAGACCAAATGAGAATCATGAGCTCAAAGGAACTGCCCAAGGAGCTCAGAGACCGAATTGTGGCAAGGGACAGATCTAGCCAAGGTTATAAAAGAATTTCTGCATTACTCAAGGTTCATAAGAGCACAGTGGCCTCCATAATCCTTAAATGGAAGAAGTTTGGGACCACCAGAAGTCTTCCTAGACCTGGCCGTCCAGCCAAACTGAGCAATCGTGGGAGAAGAGCCTTGGTGAGAGAGGTAAAGAAGAACCCCAAGATCACTGTGGCTAAGCTCCAGAGATGCAGTAGGGAGATGGGAGAAAGTTCCAAAAAGTCAACTATCACTGCAGCCCTCCACCAGTTGGGCCTTTATGGCAGAGTGGCCAGACGGAAGCCTCTCCTCAGTGCAAGACATATGAAAGCCCGCATAGAGTTTGCTCAAAAACACATGAAGGACTCCCAGACTATGAGAAATAAGATTCTCTGGTCTGATTGGACAAAGATAGAACTTTTTGGTGATAATTCTAAGTGGTATGTGTGGAGAAAACCAGGCACTGCTCATCACCTGCCTAATACAATCCCAACAGTGAAACATGGTGGTGGCAGTTGTTAGAACCCTCCTGTTAGTTTTTTCTATTTTGTGGTCACGTGACCTTCTGCCTATTTATTCCAGCTCCGCCCTTCAGGCTTTGTTGGACTTCAGTGTTACTTTGACTCTAAATCTAGCCAGGAGCTTTGTACCTACTGTATCTCTCTAGTTTGTTTGGTCCTTGGACCACTAAGTACTTTTGTCTGTTTGTCTTCTTCTGCTACTACTTCTGCCAGGAGGTGTCCAATTTTGTCCCAGTCCTTAGTTCTTTTAGGGACCCCTCCCTTTAATCTATAAGTCTGCGTTCAGACTAGCCGCGGACGAAGGCGGGTCTGTTCACAAGGAACAGGTTGCCCGCTGCATCGTAGGGAATCAGCTTAGTCCTATTGTATGGACAGATTTCCTCTCTTTCCTTAGTTCTTGTAGCAGATCATAGCAGCAGTATCATGCTATGGGTGTGTTTTTCAGCTGCAGGGACAGGACGACTGGTTGCAATTGAAGGAAACATGAATGCGGCCAAGTACAGAGATATCCTGGATGAAAACCTCTTCCAGAGTGCTCTGCACCTCAGACTTGGCCAAAGGTTCACCTTCCAACAAGACAATGACCCTAAGCACACAGCTAAAATAACAAAGGAGTGGCTTCAGAACAACTATGTGACCATTCTTGACTGGCCCAGCCAGAGCCCTGACCTAAACCCAATTGAGCATCTTTGGAGAGACCTGAAAATGGCTGTCCACCAACGTTTACCATTCATCCTGACGGAACTGGAGAGGATCTGCAAGGAAGAATGGCAGAGGATCCCAAAATGCAGGTGTGAAAAACTTGTTGCATCATTTCCAAGAAGACTCAAGGCTGTAGTAGCCCAAAAGGGTGCTTCTACTCCATACTGAGCAAAGGGTCTGAATACTTATGCCAATGTGATATTTCAGTTTTTCTTTTTTATTAAATTTGCAAAAATTTCTACATTTTTGTTTTCTTTCAGACAAGATGGGGTGCAGAGTGGACTTTAATGAGAAAAAATGAACTTTTTAGAATTTACCAAATGGCTGCAATGAAACAAAGAGTGAAAAATGTAAAGGGGTCTGAATACTTTCCGTACCCAGTGTACATGCATGGAAATAAATGCAGAATTATATTTCTTAATACTGCAGTATCAGATCCTGTCTTGAATTTAACCCCTGTGGTATCCAATGTGAAAATCCACAGGGACTCCCGGTTCAGAAGTTTGCACTTATGATCCCCCCCTCGTGTGGAACTATATACCTTCTCTATCTCCATATATTTAAAGAATGAGGTGTCACCTTTATGAACTCTCGCAAAATGCCTCGATACTGCTGATGTATTTATGGCTTCCAAATGAATCGCATCAGAAAGATGTCTTCTGATACGGACTTTCAGCGCACCTGTGGTACAACCCACATAGTGGACCTTACACAAGGTGCATTCTATAAGGTATATAACCCCTGATGAATTACAATTGAGGAAATCATGAATTTTATATTCTCTATCATTACTTAAGGACATAAAACTATCTGTTTTAACCGCATGTAGACACGCTTTGCACCGATTGGCTCCACATCTGAAGAAACCTTTTGTGCTGAGCCAATTTGGTTGTACAGTATTAGTCTCACTGGTGTATAAGCTAGGAGAAAGGATGGTTCCAAGAGCGGGCGCTTTCCTGGCTACAAAGCCGATGTCATTAGAAAGTAGGTTTTTTAGTTTCTTGTTCTGATATATAATAGGGTTATACTTTTTAATTCTAGATGTAATTTTATTATACTGAGGACTATAGGTGGTAGAAAACGTTACCCTAGTATCCAATGTGTTAATGTTATTTTTCTGTTTATTTCGGAGTATATCTTTCCGATTTATATTGGAGACAATTCTACTCGCTTTTCTTAAAGACCACTCGGGATAGCACCTATTGGATAGTCTGTTACACATTTTTTCTGATTCCTTCTGAAAAGTGATGTTATCTGAACAATTTCGTATTGTTCGTATTAGCTCACCGTAAGGGATATTTCTCTTAATATGTGGCGGATGACAACATTTAGCTGATAGAATAGAATTTGAGGCTGTAGGTTTTCTGTGGGGATTAATTTTGACCAATTCTTTCTCCTTGGTAGCCTCAAGTTCGAGATCCAAAAAAGTAATTTTGGATGAATGGTAGAACTAAGTGAATTTAAGATTAAAATGATTGCAGTTGATGTACTGTACAAATTGTACCACCTCCTCCTGTGTGCCCCCCACACCAGGAGGAGGTCATCAATAAATCTACCGTACCACACAATGTGTCCACTATATGTGTTATCATTATGGTAAATGAAAAGCTCCTTCCACCTACACATCACTATGTTCGCTAGCGAAGGAGAAAATTTACTGCCCATGCTGACTCCTCTTTTCTGTAAAAAAAAAACTTTTATCAAAGCTAAAATAATTACGCTCTAAGAGGAACTGTACTGCTATGACCAGAAATTCTTTTATTTCTATAGTGTACGAACTGTATGTGTCAAGGTGGTAGGTTAAACATGCTAAAGCAATATGGTGTGGAATTGAGGGGGTATAATGCCACCACATCACAGGACAATCATCCAAAGTTTTTTGGCCATTCAAATTTATCAAAAATGGTCACTATGAATTTTGAATCCCTAATGTAACTCGGAGTTTCCTGAACCAGAGGCTGTAGGTAAAAACCCATCCAGGCACTTAATTTTTCACCATGGGAACCAATCCCCACCACTATGGGTCTTAACCCCTTTACAGCCCAGGATGTACTAATACGTACTGTACCTGCGCCCTGGGCTTTAAGAGCCAGGTACGTATTAGTACGCCCTGTTGATTTCGGCCACACACAGGCTGTGCAGGCGCGATCGCCGCCGGGTGTGAGCTGATTTTTGCTATGTGCTGGGAGTGGTTACGTATGGCTCCCGGCACATTAACCCACGCAATGCTGCGATCGAAGTCGATCACAGCATTGCGGAGGTAAGTACTGCATACTCACCTCTTCCCCGCCGTCGCGCGCTGTCTGAGGCTGGGTTCAGTGGTTGTCATGGTAACCCAGATGTCGTCATGACAACATCCGGGTCACCAGACAGCATAAAGATACTTTGATCATGCACAGTGCATGACCAAAGTATCTTCTACATCTATAGCGCTGACAGCCTGTATAGCACAGAGATGGTGCTCCATCCCTATGTTATACAGGCGATCAGAGTATAAAAAGTGAAAGTCCCATAGTGGGACAAAGTATAAAAGTAAAAAAAAGTGGTAAAAAAATGCAAAAATAAAATAATCCACCAAAAATAAAAATATAATGTACCCATCAATAAATATTATAATGAAAAAAAACAAACAAAACTATAAAAGTACACATATTTGGTATCGCCACGTCCGGAACGACCTGACCTATAAAACTGTCTCACAAGTTAACTCCTTTAGTGAACACGGTAAAAAATTAAAATAAAAAACAAAGCAAAAAATGATGCTTTATCATCATATCGCTAAACAAAAAATGGAATTAAACGCGATCAAAAAGATGAATATAAATAAAAATGGTACCACTGAAAACGTCATCTTGTTCCAGAAAAAAAAAGCTGCCATACAGCTCCATCAGCTGAAAAATAAAAAAGTTATAGCTCTCAGAACAAAGTGATGCAAAAAAATAATTCTTTTCTAGAAAATAGCTTTTATTGTGTAGAAGCGCCAAAACATAAAAAAAATATAAATGTGGTACCGCTGTAAACGTACAGACCCAAAGAATAAAGCTACCTCATCAATTTTACCACACGCGGAACAGCATAAAAAAATTTAAAAAATCAATTCCTGAATTGTTGGTTTTTGCTTATTCTGCCTCCCAAAAATCGGAATAGAAAGCGATCAAAAAATGTCACGTGCCTGAAAATGGTACCAATAAAAACGTCAACTCATCCCGCAAAAAACAAGTTGTCAAATGACTCTGTCGGCCAAAATATGGAAAAATTATAGCTCTCAAAATATGGCGATGCAAAAACTAGATTTTGCAAAAAAATGCGTCTTTTAGTGTGAGACAGCTGTCAATCATAAAAACCCGATAGGATTCTGGTATCGCTGTAATCGCACCGACCCAAAGAATAAAGTCGTCTAATCACTTATACTGCACAAGGAACGGTGTAAAAAATAAACTCTAGGGTTAGTGTTGAGCACAAGTGCTCGCTACTTGAGTTTGCATCGGGTGCTCGGGTATGCATTGAGTATCACGAGTGCTAGAGTCTCTGCCCTATATGCTTCACAGTCAAAAAAAACGTGCGGGGATTGCCTGCCATGCACCAGCAATCCCTGCATGTTTGTTTTGGGTGTCTAATAACCGTGAAACATGTGGGCAGGTCACTAGAGCACGTGCGATACATGGTGCATACCCCAGTACACGATGCAAACTCAATTAGCGAGCACTTGTGCTCAAGACTAATGACAACTTATTCAATATGATGACCTAATGTTATCAAATTATGTGTCGTACCAGGTTCAAAATGTTCATTATACCCCTTGATAAAATCCTTGAGGGGTGTAGTTTCCAAAATGGGGTCACTTGTGGGGGGTTTCAACTATTTAGGCACATCAGGGGCTCTTCAAACGTTGACATGGCGTCCGCCCTCAATTCCAGCCAATTTTGCGTTCAAAAAGTCACACAGTGCTCCTTCCCTTCTGAACTCTGCCGTGCACCCAAACACTGTATTTTCCCCACATATAGGGTATTGGCGTACTCAGGAGAAATTGCAAAAAGTTTTTGGGGTCCATTTTCTCCTCTTACCCTTGTGAAAATAAAAAAATTGGGACTAAAACATAATTTTTGTGGAAAAAGTTTGATTATTTATTTTCATGGCTCCATGTTTAAACTTCTGTAAAGGTTCTCTGAGGGGTCTAGTTTCCAAAATGGTGTCACTTGTGAGGGGTTTCCACTGTTTAGGCACATCAGGGGCTCCCCAAACACAACATGGCGTCCGCTAATTATTCAAGCAAATTTTACTTTCAAAAAGTCAAATGGCGCTCCTTCCCTTCCGAACCCTGCCGTACGCCAAAACAGTGGTTTTTCCCCACATATGGGGTATCTGTGTGGTCAGGCGAAATTGAACAACAAATTTTGGGGTCCATTTTTTCCTGTTAACCCTGTGAAAATAAAAAAAATTGGGTCTAAAGTAACATTTTTGTGAAAAAAGTTAAATGTTAATTTTTTTCTTCCATATTCCAAAAATTTCTGTGAAGCACTTGAAGGGTTAATAAATTTTTTGAATGTGGTTTTGAGCACCTTGGGGGTGCAGATTTTAGAGTGGTGTTACTTTTGGGTATTTTCTGTCATAAAGACCTCTCAAAGTGACTTCAAATGTGATGTGGTCCCTAAAAAAATGGTTTTGTAAATTTTGTTGGAAAAATTAGAAATCTCTGGTCAACTTTTAACCCTTATAGCTCTCTAATAAAAAAAAAATTTGGTTCCAAAATTGTGCTGATGTAAAGAAGATATGTGGTAAATGTTATTTATTAACTATTTTGTGTGACATATCTCTCTGATTTAAGGGCATAAAAATTCAAATTTTGAAAATTGCTAAATTTTCAAAAATTTTCGCCAAATTTCAGTTTTTGTCACAAATAAATGCAAGTGTTATCCGAGAAATTTTACCACAATCATGAAGTACAATATGTCACGAAAAAACAATCTCAGAATCAGGGGAATTCGTTGAAGCGTTCCAGAGTAATTACCTCATAAAGTGACAGTGGTCAGAATTGTAAAAATTGGCCTGGTCATTAATGTGCAAACCACCATGGGTAGTAAAGGGGTTAAAGGTGGTGGGAAAATATTTTTATGTATTTTTGGCAGCGAATGGTAAACTGGAACAATTGGGTGATTTACGTATAAATATTCCATTAATTTTTTTTTTAGGGCCCCTCAGTGCAAACCTTCGTTTAATAGATTATACATAGCAGCATTAAACTCAACAGTAGGATCTCTAGCTAACTCCAAATAAACATCCCTATTTTCTAAATCCATCAAATTCAATTTTTTATACAATCCTGCATTCAGTACTATAGTGCCACCTTTATCCGCTGAGCGGACTAGTATGTCTGAATTATCCTTTAATTTTTTCAGAGCGTCTTTTTCTCTATATGTCAGATTAGAGTCCAAATGATTAGTAGAAGATAATTCATTCTTTAATTCCACTAGTTCTTTTTCAATTAAGTCCTGGAACTGATCCAGAACCAATGGTCTGGACTGAAGTGGGTAAAAGAAAGGATTGCCAGCCCGAAAGTCGTCATTTAAATTTACATTTGGAATTAAAGATTCCGTCTCGAATTGTTTCATTTGTAATAAAGACTGTTGTTCTGTGAATAATAACATGGAATCCTGGCTTGTCCTAGGAGAAACTTCTTCTGAAGCTGTATTCTGTGGATTTTTCATGTCCATAAAATGACATCGGATGGTGAGGTTACGTGCTAGTTTGTTAACATCCAGAATTGTTCTGAAAATGTCGAATTCGTTAGAAGGTGAAAAGCTCAGGCCTTTAGCCAGGAGAGAAATTTGACTCTCAGATAAGATGTAGCTAGAGAGATTCCAAACAGGTGACTCTAATAATGGCGTTTTTTGCTCTGTGTTGGGTACTTGTTTGCATTTACGCTTACGTCCCGCCCTTGTGTGACCGGCCACTAGCTGTTTCAGTAGCGGCTAGCCCTCCCTGGGAAAGGGGTGTACTCGGACGGCGGGCCCAGTTGGTAGAATGGGGATGCAGTCGCGGCCTCGGCCCGGTCCGTGCCCAAGGCGTACACATTAAAAATAGGGGCCAGTTAATGAGTGGCAATTATGAGTGGATAAACGACTACGCCACCTGTGGTGTCTGGTGATGCGCCACCAGCGCTGCTGCAGTCCTCTGAGGCGGGATGTTGTGGCAGCCGATGGTAGTACTACTCCCCACAGGTGGAGCAGGGCCTCAGGGCAGAGGAAAAAGGAGGATGAGCGGAGTCGTAGTAGGTGCAGTGGTGCGGTGTGGTGTCGCGCTGCAATAATGGACCGGAGGCAATGGATGTAGTCTTCCAAGCTTTACTCACGTTATTAGAGGTCAGCTGCAAGGCTTCTCCTTGCTCCTCATGGCGTGCTGTGGCCACCAGAGAAGGGGGTTCGGCACACCCCGGTAGTTCAGGTGCGTCTATCAGGACCCCCAGCACCAGCGTGTTCCTAGAAATCTCCCCCTTGGGCCTCTCCTGTCCGTGTGCGGTGCGTTTTGCAAGGCTGGGTCTCCCTCTGGCTATACACAGAAGAAGGGCACGGGTGGCGACTCCGCTCCGTTCGTTACACGGTGGGAACCACTTAGCCTCCGGGCTTTTCCGACTTAGACGTGAAGTAACAAAGTCAGATATCGGGGGCCGGTACCCCTCTTGCAGCAGGAGTCCCTCTAACTAGGCCAGAATGGAGAGTACAGGTGGCGTATGTCGCTCCGTCCGTATTCCCTGGGATCCTTTTGCCTGCGGAGCTCTCCTCCTCAGCTCCCCTCCAGGCCTTCTTAAGCAGGGACCTTGACCGAGTAGAGACCTCCTTTAACTCTATCCCGCTCCTCGTCTCAAGGCCAGAGCATGGGGACCGTGCATCTCCAGCACGCTGCAGGCTCCTACACAAGGCCACTGCCAGCAGTGAAGACCACAATCAAACAACCTTGAACTTAAGATGGCTGGCTATTAAATATGTATCTACAAGTGTAACCTAAAAGTGCGTCCTCCACCCTCACCCACTACATGGTTCCCCCTATCGTTGGTTCCCCCATCTCCATTATCCTGCTGGGGCAGCACCCTAGTGCATACTAGCCCCCCATAGGACAGGAGTGTGTAGTGTTGAGTGATGAGGTGGGGTCCTGACAGGTGCTCCATCCTAACCTGGGAGAGGAGATACCACACCTCTTTCACAAGATGTAGTACACCCCTGTGGCGACCGAACCCTCAGGGGCGTCACACCCTCTTCCTCCGTTTTTTGTAATCGCTCCACCAGCACTAGATAATTTATTTTTGACAAAATACAATTGTTGCATTTCTCCCATTGAACTCATAGATGAATCTGAGTAAACATCAGAGGTGGCAGCAAAAGAATTATCCGTAACATCATCATGCTCCTTAAAACTCCCTCTTCCAGATCTCTGAAAACGTTTGTGGGAGCGTTTTTTTAAGATGGATGGTAATTGTTTATTCCAACTATAAATCTTGTTCTGCGCATAGTCCTCACTGTCCCTTTTGAACTTGGATCTTTTTATATCCATAATGGTGTTCTCCAACTTGGCCAAATTAGATTTCAGTTTGTCATTACAAATATTAAATTTCTTTTAGTTGCACATATTTCCCCAAAGACGATTGTATATTTTTAATATCCAATTTAATTTAAGTCAGTTCCAGTTCCTCATGTTTGATTATGAGGTGCATAAGATTCAGTGAACATTGACTAAGAATCGCATTCTGATCTTCTTGAAAACCGTCATTGTATATAGTGGTGGCGACTTTTTTTTAAACGCAGACCTCTAGGGATCATTTCCTTTTTTATATATGTGTCCAAGGTTGTGAGATCCCACCAAACTTTAAGTTCTCTGGTCATTTTGTTTTCCATCTGGAACATGAGATCTTTAAATTCATCCGATTCTGTTGTCACCACTGACGGTTTATTATCAAAAATAGATGCTAGTTTGTTCAGTCTAGCCGAACAATCCTCTGTGTCACTGAAATTCATTATGTCAAATTGAGGGGATGTGAAAATCCACAGGGACTCCCGTTTCAGAAGTGTGCACTTGCAGTCAGACAAGCCAATGGCCTGGTAACAGGGGCCAAGCAGAGCCGGGTAAGTGGTAATACAAGTGGGCAGTGGAATGAGTCGAGGTTTTGGTAATCATGGTGTAACAGATCGGGCAGACTGACTGGGCAGGAGAGAATTTCATGTTTTCTTGATTATAGCATCATGCGGAGAATTCCTGCTCCTTAATATTAAAAGGGGTTGTCCGGGCCTTTTTTTTTTTTTTTACCATGGACTAACAGGCAAGTATTTGCTAACTATGTGCCTGTTGTGCCAGGCACTGATATTTGCTGGTTCAGAGTGGTCACGGAGCGCTCCTGACAGTGATTTTTCAGCTCCCGCTCTGATCTGTTGATGGGTGTGACTGCCGGTGTCATGCTGATTGACAGCTGGCTCCCTGCTGCCTAACTTCAGGGAGCCGTCTGTCAATCAGCATAAAGTTGGCAGTCACGCCTCTTTGACAGAGCAGTCGGGAAGAGAAAGAGCTGTTCTGTTGACGTGAAGCAGCAGAATCGCTGTTAGGAGCGGTCCAGGAGCAATCTGAGCCACCACAGGGTAGAACAAGCACGTAATAAGCAATTACATGCCTGATAGTTCTTAGGCTCATTGCATTTTTCTATCTCACCCTGTAGGAGTCACCTTCTCCTCAACCAAAAAGAGAAGGTGCATATCCACCGACATTGTGATACGCCAGCTTCCAGATCCAATTGCAGATAAAATTATGATTTTATTGTTAATCCATTAAAAAGATATACACATTGCAAAAATAAAATAAATAAAGGTGGAGACCTCTGTGAAACCTACACGTTTCGCACGCAAAACGTTCTTAGTCCTGCTATAGAAATACATGTCGGGAGTTACAATTTACATGCTCGACCGCGCCATCATATGGGCGTGTTGATCGTTCCTCACGCCCAATTTTCTAAGTAAAGAAATGATAGGGTGTGGGAATAACAGAATAAAAACAACTGATCTAATCTTGAAAAGTAGGCAGTGTGTATAAAAAATACACTAAGATGATACAAACAATATGATATATACATTAACATAAAATCAAAAATATAATAAAAGAAAAGTGCTAAACCTGTGTGTAACATACCTGGCGGCGTCCTTGCATAGTGGTCCATCTCCCACTGTGCAAGAGCGCGCACTTGATCTCCAGTCCAGTTTGCTAGCCTGGCTTCCCTCCATGCTGTCTGCTTGCCTCTGTGTCTGCTGCTTAAGGGCGGCGCCCGATCACTTCCTGCTTTTTGTACCTGCTGCGGGCACACCCCTTGTTCGTCCTCAGCCTATTGCTGTCTGTCATCTGGTATTTAACCCAGCTGCTCCAATGAATCCCTGCCTGAGCATTGAGTCTGAACTCGTACCTAACTCCTGCTCGTTGTCACTGTACTTCCGTTTGTGAGTTTGTGGTCCACTCGCTACTTCACTGCAAGTACCCTGTGGGTATCTGGTTCTGCCTTTCCCTTCCTGCCTGTTCCGTGTGTACAGAGCCCTGTCCCCCCTGCTCTGCCTTGCTCACCGCTCCGGCGGTTCTAGCCTGCTCTGCCTTGCTCACCGCTCCGGCGGTTCTAGCCTGCTCTGCTTTTGCTCACCACTCCGGCGGTTCTGGCCTGCTCTGACCCTTTGCTCACTGCTCCGGCAGTCTCGCTCCGCTCTGACCCTTTGCTCACTGCTCCGGCAGTCTCGCTCCGCTCTGACCCTTTGCTCGCTCCTCCGGCAGTCTCGCTCCGCTCTGACCCTTTGCTCGCTGCTCCGGCAGTCTCGCTCTGCTCTGACCCTTTGCTCACTGCTCCGGCAGTCTCGCTCTGCTCTGACCCTTTGCTCACTGCTCCGGCAGTCTCGCTCTGCTCTGACTCCTTTGCTCACTGCTCCGGCAGTCTCGCTCTGCTCTGACTCCTTGCTCACTGCTCCGGCAGTCTCGCTCAGCTCTGACCCTTTGCTCTCCGCTCCAGGCGGCCTTGTCCTGCTCTACTCTTGCTCACCGCTCCTGGCGTCCTCGTCCTGCTCTACTCTTGCTCACCGCTCCTGGCGGCCTCGTCCTGCTCTACTCTTGCTCACCGCTCCAGGCGGCCTCGTCCTGCTCTACTCTTCCTCACCGCTCCAGGCGGCCTCGTCCTGCTCTACTCTTGCTCACCGCTCCAGGCGGCCTCGTCCTGCTCTACTCTCGCTCACCGCTCTAGGCGGTCTCGTCTTGCCCTGCTCTCGCTCACCACTCTGGGCGGCCTTACTCTGCTGTGTTTGTCCGCCACATCTGTGGTTCTGTTCCTGAGTCCCAGTGTGTACTGGGTCCTATCCCGCCTGTGTTCCTACCTGCTAGTGCCTCCCTGTCTGCAATCTAGCCATGCTTGCCTGTACCCCCCTGCCTGCATACCCGCCTGCCTGCATACCAGTCGTGCCTGCCTATCAGGGCCGGCTCCAGGTTTTTCTGGGCCCCGGGCGAAAGAGTCTCAGTGGGCCCCTTTAACACATACCACGATTCATGATGCAGAGATACGGCGGAGAAATATATATATATAGTACAATGCAAAGATTTCACTTCATGAGTGATATCTATTGTAAATTCCACAATAGCTCAGAAACCGGTGAATCGCTCCACACAGAATAGTGGCCCCCATATAAGGCTCCATACGGAATACTGGTCCCCATATAACGCCCATACGGAATACTGGCCCCCATATAACGCTTCATACGGAATACTGGCCCCCATATAAGGCCCCATACGGAATACTTGCCCCCATATAAGACCCCATACGGAATACTGGCCCCCATATAAGACCCCATACGGAATACTGGCCCCCATATAAGGCCCCATACGGAATACTGACCCCCATATAAGGCTCCATGCGGAATACTGACCCCCATATAAGGCTCCATGCGGAATACTGACCCCCATATAAGGCTCCATGCGGAATACTGACCCCCATATAAGGCTCCATGCGGAATACTGGCCCCCATATAAGGCTCCATGCGGAATACTGGCCCCCATATAAGGCTCCATGCGGAATACTGGCCCCCATATAAGGCTCCATACGGAATACTGGCCCCCATATAAGGCCCCATATGGAATACTGGCCCCTATATAAGGCTCCATATGGAATACTGGCCCCCATATAAGGCTCCATAAGGAATACTGGCCCCCATATAAGGCTCCATACGGAATACTGGCCCCCATATAAGGCTCCATACGGAATACTGGCCCCCATATAAGGCTCCATACGGAATACTGGCCCCCATATGGAATACTGGCCCCCATATAAGGCTCCATACGGAATACTGGCTTCCATATAAGGCTCTATACGGAATACTGGCCCCCATATAAGGCTCCATACAGAATACTGGCCCCCATATAACGCTCCATACAGGATACTGGCCCCCATATAACGCTCCAAACAGGATACCGGTCCCCATATAATGCTGCATGCAGGCTGTTACCCCCCACATAATGTCCCATACAGGCTGTCCCCCCCTTATAATGCTCCATGCAGGCTGTTACCCCCCACATAATGCCCCATACAGGCCCCTCCCTTTTAATGCTCCATGCAGGCTGTTACCCCCCACATAATGCCCCATACAGGCTGCCCCCCCCTTATAATGCTCCATGCAGGCTGTTCCCCCCCACATAATGCCCCATACAGGCCCCCCCTTTTAATGCTCCATGCAGGCTGTTACCCCCCACATAATGCCCCATACAGGCTGCCCCCCCCCCTTATAATGCTCCATGCAGGCTGTTCACCCCACATAATGCCCCACACAGGCCCCCCCCTTTTAATGCTCCATGCAGGCTGTTACCCCCCACATAATGCCCCATACAGGCTGCCCCCCCTCTTTATAATGCCCCATGCAGGCTGTTACCCCCCACATAATGCCCCATACAGGCTGCCCCCCCTCTTTATAATGCCCCATGCAGGCTGTCACCCCTCCTCTTTATAATGCTCCATGCAGGCTGTCACCCCTCCTCTTTATACTGCCCCATGCAGGCTGTCACCCCTCCTCTTTATACTGCCCCATGCAGGATGTCCCCCCCTCTCTTTATAATGCCCCGTGCAGGCTGTTCCCCACCTTATAATGCCCCATGCAGGCTGGTCCCCACCTTATAATGCCCCATGCAGGCTGTCACCCCTCCTCATTATAATGCCCCAAGCAGGAATCCCCCCCTCTTTATAATGCCCCATGCAGGCTGTCACCCCTCCTCTTTATACTGCCCCATGCAGGCTGTCACCCCTCCTCTTTATACTGCCCCATGCAGGCTGTCACCCCTCCTCTTTATAATGCCCCATGCAGGCTGTCACCCCTCCTCTTTATACTGCCCCATGCAGGCTGTCACCCCTCCTCTTTATACTGCCCCATGCAGGCTGTCACCCCTCCTCTTTATAATGCCCCATGCAGGATGTACCCCCCTCTCTTTATAATGCCCCGTGCAGGCTGTTCCCCACCTTATAATGCCCCATGCAGGCTGGTCCCCACCTTATAATGCCCCATGCAGGCTGTCACCCCTCCTCATTATAATGCCCCAAGCAGGAATCCCCCCCTCTTTATAATGCCCCATGCAGGCTGTCACCCCTCCTCTTTATACTGCCCCATGCAGGCTGTCACCCCTCTTCTTTATACTGCCCCATGCAGGCTGTCACCCCTCCTCTTTATAATGCCCCATGCAGGCTGTCACCCCTCCTCTTTATACTGCCCCATGCAGGCTGTCACCCCTCCTCTTTATACTGCCCCATGCAGGCTGTCACCCCTCCTCTTTATAATGCCCCATGCAGGATGTCCCCCCCTCTCTTTATAATGCCCCGTGCAGGCTGTTCCCCACCTTATAATGCCCCATGCAGGCTGGTCCCCACCTTATAATGCCCCATGCAGGCTGTCACCCCTCCTCATTATAATGCCCCAAGCAGGAATCCCCCCCTCTTTATAATGCCCCATGCAGGCTGTTCCCCACCTTATAATGCCCCATGCAGGCTGTCACCCCTCCTCTTTATACTGCCCCATGCAGGCTGTCACCCCTCCTCTTTATACTGCCCCATGCAGGCTGTCACCCCTCCTCTTTATAATGCCCCATGCAGGCTGTCACCCCTCCTCTTTATACTGCCCCATGCAGGCTGTCACCCCTCCTCTTAATAATGCCCCATGCAGGATGTCCCCCCCTCTCTTTATAATGCCCCGTGCAGGCTGTTCCCCACCTTATAATGCCCCATGCAGGCTGGTCCCCACCTTATAATGCCCCATGCAGGCTGTCACCCCTCCTCATTATAATGCCCCAAGCAGGAATCCCCCCCTCTTTATAATGCCCCATGCAGGCTGTTCCCCACCTTATAATGCCCCATGCAGGCTGTCACCCCTCCTCATTATAATGCCCCAAGCAGGAATCCCCCCCTCTATATAATGCCCCATGCAGGATGCCCCCCCCCTCCCCTCTTTATAATGCCCCATGCCTCCATACATTAAAAAAAAAAAAAAAATCAAATACTCACCTCCCTTCTCCTCACCTGCTACCTGCTGCCCGCTGCCCGCTGCCCGCCGCTCGCTGCTCGGCTCCGAACTCCAGCGTTGTCGGCGTCTTCCCGCTCAGCGCTCCCTGTGACGGCTCAGGGGAGGGCGCGGTGTAAAGACGTCACCGCGCCCTCTGACCTGAGACGTCACAGGGAGCGCACAGCAGGAAGACAGCGGATCTGTGGAGGCACGGGGAGAGGTAAGTATCGGGCTGCCGGGCCCTGAGCAAGCGGCGGAGAAGGGCGGGCGCTGACACCGCTCTCCTCCGCCCATAGCCCAGCGGGGTGCGCGACCGCCAGTGGGCCCCTCTGCCTGCTCAGGGCCCCGGCATTTGCCTGGGTGCGCCGGGTGCTGACGCCGGCCCTGCTGCCTATACCCACCAGTCTGTGTGCCAGCCTAATATGTCTGTTCCTGTATTCCCCTGTGTGGGTCAACAGCCGTGTCCGGGGTCTGTCCTGGAGTAGCACTTGGTCCCTCTGCTCGGTTCCTCCTTGGTGCACTGGCGTCGTATGCCGTCGTGCGACCCTGGTCGGATAGGGTGAATACCTAGTTACGCCCCTCCAGGCATTCACTCTCCGGCACGGTCCAGTGGAATCACACGCACACGCCGCTCAGCCCGGGCGTGTGCATTACACTGTGTCAGAGAAATAGCTCAGAGCTTAGCGCAAGGAAGCACTCCTTAGAAGAACTCCTTAGGAAAACAGATACAACTACAGCAAGCTGCACCTTCCAGGACTGACCAATGACCAAAATCCAAGCTCTGATTTAATAAGATCACGGTTACACCCACATACCTTCTATTGGTGAGCTCATATGAGGACTTGTCATAGGTGTGCTAGATCTTTTAGAAGTTTATGAGATCCCCAACTTTCAGGATATCTTCGCCCATGGAGGTCTCGGGCGGGAAATATCATGGTCATGTTTTCTATCATGATTTTACCTTTCTATAGAGATGAAACATGGCATGGATAGCATTATCCATCTAAAAGATATTAAGTTGGGGGTGTTCGGCTGGCCTTACAATGATGTGAGTGAATGCGTTATGATCGTCCCTTTGCTACGATGTCGAAAATACATCTCCTATGAATATTGGATCGATGCAAACCCCAATATTCATCACTGACCACAGTCTTCAGAGTGTCTGAGACAAGTCCTTTGAAAAGAGGAAGCCCTTGCTTCGGAAATGTACTTATCCGCCTCTGAGTATGCAAATTCTAGACTTGTTGGCTGGTTCTCATCAGATTCTTTGTAGAATTTACCTGACCACGGCAGGAGGCCCTACGTCAATAGAGGTTGAAGTGTCAGCTCTTTCTCACTTTTCTAGTTATAATCCTATATGTTTAATGTGAGGGTGATATGTCCCCTCTCCAGAGATGTCTTTTTGGATTTTACAATTTTTCTTTATGACAGGGTGCAAAATTACCCTCCCCACCCCCAACCAGTATCAAACTGGGGTGTCTGGGGCCCCAATAGGAATTGATTCTAGGGGCCCACACTTCAGCTGTATATGAAAACCAGTTAGCCATTATCCTGATTATAGTGGAGCGTCGGCTGTAAAATACAGGAGGCTCCTGCACCTCTTACTGTGCGATACCATAACTGGGATGTACAATTACGGTAATTTGCAGTAAAGGACTTTGTTGATGAAAACAAGTTATGACCATAGGATCCACAGGAGAGGTGATAACTCCATAGGATCCACAGGAGAGGTGATATCTTATTGGTCAGTGATTGATTGGTCTGACCATTTGGGACTGTACCGATTGGAAGAATGGGGAATTTTTATCCCTGACAGGGCACTTTTATTCCTATTGTAAAATGGAGCGGCAGATCGGGTGTGTCATCTTCTTTGCCAGAAAAAGCCAAGTGCAGTGCTCATATAAAATACATATAATACAGACTGCCTTTGATGTGAGCTTAGGAGCAGATGATGGGAGTGTTACAGATTCCCCTTTAAAAAGGACCTTTTGCTGACAGCCTCTTCACATGGAAGCTCTGTGCTTTGCTCCTGCTCTGCATCCTTTCATTTCCACCTATTAGCAGTGAAATATTGATTCCTTCACACCAAAGGCTGGAGGAAAGTACACAGAAAAGCTTAAAGTGCACTCAGACATGACCAGAAGCAAGCATCAGAAGGAGCAGAGTCCAGATAGTGGGCCTTCCAACATGGCGCCTTCTCCCCCACACCAGCCAGAGTGAGAGATGCTGAGGCTGCTGCAGAAAAGCTGGGGAGATTTGCCAGACTGACCTTAGATTCTGACCCTTCAGATGATTTACAACCTGATCAGGTATGCTCACAGAGGAAGAGAGATACAGAGACTGTGCAGGGGAGGCAATGTGGCACCACTCTCACAGCAACAGTTAAACAGAGAAGTGCAGGAAATGCAGAGCACTAACAACACCTATGGAGAAGTCAATGATTCTGGGCAAGAGCCTACACGACAAGATGTTTTCTCTGCTGGAAAATCCTGTAGCTTCTCATTAGAAATTCTCAACAAACACATGGGAGGGCTTAGAGAGGACATTAATCTCATCAGACAAAACATGAAGAAACTAAACAGCCGAGTCAATGAGTAGGAGGAAAGAGTGAGTTCTGTTGCGGACCAAATGCCTACTATACATAAATATCTCAGGAGAGGTCTTCAGAATATCAATGCCCTTCTCAAGAAGGTTGATGACCTAGAGAATAGGCATCGGCGAAATAACATACGTTTAATCAGGGTTCATGAAAAAGCGGAGGGTCGTAATTCAGTTGATTTTTTTTTAATCCTGGCTGACTACAATGTTCGGCAAAGACACTCTCTCTCAATTTTTTGCAATTGAAAGAGCTCACAGAGTTCCTACACGTCCTTTGCCACCGGGTGCTCCACCAAGACCTGTACTCATCAAATTACAAAATTTTAAAGAGAGAGACCTTATCCTACGAAAGGCCAGGGACTACTCTTCACTTACCCTTGATGGAAGGAAAATATCTATTTATCCTGACTTTTCAACAGAAGTTCAGAAGAAGAGGGTCAAGTTCTGGGATAGAAAAAGGAGGCTCTGTGAAAAGCAAATTTCCTATTCTATAATCTACCCTGCTCGGCTCAGGGCGGAGTTCATATGTTTGACTCCCTTCCAGATGCTTTATCATGAATGGATGCCAATAAGAGATCTCTGCGAAATGGAGCTGGATGAGAGACTTCTCCTTGAGGCGGTTTTCTCCAAGCACTTTTCATATACCATTATGAAAAAATGCCTATCCCTGAATCTATTCCGTTATTCTATTATGAGCGAGAAATGTTGAGCTATGATGAGCTATGTACCTGCCTTATTGTACATACAAAGTATTCTTATTTTGTGAGTGGAGCATCTGTGGAGAAAATCTCTTTTGACAGAAAACTTCATCCACTATACATTTACTTTCAATTATTTGGGTATTTTTCTTGTTTTTGGTTTCTCTTCATCCACTATAAGTTCATGCTCAAAACTTATAATTCTGCTCTCCATCCGGCTAAACAAGTCTACTTTACCACTCTCATCACATCTCTAGCCAACAATCCTAAACGACTCTTTGAAACCTTCCACTCCCTCCTGAGCTCTAAAGTACAGACCCCCGTCACCAACCTAAGCGCTGACGATCTGGCCACTTATTTCCTACAAAAAATCAATCATATCTGTCAAGACATTTTTACACAATCCCCTCAGAGTCTGGATTCCCTTCCCTCCCGCACCTCAAGTTCACTTTCCATCTTCGAGCTGGTCACAGAAGAATAAGTGACCAGACTCCTCACTTCTTCCCGCCCTACCACCTGCAACAGTGACCCTATTCCCTCACAGCTCATTCAGTTCCTTTCCCCAGCTGTCACTGTGGAGGTTTCACCAATTTAAGATACACTAGGTAACTGCTCTCCTCCTAATTAAAGATGTCCGAGTGAATGCAAATCAACCAAATTTGCTAATATGGTTGAAAAACTTCACTCAGAGACTAAACCGCGCAAAATGACATACTTTATTATGTAGACATGGGGTTATATAGTATTCTACTGCTAGGTGGGATTAGTAAAATTCATTGCTCATTCTGATAACTTGGCACACTGCAATTTGCTCATCCATGTATCTCCTGGCCTCAGTAACACCTTAGGAATTCTGATGGGAGGGGTGAAGTCGTCTCTCAGCGCCATCTTTGCCAACTCGACATGAATCTCTCTATTATCAGCCATGCACATGCATAGGTCATTCCCAGGAAATCATTTAGTTGTTCATGTCTACAATAAGGCTGT
Organism: Phyllobates terribilis; assembly: GCF_046119375.1. Taxonomy (NCBI): domain Eukaryota; kingdom Metazoa; phylum Chordata; class Amphibia; order Anura; family Dendrobatidae; genus Phyllobates; species Phyllobates terribilis. The sequence goes on from NW_027362845.1 coordinate 6,263,302, forward strand.
GTGCCCACGATGCGTTTTTTAAGCGTCTCCGCAGCGGCAATTCTGCTGCAGAAACGCTTAAAAAACGCTTGGTAGAAGGCCTGCCATGTTCCCCAATGATAATCCGCACATGCTGCAGAAATTTCCACTGCGTCTTATCATTGCGGAAAAAAACGCAGCACGATCAATTATTTTGCGGAAGCGCTGCGTTTTCGCCGCCATTGACTTGCATTGGAACGCATGGAATCCGCATCACTGGATCTGTACATGCGCATTCCATGCGTTTCAATGTGCAGATGGTACCCGGGTCTGGAGAAGAGGAGACTCTCCTCCGGACCCAGGTACCATAGTACCTGTAAAAAAAGAATAAAATAAAAAATAAATATTATACTTACCTTCTGATGGCCCCCTGTGTGCTTGTCTTGGCTTGCCGGCATATCGCGGTGGACTCAAGGACCTGCGCTGATGTAATTTAGTCATGTGATGGCAGGTCCTTCAGTGTACCGCGAGTTGCCGGCAAGCTGAGACGCATCGGATAAAGACACCGGGGGCCATCAGAAGGTAAGTATGACATTTATTTTTTATTTTTTAACACTCTTTCGGACACACTATATAAATCCATGCCGTTTGCATGGATTTATATAGTGTGACCAAGTTGTCAAGCACTTTCCAAGTGATGTTAAAATCGCTTGGAAAGCGCTTTTCAATGCGCATGCGGAAATGCATGTGAAGAAAGCTTCACATCCGCTTGTCCCTGGCAGGAAAAACGCATGTAAAATCCGCATGTACAATCCGCATGTAAAATCCACATGTAAAATCCGCATGTACAATCCGCATGTACAATCCGCATGTACAATCAACATGTAAAATCCGCATGTACAATCCGGAGCATTTCTGCATCGTGGGCACATAGCCTGAGAACAGAAACTGTTATATATCATTAACTATTAACATAATCAATGTGCATATACACATTTGCATACATACATACACATAGATTATTCCATCATCTCTATATTAATTCACACTGATTAGGTAATCTATTAAAATAAACTAATTGATTTTCTATAATATATATATTTTATCTTGACATCACTACCCACCTAACTAAAATATTTGACCTCTCTCTTTCTTCAGGTATCTTTCCCTCCTCACTTAAACATGCCATCATAACCCTTTTACTGAAAAAGCCATCCCTGGACCAGAACTGCACTGCTAACTACAGACCGGTCTCTAATCTTCCCTTCATCTCTAAACTCCAGGAACGCCTGGTCCATTCCCGCCTAATCTGCTATCTCTCAGATAACTCTCTTCTCGACCCTTTACAATCCGGTTTCCGCTCCTCACACTCTACTGAAACTGCCCTCACTAAAGTCTCTAATGATCTACTAACAGCTAAATCTAATGGTCACTACTCCCTGCTGTTTCTCCTGGATCTCTCTGCCGCTTTTGACACTGTAGATCATCAGCTCCTCCTCACTATGCTCCGCTGTATAGGCCTCAAGGACACCGCTCCCTCCTGGTTCTTCTCCTACCTCTGACGGCTCCTTCACGGTATCTTTTGCCGGCTCTTCTTCCTCTAATCTTCCTCTTACTATCGGGGTTCCACAAGGATCAGTCCTAGGTCCCCTCCTCTTCTCCTTGTATACTGCTCCTATTGGACAAACCATCAGCAGATTTGATTTCCAGTACCATCTCAATGCTGATGACACCCAACTATACACCTCTTCACCTGACATCACCCCCACTCTAATACAAAATACCAGTGATTGTCTGTCTGCTGTCTCTAACATCATGTCTTCCCTCTATCTGAAACTGAATCTCTCCAAAACTGAACTCCTTGTTTTCTCTCTCTCTACTAACCTACCTATACCTGACTTTTCAATTTTCTTGGGTTGCGCCACCATAACCCCCAAGCAGCAAGCTCGATGTCTTGGAGTCATATTTGACACACAACTTTCCTTTATCCCCCATATACAATCATGTAATGCAGGTGCGGGAACGCAACGCACAGAGACACAAGACGAAAACAGTCTGAGATGAAAATAAACAATTTTATGCAACAGGTATTCTGAACAAGGGATTAGTAACAAGGGTAATGAACAGTAATTCAATATATCAGCAAAAGGCAAAATCTCCCAAAATAAGACGCAGTCTCTCAAAGTAAGGTGAAGCCTCTCAAAGTAAGGTGAAGTCTCTTAACTAAGGAGGAGTTTCTTAAGTAGGGTGATGCCCCTAGTCATGGGAGACACCACGTAAGTTCTTTAACTGTACATTTGGCCCTAGCGGGGGTCACCGGTTATTCCCGCTAGGCCGTGAGTCTCTTCCGCATAAATTCAATTAGATCACGTTGTGCTCCTTTAGTCCCAACCGTTCCCCTCCCAATCTGAGTATCTAAACCCAATTGTCCCCAGTACCGTGGGTGAACAGTGGAAGTGACGGCCCTGTTCACGTATGCAGCTCCTCCGCTTCCGCTGGCGTGACTTTCCTGGGGCAACTGTCTCTCAACTCCTCTCTGCTTGGCTGTTGGAGGCAGTCTCTCGAGCCTTGGATAGGGGGGTCCAGGCCTCGTCTGTCGGCGGGCGACGTCGGGTTCCGCGAACTCACTCAGCACCGCAATCAGGTTCCTAGTCTCCTCAGCAGGCACAGCACTCAGGTAACATCCGCGAGATATCCGGAGCTCTTTTACCGGTGCCCGGCTGTGGCACCTCACAGGCCTCTGGCTTAGGCCTGTCATGTGGGGTTTCTCAGGATGCAGGGAACACGTCTGCTCCTTTCTGCTGCTTTGCGCCAAAGACCACTCAGGTTTGGCGCGCTGGCCTCTTATTTTCCGGAACTCCTTCCTGGAAGTCACCTGATCAGGTCCAGCGTCTGAACTTGCTCTCCCTGCAACTTCCCTTGCATATCTTGGTTCCGCTTGACTGCGTCTGGCCAGTAGATGGCAGTCTCTTTCCATCCTTGAAACATCATGTAGAAGTTCTTTTACAAGCTCTCTTGACTGGGCTACATTCCTCTCTCCTTTTTGCTCGCCAGTCCTCGGGCGAGTGGGCTTCTCGCAGAACTGATGCCTCCTTCCAGGCAGTGCAAGCTCAGACAGGAGTTGGGCACACTCCTGCGTTTTCTGTTGGATTTGAGACCAGATGAACTCTTCCTGAGCATACCGGTTAGGAGGGATTCCGGCATTAGCCCGCTCAGTTCTGCGGAGCTCTTCTTGCAGAGGTGACTCCGGGAGATCCGAGGAATCAACCACTGGGGATTGCAAATCATTTCCCGACTCATTTGGAATTCCACTCGGGGTTGGCATCAACGGTTCTGACTGGCCCAACTGCATTGTGGCCCATCCTTCTTCATCCCCTAAGGTTCCTGCATGTGGCACTTCAGCCAATACGTCTGGGGGCCCAACTCCGTTACAGACTTCTGCTTCAGAGGAGCAAGGTCGCAGCATATTACGGTGCAACACCCTGGGTGGTGTCGCAGCGTCATCCCCTTCGGGCCTAACCTCGTAGACTGGGTTGTCTGGGTGAACTTTCTTCACCACCCGATATGGTATCGCCTCCCAATGATGGTCCAGATTACTTCCAAATCGTTTAGCCCTCACCAGCACTTGGTCTCCTGGCTGAAGTGATCCACCTGTCGTCGGGGGCCGAACTGCATGCTCTACTTCCTGAAACTTCTGAGCAACCAGTCTTCTCACTGTATGGAGCCGACGCCGGTGTTCTCGAATCCAGGTACTTGGGCTACCGCCCGGGCCGGGGTCTTCTGAGTCTAGCTCCAGTTCAGTGATTTCTCGGCCACTTCTTCCAAACAGCAACATGTAAGGGGTGTAGCCGGTGGTCGCATGAACTCGATTATTATACACCCACAGCAGTTCGGACACATATTCGGGCCACTTCATCTTTTTGTCCGCTTCCAGCGTTCGCAACATTTGCAACAGGGTTCGGTTAAAGCGCTCGCATGCGCCGTTCCCTTGCGGGTGGTAGGGCGTTGTTCGGGAACGGTCGATTCCATAGATGCGGTACAACTCAACCATCACTCGCCCTTGGAAGCAGGCCCCCTGGTCAGAATGTATTCGCTTCGGGCACCCATAAATCCGGATGAAATCTTGACAGATGGCCTTAGCTGCGGCTTCTGCCGTCTGGTCTTTAGTAGGCGTCACTACTGCGAACTTGGTGAAGTGATCAGTCATGACCAGTGTCCATAACCATTGTATGAAGTTCCTATCATCAAGTAGTCAATCATCAAGACCTCCAAGGGGGCAGAAGTTCGGATGGTCTGAATGGGAGCTCTTTGTTCCGGGGGCTTATTCAACTCACACTGGCGACATGCTCGGCAGACTCCCTCGACTTCTTGCTGCAGTTGAGGCCAATACACCAGCCGTTGCAACCACCGAAAGGTCTTTTCTACTCCGAAGTGAGCACCTCTTCTATGAGCTTCTTGGGCTAGCTGTGTTACTAGCGCTCCTGGAACTACCACCTGCCAGGTAACATCTAACTCTCGAGGCAGCTGGATTCTTCGGCATAGCAAGCCGTCCTTCAGGAGAAGCCTCTCCCACTGACCTAGGATTTGTAGGGTAGTTAAAAGTGAAGCAGCTCTGGTTTCCTGGTCAGGTCTTTGATTAAGGGCGACCCATTCCCTCCATTTTGCTAACTCCGGATCGGATTGCTGCAGATGTATCCATTCGTCTCTTGAACGGCCCAGAATCTGAGTGGGCTTCGGCTCCTCTCTGGTCTCTTGGGCAGCGACGAACTGGCTGAAATCCGGAATCTCGTCGCCTTCGAGCTCCTCATCTCTGTCCTCCTTTGGCCCCGCCTGAGTGACCTGGGACAGGGCATCGGCATGAGTGTTCTGGGCCTTGGACCGATAGGCAATCTTATACTGGTATTTGGACATCCTTGCGACCCACCGCTGTCCTAACGCGCCCAGTTTGGCGTTCTCCAAGTGGGCCAAAGGGTTGTTATCTGTCCGCACTTGCACTTCTGACCCTGACAAGTACTCAGCAAATTTCTCGGTCATGGCCCACACCAGTGCTAGTAGCTCCAGCTTAAACGAACTGTAGTTCTCCGGATTCTTCTCCGTATCTCGGAGTGACCTGCTGGCATACGCCATCACTCGCTCTTTTCCTCCATGTACTTGAGCCAGCACTCCTCCCAGTCCATGCAAGCTTCCATCGGTGTACAACACGAAAGGCTGCGAAAAGTAGGCGTAGGCCAAGATTGGGGCATCTGTTAGCGCCATTTTCAATGCTCGGAATGCCTCTTCTTGTCGTGGGCCCCACTGGATGGGCTGTCGCTTGGCTCCCCCAGCTGTTCCTCTCAGCAATTCATTGAGCGGGATCGCAATCTTAGCGAAGTCTTTAATGAATCTGCGGTAGTATCCAGCAAGCCCCAGGAACGCCCTCAGTTCCCTTAGGTTGGCGGGCGTGGGCCACTTCTGCACGGCAGCTACTTTCTCTGCAGTGGGGTGTACTCCTGCACTGGACACAGTGTGCCCCAGATACTCAATTTCTCGTTTGAAGAGACGACACTTTCGAGGCTTAATTTTCAGGCCGTGTCTCTGAAGCCGTTCTAACACTTGTTCCAATCGGCGGAGATGATCCTCAAACGTAGCGGAATAGATAATTATATAGTCCAGATATATTAAAGTGGCTTCAAAGTTGAGGTCCCCCAAGCATCTCTCCATCAGCCGTTGGAAGGTCCCTGGCGCATTTGTTAGTCCGAACGGCATCCGATTGAACTCAAACAGGCCCATAGGGAGAACAAAAGCGGTCTTCGGGCGATCCTTCTCAGCTACTGGGACCTGCCAATAGCCACTGGCCAGGTCTAGGGAAGAGAAGAATTTGGCGCTCCCTAGTGCAGATAGAGACTCTTCAATTCGGGGGAGTGGATAGGAGTCCCGGACTGTTCAGGCATTCAGCTTTCGATAGTCCACGCAAAATCTCAGGGTACCATCCTTCTTTCGGACCAGCACGATCGGAGCCGCCCAGGGGCTCTGACTTTCACGGATCACACCGTTCCGCAACATGTGGGCCAACAGCTCTTTCACCTCCTGGTACATTTGAGGCGGGATCTGCCGATATCTCTCTCGGATGGGAGCAGTATTTCCGGTGGGTATTTCGTGCTGAATGTCCCGAGTGCACCCGAAATCATCTTCATGCTGTGCAAACACTCCCTGATATCGCTGTAGAAGTTGTTCGATCTGCCTTACTTGTCCAGCAGAAAACTCAGTCAGATTAGCCTCCATTTCTTCCAGAAGGTGGCGTCCAGCCAACGGTTCTCTTCCATTCTCCTGGCTGTTGAGGGACACCTCCAGGGTCCATGGTTTTCCTTCCACAGGTGACAGCCCTATAGCGTCCATTCTAGTAAGGGCCTCTGGCATTATGTACACTCGCGCCACCTCTTGTCGGGGAAACAACTGTAAACTGGTGCCACCTAAACTGATGCAGCGCACGGGTACTCGGCCGTGCCGCACGGTGGCCAGGGTTCGAGCAATCAGGAGTCCAGAGGGCGCTTCTTCTCCTTCCATCAGTTCAGTTTGAATGTCCACGCACTCTAAGGACACATGTGCCAGCACCGGCAAAGTGAGTACAGTCTGTCCCACCAGCAGTGTCATTGTGGCTTCGGGCGGTAACGATACCTTGCCAAGGTACTGAGAGGTAGCGGGCAATTTTTGAATCTAGCTGACCTGCATGAGGTGTTGGAACACTCTGTTGATAGCTGGGTCTCGAGTGGCGCGGGTCCAGTTGTTTTTGCTACAGCCCTCAGCCAGGAACTGTCCGACTTCTTTCAGCACATTCATGCCCAGGGTAACAATGGGCCCATCGCCTCCGGGCCCTGTGGTTAGTACGATCCCTATTCGACCGAAGTCCTTTCCACATGCCCGCATGGACATCCATACTACTCCCGCTACTGGGATACGTAGTTGATTGGCCGCCACCAATTTGACAGTGGGTTCCCAGCAGGAACGAGTGACTTCAGGAAAGTGACTTTGGAAATACGTCTCAGGCATAGTGGTCACTTGAGACCCAGTGTCCATCAAACAGCGGATCCGCTGCCCATTGAATTCAGCCCAAATGATGGGCCACTCGGAGACAATGTCTTCAGAGCTCCCTCTTCTACTCTCTGAAGCACGAGACCCCACGGTATGATCCACAACCATGGGTCATTTTAGTTTAACAGCTGTCCCCTCCTCCTCCTTTCTCGGTTGGGACAGTCTTTGGAGATATGCCCCCTACCTTTGCAAGTCCAGCACTCCGGTCCTCTTTCTGCCGATAGGTCGGGTACATGCCGTTCTGGGGCCGGGTAGGAGCGTCTCTCTCGTTCTGGTCTCCGTCCGCGTTGAGCAGTACATTCCGTCGGCAAGGGGGCAGTAGGGGGCTTTCTAATAGCATTCAGCTCACCCCGAATGTCTCGAATTTCCTGACGTATTTCCCGTACCCAATCAGGCTCTTGGTTGGTGAATCCAGGAGCAATTGCCTCTTGACTTCTAACTGTGGCTTTGAGAATAGGAACTTCTCTCTCCAGCACTCTAGCTTCAGCCCCTACCTCCAGGAAGCCCATATCAGGGCTCAATCGCAGCCGCTCCTTCAGGATCTGCCTCAGGGAAGGGTCTTTCAAGCCGGCAATCAGTTGGTCACGCAACACCTCATCCAATGGTCCCAGTCCTCGGTTCCCATCTCGAGCTTTCTTAGTGATATGGGCCGTCACTTCCTGCAACGCATTAACATACTGATTTACTGTCTCATTTTGCCCTTGGACCCGCTGGAACAACCGTAAGCGCAAGTGTCCCAAATCTGTAGTGTCACCGTGCATGTCCTCTAAAATATTTATCACTTTATCCACGGTCCCCTGGTGGGTGGTACATCACAGTCTGTCGGGCCTCTCCATCATGGGTTAGGAGAGCCAGCTCCGCCTGGGCTAGGGGATCAAGGTGGTACATCCGTAGCATACTTCTCAGTCTTTCTACCCAGTCCTACAGTGACATGCCATCCCCTGAAAACTTGGGAAGATGGCTGAGCATAGCCCCCAGGGGTATATGGGTCCGACCGGACCCAGCCACAGACTGATCCCCCATCTCTGCGTCTGAATGTTGCATACTGCCGACTACGCCAAATGTAATGCAGGTGCAGGAATGCAACGCACAGAGACACAAGGCGAGAACAGTCTGAGATGAAAATAAACAATTTTATGCAACAGGTATTCTGAGCAAGGGATTAGTAACAAGGGTAATGAACAGTAATTCAATATATCAGCAAAAGGCAAAATCTCTCAAAATAAGACGCAGTCTCTCAAAGTAAGGTGAAGCCTCTCAAAGTAAGGTGAAGTCTCTTAAGTAAGGTGCAGTCTCTTTAGTAGGGTAAAGTCTCTTAAGTAAGGTGAAGTCTCTTAAGTAAGGCGAAGTCTCTTAAGTAGGGTGATGCCCTCAGTCATGGGAGACACCACGTAAGTTCTTTAACTGTACATTTGGTCCTAGCGGGGGTCATCGGTTATTCACGCTAGGCCGTGAGTCTCTTCCGCATAAATTCAATTAGATCACGTTGTGCTCCTTTAGTCCCAACCGTTCCCCTCCCAACCTGATTATCTAAACCCAATTGTCCCCGTTACTGTGGGTGAACAGTGGAAGTGACGGCCCTGTTCACGCATGCAGCTCTTCCGCTTCCGCTGGCGTGACTTTCCTGGGGCAACCGTCTCTCAACTCCTCTCTGCTTGGCTGTTGGAGGCAGTCTCTCGAGCCTTGGATAGGGGGGTCCAGACCTCCGCGAACTCACTCAGCACCGCAATTAGGTTCCTAGTCTCCTCAGCAGGCACAGCACTCAGGTAACATCCGCAAGATATCCGGAGCTCTTTTACCGGTGCCCGGCTGTGGCACCTCACAAGCCTCTAGCTTAGGCCTGTCACGCGGGGTTTCTCAGGACGCAGGGAACACATCTGCTCCTTTCTGCTGCTTGGCGCCAAAGACCCCTCAGGTTTTGCGCGCTGGCCTCTTATTTTCCGTAACTCCTTCCTGGAAGTCACCTGATCAGGTCCAGCGTCTGAACTTGCTCTCCCTGCAACTTCCCTTGCATATCTTGGTTCCGCTTGACTGCGTCTGGTCACTAGATGGCAGTCTCTTTCCATCCTTGAAACATCATGTAGAAGTTCTTTTACAAGCTCTCTTGACTGGGCTACAATCACTCACTCACTCATGTCACCTGCACCTTAAAAACATCTCCAGAACCCCACATTTTCTCACCTTTGATACTGCAAAAACTCTTACTGTCGCTCTTATTCACTCTCGTCTGGACTACTGCAACTCTCTTCTAATCAGTCTCCCTCTAAACAAACTCTCTCCTCTCCAATCCATTCTGAATGCAGCAGCCAGGGTCGTATTTCTATCAGGCCGCTTCACCAACGCCTCTAACCAGTGCCAGTCATTGCACTGGTTACCCATTCACCACAGAATACAATACAAACTCATCTCTCTCACCCATAAAGCCCTCCACAGTTCTGCACCACCCTATATCTCATCCCTCATTTCTGTCTATCACCCCTCCCGTGCCCTCCGTTCTGCAACTGATCTAAAACTAACATCCTCCTAAATCCCAACCTCGCAGGGGGAGGGGATTTTACCACCTACCTCCACCCTTTCTGGGATAAATTCCATACTGGAAATATTTTTCAAAATGCACAATATACATCTCTACATTTTCTGCTAGAGGAGGTAGGCATAGTGGACCTATGGAGAATACGGCACACTGATGTCAGACAATATTCCTGTTACTTCGCCTCCCATCATTCTTTGTCAAGAATAGACCAAGCTATTGGCTTTGAATCAATCATACCCTATATTAAATCGGTGAGGTATCTGCCAAGGAGTGTCTCTGACCACTCGCCTATACAGGTACAACTGCAGATGGGTGCTGTGAGGTCTCAGGGGGACTATACATGGCACATCAATCCTTTTTGGCTGCAACTAATTGGTCCTACTCTTAGCTCTAGAATCTTAGAATATTTTTGTTTTAATGATGGGTCGTCATCTACGAGATTTATATGGGATGCTATGAAAGCATATGTACGGGGAATATGCATAGGGGAGATCAATAAGATAAAATCCAAAATAAAGGAGTTAACCCAAAAATTGCAACAGAATGTTTGCGAAAAGGAGGCACAAGTAGAATGAAATGGGAAAATGCACAGAAACTATTGCCTGATCATTTGCTATCATTAGCTTCTCAGAAACAACTGTTTGTTAAGCAAAGATACTTTATAAAGCAAGGGTCTCAAACTCGGCTGGGTAGATGGTCCGCATTCTTTGCATGACAAAATGACATTTTTAGTGATATCATTTTTTTTTCTATACACCTTTTGAATTTGTCCTCATCTTGTATTAACCCCTTTACAGCCCATGATGTACTAATACGCGTCTGTGCCCTGGGCTTTAAGAGCCTGACCCGTATTAGTACGTCATGGCGATAGTGCGCGCACACAGGCTGTGCGGGCGCGATCGCCGCCGGGTGTTAGCTGATTGTCACAGCTGACACCCAGTACTATGTGCAGGGAGCGGTCCCGCACTGCTCCCGGCACATTAACCCCCGCAATGCTGCGATCGTGGTCGATCGCAGCATTGCGGTGGCAAGGGGAGGTGATCGCAATACTCACCTCTTCTTCCGGCCTCCAGCGCTGTCTGCCGCGGCTTCCCGGGTGTTGCCATGATGACCCGATGTCGTCATGACAAAATCCGGGTCACCAGACAGCAGGAAGATTGTTTGGTCATGCGCAGTGCATGACCGAACAATCTTCTCACTATGCAGCGCTGACTGCCTGCATGGCTCAGGGATGGTGCTCCATCCCTATGCTATGCAGGCAATCAGAATAAAAAAAGTGAAAGTCCCAGAGTGGGACAAAGTAAAAAAGTGTAAAACCTCTCAGAAAGTGAAAAAAAATTTTTTAAAAAATTGTAAAACTATTTAAAAAAAATTAAAAAAATAATCCACCAAAAATAAAAATATAATGTACCCATAAATAAATATTATTATATAAAAAAACAAAAACAATAAAAGTACACATATTTGGTATCGCCGCGTCCGGAACGACCTGACCTATAAAACTGTCCCAATAGTTAACCCCTTCATTGAACACGGTAAAAAAAAAAAAAAAAAAAAAAAACAAGCAAAAAACAATGCTTTATCATCATACCGCCAAACAAAAAATGGAATAACACGCGATCAAAAAGATGAATATAAATAAAAATGGTACCGCTGAAAACGTAATCTTGTCCCGCAAAAAACAAGCCGCCATACAGCTCCATAATCTGAAAATTCAAAAAGTTATAGCTCTCAGAATAAAGCGATGCAAAAAAATATTTTTTTCTATAAAATGTCTTTTATTGTATAAAAGCGCCAAAACATAGAAAAACAATATAAATGTGGTACCGCTGTAAACGTACTGACCCGAAGAATAAAGCTACCTTATCAATTTTACCACACGCGGAGTAGAATAAAAAAAAAAAAACAATTCCTGAATTGTAGGTTTTTGTTTATTCTGCCTCCCAAAAGCTGGAATAGAAAGCGATCAAAATATGTCACGTGCCTGAAAATGGCACCAATAAAAACGTCAACTTGTCCCGCAAAAAAAAATCAATCACATGACTCTGTCGGTCAAAATATGGAAAAATTATAGCTCTCAAAATATGGCGATGCAAAAACTAGATTTTACAAAATATGTGTCTTTTAGTGTGTGACAGCTGTCAATCATAAAAACCCAATATCATTCTGGTATCTCTGTAGTCGCACCGACCCGAAGAATAAGGTCGTCTAATCACTTATACCGCACGAGGAACGGCGTAAAAAATAAACACTAGGGCTGGGGTTGGGGTTAGGGTTGTGCTAATGTTAGGGTTCGGGTCAGGGTTGGGCTAGGGTAGGGTTAGGGTTGGGGGTAAGGGTTGTTTTTTTTTAATAAAGAAAAAAAAAAAGAAAAGATGACGATATGGCAACTAGTGTTGAACACAAGTGCTCGCTACTTGAGTTTGCATCAGGTACTCGGGTATGCATTGAGTATCGCGGGTGCTCGAGTCTCCGCCCCATATGCTTCGCGGCCAAAATAACCTCGCGGGGATTGCCTGCCATGCTCGAGCGATCCCCGCGTGTTTTTTTGGGGGTGTCTAATAACCGTGAAACATGTGGGAGGGGACTCGAGCATTTCACTTGAGCACCTGTGATACATGGTGCATACCTGAGTACCCGATGCAAACTCAAGTAGCGAGCACTTGGGCTCAAGACTAATGACAAGTTATTCAATATGATGACCTAATGTCATCAAATTTTGTGTCGTACCTCTGGGTTCAAAATGTTCACTATACCCCTTGATAAAATCCTTGAGGGGTGTAGTTTCCAAAATGGGGTCACTTGTGGGGGGTTTCAACTATTTAGGCACATCAGGGGCTCTTCAAACGCGACATGGCATCCGCTATCGATTCTAGCCAATTTTGCGTTCAAAAAGTCACACAGTGCTCCTTCCCTTCTGAACTCTGCCGTGCGCCCAAACACTGTATTTTCCCGACATATGGGGTATTGGCGTACTCAGGAGAAATTGCACAAAAGTTTTTGGGGTCCATTTTCTCCTCTTACCCTTGTGAAAATAAAAAATTGGGGCTAAAACATCATTGTTGTGGAAAAAGTTTGAGTTTTTTATATTCACGGCTCCATGTTATAAACTTCTGCAAAGGACTTGGGGGTTCAAGGTGCTCACCACACATCTAGATAAGTTCCCTGAGGGGTCTAGTTTCCAAAATGGTGTCACTTGTGGGGGATTTCTACTGTTTAGGCACATCAGGGGCACATCCGCTAATTATTCAAGCAAATTTTACAATCAAAAAGTCAAATGGTGCTCCTTCCGTTCCGAACCCTGCCGCGCGCCCAAACAGTGGTTTGCCCCCACATATGGGGTATCTGCTAGCTCAGGAGAAATTGCACAACAAACTGCATAGTGCAATTTCTTCTGTTACCCTTATGAAAATGCAAAAGTGGGGGCTGAAAAACATTTTTTGTGGGAAAAATGTGAAAATTTTATTTTTACGGCTTAATGTTATAAACTTCTGTGAAGCACCTGGTGGTTCAAGGTGCTCACCACACATCTAGATAAGTTCCCCGAGGGGTCTAGTTTCTAAAATGGTGTCACTTGTGGGGGGTTTCCACTGTTTAGCCACATCAGTGGCACATCCGCTAATTATTCAAGCAAATTTTACAATCAAAAAGTCAAATGGCGCTCCATCCCTTCCGAACCCTGCCGCGTTCCCAAACAGTGGTTTTCCCCCACATATGGGGTATATACTAACTCAGGAGAAATTGAACAACAAACTGCATGGTGCAATTTCTTCTGTTACCCTTATGAAAATGCAAAAGTGGGGGCTGAAAAACATTTTTGTGGGAAAAATGTGAAAATTTTATTTTTACGGCTCAATGTTATAAACTTCTGTGAAGCACCTGGGGGTTCAAGGTGCTCACCACACATCTAGATAAGTTCCCTGAGGGGTATAGTTTCCAAAATGGGGTCACATGTGGGGGGTTTCCACTGTTTAGGCACATCAGGGGCTCCCCAAATGCAATATGGCGTCCGCTAATTATTCAAGCAAATTTTACATTTAAAAATTCAAATGGCGCTCCTTCCCTTCCGAACCCTGCTGTGCGCCCAAACAGTGGTTTTCCCCCACATATGGGGTATCTGCTTGCTCAGAAGAAATTGGGCAACAAACTGCATGGTGCAATTTCTCCTGTTACCCTTATAAAAATGCAAAAGTGGGGCTGAAAAACATTTTTGTGGGAAAAATGTGAAAATTTTATTTTTACGGCTCAATGTTATAAACTTCTGTGAAGCACCAGGGGGTTCAAGGTGCTCACCACACATCTAGATAAGTTCCCTGAGGGGTCTAGTTTCCAAAATGGGGTCACTTGTGGGGGGTTTCCACTTTTTAGGCACATCAGGGGCTCCCCAAATGCAATATGGCGTCCGCTAATTATTCAAGCAAATTTTACATTTAAAAAGTCAAATGGCGCTCCTTCCCTTCCGTACCCTGCCGTGCGCCCAAACAGTGGTTTTCCCCCACATATGAGGTATTTGCTTACTCAGGAGAAATTGATCAACAAATTTTGGGGTCTATTTTTTCCTGTTACCCCTGCGAAAATAAAAAAAATTGGGTCTAAAATAACATTTTTGTGAAAAAAGTTAAATGTTAATTTTTTTCTTCCACATTCCAAAAATTCCTGTGAAGCACCTGAAGGGTTAATAAAGTTCTTGAATATGGTTTTGAGCACCTTGAGGGGTGCAGTTTTTAGAATGGCATCACTTTTGGGTATTTTCTGTCATAAAGACCCCTCAAAGTGACTTTAAATATGATGTGGTCCCTAAAAAAATGGTTTTCTAAATTTTGTTGGAAAAATGAGAAATCGCTGGTCAACTTTTAACCCTTATAGCTCCCCAGTAAAAAAAAATTTTGGTTCCAAAATTGTGCTGATGTAAAGTAGACATGTGGGAAATGTTATTTATTAACTATTTTGTGTGACATATCTCTCTGATTTAAGGGCATAAAAATTCAAATTTTGAAAATTGCAAAATTTTCTAAATTTTTGCCAAATTTCGATTTTTTTCACAAATAAACGCAAGTGATATCGAAGAAATTTTACCACAATCATGAAGTACAAAATGTCACGAAAAACAGTCTGAGAATCAGGGAGATCCGTTGAAGCGTTCCAGAGTAATTACCTCATAAAGTGACAGTGGTCAGAATTGTAAAAATTGGCCTGGTCATTAATGTGCAAACCACCTTGGGTTGTAAAGGGGTTAATGACTCATCCTGGTCCTCATCTTGTAGTAATGCCTCATCTAATGCCTCATCCTGACCCTCATCTTGTAGTAATGTCTCATCCTGGTCCTCATCTTTTAGTAATGACCCATCCTGGTCCTCATCTTGTAGTAATGCACTATCCTGGTCCTCATCTTGTAGTAATGCCCCATCCTGGTCCTCAACTTGTAGTAATGCACCATCCTGGTCCTCATCTTGTAGTAATGCCCCATCCAGGTCCCCATCTTGTCGTAATGTCCCAAATTCAGGTCCCCAACTTGTCGTAATGTCCCCCATCCAGGTCCCCATCTTGTCGTAATGTCCCCCATCTAGGTCCTCATCTTGTTATAATGTCCCCATCTTGTAGGAATGTCCCCCATCCAGGTGCCCACTTTGTAGAAATGTTCCTATCCAGGTCCCCACATTGTAGGAATGTTCCTATCCAGGTCCACACATTGTAGATATGTCCCAATCCAGTTCCCCATATTGTAGATATGTCCCCATCCAGGTCCCCACATTGTAGGAATGTCCCTATCCAGGTCCCCACATTGTAGATATGTCCCCATCCAGGTCCCCATATTGCAGGAATGTCCCCATTCAGGTGCCACATTGTAGGAATGTTCCTATCCAGGTTCCCATATTGTAGGAATGTCCCCATCCAGGTCCCACATTGTAGGAATGTCCGCTGTTCCATTCTTCACATACATATATAAGAAAAAAAAAAGTCTCTTCTCACCTGTCCTCCGTTCCCTCGGTGTCCTTTCTGCATATGCGGGCGCAGGCACCATAGACCCCTTGACGATCGCGGCCTGGTCCAGGAGCTTCCAGCAGCTGCGCTTTAGTTCAGTGTATTGCTGTGCAGAGACCAATGCCTGCCACCGGCCTATCAGAGGCCAGCAGCTGACATCTACCCATGTTAGTGATGTCATGCACCGCTGCGCTGGGACGCGGATGTCCGCTGCTGGCCTCTGATAGGCCGGTGGCTGGCATTGGTATTGTATCATGCAGAGAGCCGGTCTCTGCGCAGCAATACACTGAACTAAAGTGTAGCTGTCGGCAGCTCCTGGACCGGGCCGCGATCGGGGTCTATGGTGCGTACAGACCGCATGAACCAGTCTGAAGGGCCACATGCGACCCGCGTGTTTGAGACCCCTGGTTTAGGATGAGTCTGTCTCTCATACTCTGCTGACCTCACCCCTCCTTGGATAAACCCCCTTCCCACTGCCCCCTTTACTTTTTCCCTGCCCCTCTTCAGGGACGCCTGGAGCTGGTGCTCACACACTATCATACAGGTCACCACTCAATAAAGGTAATATGAAGCAATTAAAGTAGTGAAAGAGGTTAAAACATAACCTTTAATGAATACGTAGGTAAAAAAGATATAAGATGTCACTAGGACCTAAAATCCAGTTAATGCCTGCCAATGGTAGTAAAACAAAGCTACCTATCATAAATATGTACTCGTTATAAACAGGAATTTATATGGCATGAACACCAAATGTATCCAACCTGTATATTTAACAAGACAGTGGCAAGAAAAATGATAGAGCTGTCAATAACACATCTCAATAAGCGTGCAACATATCCGACGACCAGTCCTCACACTGTACTCACACAGTGGGTCCTCACACTGTATGCAGGAGGCTGTGTGGGTCCTCACACTGTATGCAGGAGGCTGTGTGGGTCCTCACACTATATGCAGGAGGCTGTGTGGGGACTGATACTGTATATAGGAAGCTATGTGAGGGCTCATACTCATATAGGAGGTTGTGTGGGGGCTCACATTGTATATAGGAGGCTATGTGGGGCTCACACTGTACAGTATATGGAAGGCTATGTGGGGCTGTAAAAAGGAGACTATGTGGTGGCTCCTGTTCAGCAGCCACAGAATATTCATCTGACCACTGGACCACGCTTCTACAAATTGCTCGTCTCTATATACCAGTCATACTGTATATTCTCCTATATATATTGTACTGTATGTGGTATACTATGTATACTATGTGCACGGACATCAGATGAAGCACTCAAGATAATTAGTGACTGCTACATCATATACTATTATGTGGAGTTGAAGTTTACAATGATGATTTCATTGATCAAGTAAGTTTGAAAACATATACAAAATAATAATTCATAGGTATCTATCTAGCAGACCTGGGCTTATGTGTGACCACCTTTACTCTGCTGATATGTTATTTTAGGAGTGTAGAAAAACACAGCGTACTACACAGGGGCGGACACAGACTGTAGTGGGCCCCTGTGCAAGAATTTTTTTGGGGCTCCCCCCCGCCCTTCATAGGGGGCATGAAGGGCCCCCTCCCCCGTGCATCTCTCATCCCCCCGTGCATCTCTGATTCCCCACACTCCAAGTTAATTAATTGTATGTAAAAAAAATACAACTTGTTATACTTACCCCCAGGGCCAGCTCCAGGTTTTTGTGGGCCCTGGGCGACAGAGTTTCAGTGGGCCCCTTTAACACATACCATGATTCATGATGCACAGATACCGCAGAGAAATATATATATATATAGTACAAGGCCAAGGATTTCACTTACTACATTACATGAGCGATATCTATTGTAAATTCTACAATAGCTCAGAAACCGGCGAATCCTCACAGCGCACAGTGCAGACCGGACAGTATAGTCCTCCATACAGTATTATGGGCACCATATCATGCTCCATACAGGATACTGACCCCCCTATAATGCTCCCTACAGGATACTGGTCCCCATATAATGCTCCATACAGGATACTGGTCCCCATATAACGCTCCCTACCGAATACTGTCCCCCATATATCGCTCCATACAGAATACTGACCCCCATATAACGCTCCATACAGAATATTGGCCCCCATATAACGCTCCATGCAGGCTGTTCCCCCCTTATAATGCCCCATTACACAAGCGATATCTATTGTAAATTCTACAATAGCTCAGAAACTGGCGAATCCTCACAGCGCACAGTACAGACCGGACAGTATAGTCCTCCATACAGTAATATGGGCACCATATAATGCTCCATACAGGATACTGACCCCCTTATAATGCTCCATACAGGATACTGGTCCCCATATAATGCTCCATACAGGATACTGGTCCCCATATAACTCTCCATACAGAATATTGGCCCCCATGTAACGCTCCATGCAGGCTCTTCCCCCCTTATAATGCCCCATGCAGGATGACACCCGTCTTGTAATGCGCTATGCAGGATGTCACATCTACCCCCCATAAAATGCCCCATGCAGGATGTCACCTCTTCCCCCCATATAATGCCCTTTGCAGGATATCACTTCCCCCCTTTTCAATGCCCCATGCAGCATGTCAGACCACCCCCTCCCTTATAATGCCCCATGCAGGAGGTTACCCCCCCTCCTTATAATGCCCCATGCAGTATGTCACACACACACCCTCTATATAATGCCCCATGCAGGATGTCAATTCCCCCCTCCCCCTCTTATAATGCCCCATGCAGGATGTCACACCGCCTCCCTTATAATGCCCCATGCAGAATGTCACGCCCCCCCTCCCTTATAATGCCCTATGCAGGATGTCACTTCCCCCCTTCCCCTCTTATAATGCCCCATGCAGGATGTCACTTCCCCCCTTCCCCTCTTATAATGCCCCATGCAGGATGTTACTTCCCCCTTCCCCTCTTATAATGCCCCATGCAGGATGTCACTTCCCCCCTTCCCCTCTTATAATGCCCCATGCAGGATGTCACTTGCCCCTTCCCCTCTTATAATGCCCTATGCAGTATGTCACATCCCTCCCCCACTACCCCCATATAATGCCCCCATGAAGGATGTCAATTCCCCCCTCCCCCATATAATGCCCCATTCAGGATGCCAATCCCCCCCCTATATAATGCCCTATGCAGGATGTCACACCACCTCCCCCATATAACGCCCCATGCAGGATGTCACACCCACTCTCCCCCCACCATTAAATGCCCCATGCCCCCATACATAAAAAAAAAAAAATCAAATACTCACCTCACTTCTTACCTGCTGCTGATCCGGACTCCAGCGTTGCGCGCGTCTTCCCGCTCTGTGATGTGACAGCTCAGGAGAGAGCGCGCGGTGTAAAGACGTCACCGCGCCCTCTGACCTGAGACGTCACAGTCAGAGGACGCGGCAGACGCTGCGGAGGCACGGGGAGGGGTAAGTATTGTGCCGGCGCCGTCACATGACCGGAGATGTTCCTGCGCTCAGCATGGGGCCCATGCTGAGCGCAGGCACATCTCCGGTCATGTGACGGCGGGGGGTCCTGCGGGGGGGGGCCCCATGAGGAGACGCACAAGAGGGGGGCTCCGAGGGGGCCCCGACTGGCCGGGCCCCATGCTGGAGTCAGGGCAGTCATGCCACGATGGCGGCCATGCTGGAGGCTGGAGGGGCCCCCTCTACCTCGGGGGTCCCCGTTCAATGAACCGGCTGCACGGGCGGTAGGTCCGCCCCTGGTACTACATCTCTAAAAAGGTATATCTGCTTTAATAATAGTAATACATAAGAATAATATGTACTATGTCTGACCACTACAAACACTCCTCTGAACTGGTCCAAGTGCTGTCAGCTTTTTTCACGGGCAACACTTAGACAATACGGTCGTGTGAATATAGGCTTATGATGCATCTGGTAATAAACATGTTAAGGATGGGCCGCTACTCATGGGCCACTGCTGTGTGCTTGCCCCCCAGGCTAAAATGTGCCAGCCAGCCCCTGCTGCACCGGGTGCCAGAAAACCTAGATACACCTTTGGAATAGGTATCTTGCAAAGTAAGGATGGGGTTTGGTGTTTTTTAAGTGATTTTATTGACTCTGTGCATTTATATTTTGTATCAATAATATGATATGGTTATATATATCTTCTGGACATCAGGAGGGCTTATCCCTGTGCATTGACTCTCTCCTTCTCCTTCGATGTCCTGTATAGGCCAAAAAAAACTATGCGTTTCGAGGACTCACAGTTCCTCTTCGTCAGCTTCTCGCTGGTAGTCAAACTGGTAACCTAATAAAGTCCAAACGCCCCCCCAAAGATAATACAACCAAAGAAATGGAGGAAGATCCAATACTATCAAGACGGTGCAAAAGGACATATGGAGGTGCAATAGAACTAAGATAGAATTCCAATAAGAATAGACTGTGTGTGAAAAAAATAATAATAAAAAGACTTTGTTCAAACTTTCACAATTAGTTAAAAATGAATAAAAATTATATACTTATATTTCTGATGGCTATAAAAAACAGTCTGTTAATCAGTGTATATTACCAGGATAGTATAAATTCGGCACTTAGTTCCATCAAGATATAAAAAGGAAAAAATGAAGGAGAAAAATAAAAACATTATATTGTATCTCCAATAGGGGTATCAATGTATAGAAACAAATACATATATAAAATAGGTGGATTCAAAGGAATATATCCAAAAGACATATTATATTGATAAAATATAAGGAGGTTCATAAAAGTGCAATGTAAATTTTCAATTGGTACTGGGATAAAAAATACATACAGTATATACCGCTGCGAGTTGAAGGCATACAGCTGACTCTCGTGATTAAGGCCCTTCAGAGCCAAGCTATTTAATGTGAAGATCCATTTGGATTCCATCCGCGACATTAATCTCAGGTAATCACCTCCCCTCCATTTTCTGGGGACTAATCGGATCCCACAAAACTTAGTGTCCTTATAAGATTGGTTGTGGAACTTCCGGTAGTGCCGGGACAGTGGATGCCCTTCAAAACCTTCATTCATGTTGATAAAGTGTTCCTTCAGCCTTTAGATAACTTGCGCTTTGTACAGACATCTCCTCCTGCCAAGGTATAAAAAGGGCGTGGCTTGGGGTGAGGATAGGGGCGTGGCCAGACTACGCGTGCCGCATGGTTTCGCCCTCTTTCTAGTCCTCATAGGTTGGCGGTATGCTTGTACTGAGGAGATCTGGGATATCAGTGATTAGGTCCCATATTGTGCACTGTAAGGTCTGGAAAAGCTCCTTCTATCGGTCTCTGTAGCACCAGAGGAAGAACAGAGGGGAAAAGACAGGTTTTTCTACATGTCGCGTTATGTAGATGTTCTGCAGATTTATCACAACCGTCCACAAGAAGAAACTGCCATCACAGAGCCGCCTTTAGCTGTTGGAAAAGTTTAAACTTAGTTTTGAATAGTTGCTATAGGCAACAAGGACTTTCTATTTATGCTGGGTCACATGATGCTGGTGCTGGGTGATGTCATGTGACGGAATGTTGTGGGTGATGATGTCACAGAGGGCGTTGTGATGTCACCCTTGGGGTATATAAGGGGGCTCCATCCACCTGGAGCTCATATCTCATTGGCCATATCTTGGTGCTGAGATACCCCCTGGAGACAATGAGGATCGCCATATTGTTTCTGTGCTGTACCCTGTTCTACCCTGTGAATTACCATAGGCTGCCGGTGAGTACCTGTCTATTATTACATATGGAGGACGTTTAGAATCAGCTGCGGCAGGGGAAGGGGATGGGGAGGGTGGTCCTGTAAGAATTTACCTGCGGGAATAAGAGGTTATGGCAGGGAAAGGAGCTTAGGAAGTGACAGTCAGAGGGGATATAAGTGTGGGGTGACCCCTCTGACTCCCACATTCCTGCCTTGTCCTTGTAGTGATTAATGACTTTGAATTGTCCCTTATATATCACTTTGCAGTCACCAGTGATCGCTCCGCACTGTGATCCTAAACTACAGTCTCATTTACCTTTTTGCAAACGCCCAGAAGGGGAGGAGTGACATCACACCCATGTGAGCAGATCCCGCCCACTTTTACTGCAGTCGTAATGCGAGCTAGCTGTATTCTGTTTTCATGGAAATGTCAGCAGCTGCTCCCTCTAGTGTTTACAAGATGAAAACATCAAAAGAGTTAAAATATTTTTTCAGATTTTATACCATTAAAACCTTTTTAAATATATATGTGTATTTATATATAAATATAAATACTTTACAATTTTATAATTGTAAAAAAATTGCTGACACTTTCCCTTTAAAAGATCTAAAGACGTTCTGCTTCATGTGCCATTGTGACCAATCACAGCACAGATTATATTTTTTAACCTTTTCTTGAAAAACTGAAGCTGCTCCGTGATTGGAAATCATGTGGAAGGGTTCTCTTTTAGACATTTAGTTAGGTCCAAAGTATCAGTGACATGATGGATAGAACTGTGCAATGATGTCACAGAGGGCTTTGTGATGTCACCCCTGGGTATATTAGAAGCCTCGGCCCATCTGCAGCTTGTATCTCATTGACCATACCTTGGTGCTGAGAGACCTCTGGAGATGATGAGTATCATCCTATCATTTCTGTGCTTTACTTTGCTCTACCCCTCACATTACAGTACACTGAGGGCGAGTATGTTCTCATCAATATGGAGGTCACAAGGATCAGCTAATGAGAATATCGCCTCTTGCAAGACTTCTCATACTGGACACGTGACCGTCCGTAATATGAAAGTCCAACTGTAAATAATATTCCATGGACCCTGGAGGTGAATCCCAAACTTCTTCCTGATCTTCTCAATGGGATATTTCTGAAAGTTGCTTGATAATGTATCCATCACTGTATAATAACAAGGGCTCTCTGTTTGACTGGATTGGGTATAAATATACAGGACTTTATTATGTTTTTTTTCTTTATTATAGGATGACCCACTACCCGTGGATCTCAGGAGAAGCACCTATCAAGCTTCCATCAATCTTCCTCTTTGGCTCTTCCGTGACGCAGTTTTTGTTACGGTGATGACACTACTGACAATACTAGAGTATTTGGCCTTAAGTCTTGTCCTGAGCAAGTGGGCAATGTCTGAACCTGGTGAAACAATCAGAAAACTCCCGAGAACAAAACCATTCTGAAGGAACAAAGTGCTTGTAAGGAGCCGATTTGCATCCCTCAGATTCAGGAGCAAGACTCCAGGAGAACACCTGTCCTGCCCAATGGCAAATGTTCTACTCCATCCATGGCTCCTGCACCGCAGGATGAGAAAAAGGTTCCTAGTTGCAACTATAAAGTGGCGTTCAGTGATATTGTCTGGGTCAGAACGATCCCTCACAACAATATAGGAAGAAGAGCTCGAAGTTCCACGGAGCATAAAGAGAGGTTACTGATTTTTCAGAGAAGCCAACAACCCTGAATTCCAGAGCCAAGAGCACCAGAACCTAGAACACCAGAACCTACCATGTCAGAACCAAGTATGTCAGAACCTAGAATGCCAGAGCCTGAAATGCCTACAACACCTCCACCCAAAATCAAGAGGAGAAGATGTTTCCTTAGATGTCTTAGAGGCGAGGAAGATTGAGAAGGCAACTGCTTGAACTTTCCCATTGCTCGTGTTTTCATCACAGGTTAGTCCTATACATGCTGTCTGATGGGCACCATCTTACTACATACAATGCAGCATTGCACCTGAAATCGAATGGATATTTTGTCACACACTTGCACTTTAGCACCTCATCATATGTCGCATATATCTATAAACGCTTTGCTAAGTATCACTGTCTAGTATGTGCTTCTGATGAACCTATTTTAGGAAAACGTGTCGAGGTTTGGCATACTATATACTTGAGTTTGGCGTACTATGTGCTTGTTGGTAAATTCTATTGCCATCTATAATCTACTAGATATTATAATGTCTCTGGTGGGATGCCCCATGCCGAATTGTTGATAACTGACTATGAGCATTGTCCTCTATTTCTTATCTACTATGGTTACAGGTTGATGTGAAGAGAGCTGTGCCATTGGTAGCGATTTTTCTACTGATTTGTCAGTTATATTTATGTTAGTTTAGCAAATTTCTGCTTGTAGGGTCTAATGTTTTAGCATAGTGTATGTTCTGTGAGCTAAATTGTCATACTTATGCACTAGATAGATTATAAATTGTGATGCTTATGTACTAGATAGATTATTAGTTTAATCTGTGATTTTTTAAATATTTTTTAACATCAGGAGACTCAAGAATCGCATCTTACAGAAGACAAGAAGCCTAAATGCCGAAGGGTGATGACCTGTTGATGGCCCACAGCTGGAGGGTCATTACCTCTTGATGGCACAAAACTGGACAGAAGATAAAAACATTTGATGGCACACAGCCGGAGGGTGATGACCTATTGATGGCCATAGCCAGAGGTTCATTACCTGTTGATGGCACACAGCCGGACAGAGGATCATTACCTGTTGATGGCACACAGCCGGATGGTTATTACCTGTTCATGGCTCACTGCCGGATGGTCATTACCTGTTGATGGCACACAGCCGGAGGGTGATGACCTATTGATGGCCATAGCCAGAGGGTCATTACCTGTTGATGGCGCACTGCCGGATGGTCATTACCTGTTGATGGCACACAGCTGGAGGGTGATGACCAGTTGATGTCGCACTGCCGGATGGTCATTACCTGTTGATGGCACACAGCCGGACAGAGGATCATTACCTGTTGATGTCACACAGCCGGCCAAAGGATAAGATCTTTTGACTGGATACACCGGGTCCCTCCCTGATAACAAGGAACCCTGGGGAATACTGGTCATCTTGATCCCCCACTGACTATATACTTGCTCCACCTCAGTCTACACCATCATGGAGGACACTTCCACCTGTGTCCACTGTAAGGTTGGACTTTCTTTTATAATTACAGCAGATTAATAAACATCATAAAGCTGTAAAACTATCGAGTAATTTATTATAAATTATTATAAAGAAATATAAAGTATAATAGATAGCTATAGAGGGCACATAAGACGACTAACTATAGAAAGCATGGTATCGCCTGATATATACTGTATGTTCTAGATGGCGCTATTACACTAAATACATCACAACCTCCAGGGTGATATTACCGTACAATGCGAGATCACTAATAATGGCCACAGATTATGAGAAAATGACCAGCTCCATAGTCCTGGAGTTATTATAAATGTCTCTAGTGTGAGGCAGGGACTGGACGAGTGTTGGAGGGAGGTATATTCCCCCAGGACGTCCTTTATGTATCCATGCTGTAGAATCTGCCGTATACTTCTGTTCTAGCAGTCAGACATTTCACTCTGCAGATCACAGGCTCAACATTGTGTAAAACTACCACCGTATATAAGAGCACTCAGAATAAAAACTAGCGGCATGCCGTGCACTGCCCACGTCATGTGTACAGGATACAGGACCTGCAGGACCTGGTACGGCCATTATAGTTGATAGATTAATGATACCTGTGCAGATGAAGGGAAAAAAAATATGTGCAACAACAGGAGGAGAAAGTCTCAAAATGTAATTTGAAGAGTATAACAGAGAAATGGGAAACTTCTGGAGATGCAGATAAGTGGTACCAGGGCGAAACGTAAGTGCAGTCAGACAAGGGAAAAGTGCAAATGATCCAGCGTAAAGGTTTGTTTAGTAGAAAAAATATTAAAACTTAGCTTTTATTAGCCATATAAAACACTGCTCCACAAAGAATACAGCAAATGTGCAACTATCATAGCTTACAGACCTACGCGTTTCAACAAATCATGTCTTAATTATGGCCCTACTACTAGAATGACAAAAAGGCATATATATATATATATATATATATATATATATATATCCACGTGCCTGTATGACCTCCCTACGACGCCTGGGCATGCTCCTGATGAGGTTGCGGATGGTCTCCTGTGGGATCTCCTCCCAGACCTGGACTAAAGCATCCGCCAACTCCTGGACAGTCTGTGGTGCAACGTGACATTGGCGGATGGAGCGAGACATGATGTCCCAAATGTGCACAATCGGATTCAGGTCTGGGGAACGGGCGGGCCAGTCCATAGCTTCAATGCCTTCATCTTGCAGGAACTGCTGACACACTCCAGCCACATGAGGTCTGGCATTGTCCTGCATTAGGAGGAACCCAGGGCCAACCGCACCAGCATATGGTCTCACAAGGGGTCTGAGGATCTCATCTCGGTACCTAATGGAAGTCAGGCTACCTCTGGCGAGCACATGGAGGGCTGTGCGGCCCTCCAAAGAAATGCCACCCCACACCATTACTCACCCACTGCCAAACCGGTCATGCTGAAGGATGTCGCTCTCCACGGCATCTCCAGACTCTGTCACGTCTGTCACATGTGCTCAGTGTGAACCTGCTTTCATCTGTGAAGAGCACAGGGCGCGAGGGGCGACTTTGCCAATAGTGGTGTTCTGTGGCAAATGCCAAGCGTCCTGCATGGTGTTGGGCTGTGAGCACAACCCCTATCTGTGGACGTCGGGCCCTCATACCACCCTCATGGAGTCGGTATCTAACCGTTTGTGCAGACTCATGCACATTTGTGGCCTGCTGGAGGTCATTTTGCAGGGCTCTGGCAGTGCTCCTCCTGTTCCTCCTTGCACAAAGGCGGAGGTAGCAGTCCTGCTGCTGGGTTGTTGCCCTCCTACGGCCCCCTCCACATCTCCTGGTGTACTGGCCTGTCTCCTGGTAGCGCCTCCAGCCTCTGGACACAGCCAACCTTCTTGCCACAGCTCGCATTGATGTGCCATCCTGGATGAGCAGCACTATCTGAGCAACTTCTGTGGGTTGTAGAGTCCGTCTCATGCTACCATGAGTGTGAAAGCACAACCAACATTCAAAAGTGACCAAAACATCAGCCAGAAAGCATTGGTACTGAGATGTGGTCTGTGGTCCCCACCTGCAGAACCACTCCTTTATTGAGGGTGTCTTGATAATTGCCAATAATTTCCATCTATCGTCTATTCCATTTGCACATCAGCATGTGAAATTGATTGTCAATCAGTGTTGCTTCCTAAGTGGACAGTTTGATTTCACAGAAGTTTGATTTACTTGGAGTTATATTCTGTTGTTTAAAGTGTTCCCTTTATTTTTGGAGCAGTGTATATAGATACATACAATGAGTACGGAAAGTATTCAGACTCCTTTAAATTTTTCACTCTTTGTTTCATTGCAGCCATTTGATAAATTCTAAAAAGTTCATTTTTATTCTCATTAAAGTACACTCTGCACCCCATCTTGACTGAAAAAAACAGCAATGTAGAATTTTTTTGCAAATTTATTAAAAAAGAAAAACTGAAATATCACATGGTCATAAGTATTCAGATCCTTTGCTGAGACACTCATATTTAAGTCACATGCTGTCCATTTCCTTGTGATACTCCTTGAGATGGTTCTACTCCTTCAATGGAGTCCAGCTGTGTTTAATTAAACTGATAATAATAATTATATAATAATTTTTATTTATATAGCGCCAACATATTCCGCAGCACTTTACAATTAAAAGGGGGACATGTACAAACAATAAATTCAATACAAGGTGAGACAGTTTAACAGTTACATCAGGAGTGAGGTCCCTGCTCGCAAGCTTACAATCTACATGGAAATGGGGGGACACAATAGGTGGAAAGTGCTTGTTATTTCAGGTCTGGCAATTATAATAAGTCGGGATTATCATATAAAGCTGTATGATCCGGTCATCAGCCTGTAAGTTAAAGTGCAATACTCAATTACCGAGTGCAGTTATCGAGTGCATGGAGGGTGTAGAAACAGATGAACAGTAGGGTGCAGATTCTGAATAGTATTTAGGAGGGAACAGGGGAAAGTTAGTTTACTGAGTAGTTGAGGTGGTAGGCTTGTTTAAAGAGATGGGTTTTTAAAGCGCGCTTGAAGACATCGGGGCTAGGCATCAATCGGATCGTCTGGGGTAGAGCATTCCAGAGAACTGGTGCAGCACGAGAGAAGTCTTGGAGATGGAGGTGTGAGGTTCGGATTATGGGGGATGTTAGCCTTAGGTCATTTGTGGAACGGAGGGCACGTGTAGGACGATAGACTGAGATGAGAGAGGAGATATAAGGTGGTGCAGAACTGTAGAGAGCTTTGTGGGTGAGAGCAATGAGTTTATATTGGACCCTGTAGTGAATGGGTAACCAGTGTAATGACTGGCACAAGGTGGAGGCATCGGTGAAGCGGCTGGACATAAATACGACCCTGGCTGCCGCATTCAGGACAGATTGGAGAGGGGAAATTTTGGTAAGAGGGAGACCGATCAGAAGAGAGTTGCAGTAGTCCAGACGAGAGTGAATAAGAGCGACAGTAAGAGTTTTAGCAGTTTCCAAAGTGAGAAAAGGTCGGATTCTGGAGATGTTTTTAAGATGCAGGTGACAAGAGCGAGTGAGTGATCGGATATAGGGAGTAAAGGAAAGGTTAGTGTCGAATATGACCCCAAGGCAGCGGGCGTGCTGCTTGGGAGTTATGGTTGACCCCTCCAAGGTAATTTCGATATTAGGTAGAGTTAGGTTACTAGAGGGGGGAAACACAAGAAGTTCAGTTTTGGAGAGATTCAATTTGAGATAGAGGGAGGACATGATGCTAGACACAGCAGATAAACAATCCTTGGTGTTTTGTATTAGGGTAGGGGTGATGTCAGGGGAAGAAGTGTATAGTTGGGTGTCGTCAGCATAGAGATGATACTGGAACCCAAATCTGCTGATTGTTTGTCCAATAGGGGCAGTGTATAGAGAGAAGAGGAGGGGGCCTAGGACTGAGCCCTGAGGAACCCCGATAGTAAGGGGATGAGGAGGGGAAGAGGAGCCGGCAAAAGATACAGTGAAGGAGCGGTCAGAGAGGTAGGAGGAGAACCAGGAGAGAACGGTTTCCTTGAGGCCTATAGAGCGGAGCATAGTGAGGAGGAGCTGGTGATCCACAGTGTCAAATGCTGCAGAGAGATCCAGGAGAATCAGCAGGGAGCAGTGACCTTTGGATTTGGATGTTAGTAGATCGTTAGAGACTTTAGTGAGGGCAGTTTCAGTGGAGTGTAAGGAGCGGAAACCAGATTGTAGAGGGTCGAGGAGAGAGTTATCTGAGAGATAGCGGATTAGACGGGAGTGGACCAAGCGTTCCAGGAGTTTAGAGATGAAGGGAAGATTAGAGACAGGTCTATAGTTAGCAGTGCAGTTCTGGTCCAGGGATGGCTTTTTAAGTAAAGGGGTTATGATGGCATGTTTAAATGAGGAGGGAAAGATACCTGACGAAAGAGAGAGGTTAAATATTTTAGTCAGGTGAGTGGTGACCACCGGTGAGAGGGACTGCAGGAGATGTGAAGGAATGGGGTCATTGTTGCAGGTTGTAGGCCGAGAAGAAGCGAGGAGCTGGGTAACCTCTTCTTCTGTGACAGGCTCAAAGATGGCTAGTGAGCTTGAAGTGTAGTAGGTAAGGGGATCCAGGCACTGAGGAGATTGGGCTGAGATGTCCTGATGGATGTGGTTGATTTTTTCCAAGAAATAAGTGGCCAGATCCTCACTGCTGAGGTTGGTGGTGGGGGCCTGTGCTTTAGGTTTCAGGAGGGAGTTTAAGGTTTCTAAAAGTCGTTTTGGGTTGTTGGACATTGAAGTGATGAGGGTGGTGAAGTAGGATTGTTTGGCCAGATGAAGGGCAGAGTTATAGGTTTTGAGCATGAATTTATAGTGGATGAAGTCCTCTGCTAAAAGAGATTTTCTCCACTGACGCTCAGCACACCTCGAGCAACGTTGAAGAAAGCGTGTTTGCATCGTGTGCCAGGGCTGCCGTTGTCTGTGTCGGATCTTTCTGCGAGTAGAAGGAGCTGCTTCATCTAGGGCGCTCTTCAGTGTATTGTTGTAGTGTGACAATGCCAAGTCTGGACAGGTGAAGGAGGAGATGGGGGCTAAAGATGTGTGGAGATTGTCCATAAGATGCTGGGTATTAATGGTACGTGTATTCCTATAAGTGTGGTAAGTGGGGGTGTCCCGGGTGAGGAGACAATTCTTAACAGAGAAGGAGAGAAGGTCCGAGAGCGGGAGAGGGAAGTTGGTAAAGTCATCCAGCAAGCAGAGACTGGAAAAAAACAGGTCCAGAGTGTTCCCGTCTTCATGGGTAGGAGAATTCGTAAACTGTGAGAGACGGAATGAAGAAGTTAGAGAAAGTAGATGAGAGGCAGATTGGGAGAGGGGGTCATCGATGGGGATGTTAAAGTCGCCCATGATGAGGGTGGGGATGTCACAGGATAGAAAGTGAGGAAGCCAGGTGGCAAAGTGATCCAAGAACTGGCGGGCGGAGCCTGGAGGGCGATACACGACTGCCACTCGCAGGGAGAAGGGTTTAAAGAGTCTGATGGTGTGGACTTCAAAGGAAGGAAACATAAGTGAGGGAACCGGGGGGATGACCTGGAAAGCACATTGTGAGGAAAGGAGCAGACCAACACCTCCACCCTGTCTGTTGCCATGTCTGGCGGTATGTGAAAATTTCAGCCCACCAAACGAGAGAGCAGCAGCAGCAGTGGTGTCTAGCTGCTGAATCCAGGTTTCTGTGATAGCCAGAAGGTTAAGAGAATTAGAGAGGAAAAAATCATGGATGTAAGTTAGTTTGTTACACACAGACCGTGCGCTCCAGAGAGCGCAATGGAAATCAATAGGAGAGGGCATGCACTGAACGTTAATAAGATTAGCAGGGTTTCTATATGCAGCTGGAGGAGAGTGGTGTACGCTAGTGGAGGGGGGCCCAGGGTTGGGGGAGATGTCGCCTGCGACTAGTAAAAGGAGAAAGAAGAGAAAGATCAGGTGGTCTAATGATTTGTATGAACGTTTTGAATGCTGTATGGAGGTAGAGGATGGTTTGCAGTGGGTGAGGAATGTCAGTAGAGCCTCAGGGTTATACATGGGAGAGGGGAGAAGGGAGGGGCTGATATAGAGAGAGTGCACAGAATGTTTTGAAGGACGGGTGAGTTGTGAGAAAGCAGAAGTGAAAACAAATAAAAAGCAGATTGATAAGACTAATGCAAAATGCACTATGACTGACCAAGAAGCATGTTTGTATGAAAATATGAAAATTTTATGCACCTTACCTGTCTCCTGCCCTGTCCAACTGCCATGGTCTAACTGCACTTGTAATTATTGCACTTAAAATCTATTGCACGCGTGACCCAGCACGCGTGCTATTCCCAGCCAGAGCTGAATATATATGAAATGAAATGTCTGCTAGAGGCCAGCACCAGTTGGTCATACTGAGTAATTAGCCAATTAGCACTGGGCTAGAGCAGGCAATGCTATGTAAGATAAACACAGAGGCCATAAATCAGTGAAAGAGAAGGCTTTGAACATTTTAAAATAGAAACAAAACAAAAAGACAAAAAGATGCAGGACCAAACAATTAAATACCATGGAAAAATGTTGCTAGAGAATATGACTCTGTTCACACTTATCAGACAGCACACAAACGGATGGATGGATTAAATACCATGGAAAAATGTTGCTAGAGAATATGATAGGACTTGATTTGGAAAGGCACACACCTGTCTATATAAGACCCCACAGCTCACAGTGCATGTCAGACCAAATGAGAATCATGAGCTCAAAGGAACTGCCCAAGGAGCTCAGAGATCGAATTGTGGCAAGGCACACATCTAGCCAAGGTTATAAAAGAATTTCTGCATTACTCAAGGTTCATAAGAGCACAGTGGCCTCCATAATCCTTAAATGGAAGAAGTTTGGGACCACCAGAAGTCTTCCTAGACCGGGCCGTCCAGCCAAACTGAGCAATCGTGGGAGAAGAGCCTTGGTGAGAGAGGTAAAGAAGAACCCCAAGATCACTGTGGCTGAGCTCCAGAGATGCAGTAGGGAGATGGGAGAAAGTTCCACAAAGTCAACTATCACTGCAGCCCTCCACCAGTTGGGCCTTTATGGCAGAGTGGCCAGACGGAAGCCTCTACTCAGTGCAAGACATATGAAAGCAAGCATAGAGTTTGCTCAAAAACACATGAAGGACTCCCAGACTATGAGAAATAAGATTCTCTGGTCTGATGAGACAAAGATAGAACTTTTTGGTGATAATTCTAAGTGGTATGTGTGGAGAAAACCAGGCACTGCTCATCACCTGCCTAATACAATCCCAACAGTGAAACATGGTGGTGGCAGTTGTTAGAACCCTCCTGTTAGTTTTTTCTATTTTGTGGTCACGTGACCTTCTGCCTATTTATTCCAGCTCCGCCCTTCAGGCTTTGCTGGACTTCAGTGTTACTTTGACTCTTAATCTAGCCAGGTGCTTTGTACCTACTGTATCTCTCTAGTTTGTTTGGTCCTTGGACCACTAAGTACTTTTGTCTGTTTGTCTTCTTCTGCTACTACTTCTGCCAGGAGGTGTCCAATTTTGTCCCAGTCCTTAGTTCTTTTAGGGACCCCTCCCTTTAATCTATAGGTCTGCGTTCAGACTAGCCGCGGATGAAGGCGGGTCTGTTCACAAGGAACAGGTTGCCCGCTGCATCGTAGGGAATCAGCTTAGTCCTATTGTATGGACAGATTTCCTCTCTTTCCTTAGTTCTTGTAGCAGATCATAACAGCAGTATCATGCTATGGGTGTGTTTTTCCGCTGCAGGGACAGGACGACTGGTTGCAATTGAAGGAAACATGAATGCGGCCAAGTACAGAGATATCCTGGATGAAAATCTCTTCCAGAGTGCTCTGCACCTCAGACTTGGCCAAAGGTTCACCTTCCAACAAGACAAAGACCCTAAGCACACAGCTAAAATAACAAAGGAGTGGCTTCAGAACATCTATGTGACCATTCTTGACTGGCCCAGCCAGAGCCCTGACCTAAACCCAATTGAGCATCTTTGGAGAGACCTGAAAATGGCTGTCCACTAACGTTTACCATTGACGGAACTGGAGAGGATCTGCAAGGGAGAATGGCAGAGGATCCCAAAATGCAGGTGTGAAAAACTTGTTGCATCATTTCCAAGAAGACTCATGGCTGTACTAGCCCAAAAGGGTGCTTCTACTCAATACTGAGCAAAGGGTCTGAATACTTATGCCCGTGTGATATTTCAGTTTTTCTTTTTTATTAAATTTGCAAAAATTTCTACATTTCTGTTTTCTTTCAGTCAAGATGGGGTGCAGAGTGGACTTTAATGAGAAAAAAATGAACTTTTTAGAATTTACCAAATGGCTGCAATGAAACAAAGAGTGAAAAATTTAAAGGGGTCTGAATACTTTCCGTACCCAGTGCACATGCATGGAAATAAATGCAGAATTATATTTCTTAATACTGCAGTATCAGATCCTGTCTTGAATTTAACCCCTGTGGTATCCAATGTGAAAATCCACCGGGACTCCCGGTTCAGAAGTTTGCACTTATGATCCCCCCCTCGTGTGGATCTATATACCTTCTCTATCTCCATATATTTAAAGAATGAGGTGTCACCTTTATGAACTCTCGCAAAATGCCTCGATACTGCTGATGTATTTATGGCTTCCAAATTAATCGCATCAGAAAGATGTCTTCTGATACGGACTTTCAGCGCACCTGTGGTACAACCCACATAGTGGACCTTACACAAGGTGCATTCTATAAGGTATATAACCCCTGATGAATTACAATTGAGGAAATCATGAATTTTATATTCTCTATCATTACTTAAGGACATAAAACTATCTGTTTTAACCGCATGTAGACACGCTTTGCACCGATTGGCTCCACATCTGAAGAAACCTTTTGTGCTGAGCCAATTTGGTTGTACAGTATTAGTCTCACTGGTGTATAAGCTAGGAGAAAGGATGGTTCCCAGAGCGGGCGCTTTCCTGGCTACAAAGTGGATGTCATTAGAAAGTAGGTTTTTTAGTTTCTTGCTCTGATATATAATAGGGATTATACTTTTTAATTCTAGATGTAATTTTATTATACTGAGGACTATAGGTGGTAGAAAACGTTACCCTAGTATCCAATGTGTTAATGTTATTTTTCTGTTTATTTCGGAGTATATCTTTCCGATTTATATTGGAGACAATTCTACTCGCTTTTCTTAAAGACCACTCGGGATCGCACCTATTGGATAGTCTGTTACACATTTTTTCTGATTCCTTCTGAAAAGTGATGTTATCTGAACAATTTCGTATTGTTCGTATTAGCTCACCGTAAGGGATATTTCTCTTAATATGTGGCGGATGACAACATTTAGCTGATAGAATAGAATTTGAGGCTGTAGATTTTCTGTGGGGATTAATTTTGACCAATTCTTTCTCCTTGGTAGCCTCAAGTTCGAGATCCAAAAAAGTAATTTTGGATGAATGGTAGAACTAAGTGAATTTAAGATTAAAATTATTGCAGCTGATGTACTGTACAAATTGTACCACCTCCTCCTGTGTGCCCCCCACACCAGGAGGAGGTCATCAATAAATCTACCATACCACACAATGTGTCCACTATATGTGTTATCATTATGGTAAATGAAAAGCTCCTCCACCTACACATCACTATGTTCGCTAGCGAAGGAGAAAACTTACTGCCCATGCTGACTCTTCTTTTCTGTAAAATAAAAAACAAAGCAAAAAACGATGCTTTATCATCATACCGCCAAACAAAAAATGGAATTAAACGCGATCAAAAAGATGAATATAAATAAAAATGGTACCACTGAAAACGTCATCTTGTTCCACAAAAAACAAGCCGCCATACAGCTCCATCAGCTGAAAACTAAAAAAGTTATAGCTCTCAGAATAAAGTGATGCAAAAAAATATTTTTTTCTAGAAAATAGTTTTTATTGTGTAGAAGCGCCAAAACATAAAAAAAGATATAAATGTGGTACCGCTGTAAACGTACAGACCCAAAGAATAAAGCTACCTCATCAATTTTACCACACACGGAACAGCATAAAAAAATAAAAAAAAACAATTCCTGAATTGTTGGTTTTTGCTTATTCTGCCTCCCAAAAATCGGAATACAAAGCAATCAAAAAATGTCACGTGCCTGAAAATGGTACCAATAAAAACGTCAACTCATCCTGCAAAAAACAAGTTGTCAAATGACTCTGTCGGCCAAAATATGGAAAAATTATAGCTCTCAAAGTATGGCAATGCAAAAACTAGATCTTGCAAAAAAATGCGTCTTTTAGTGTGAGACAGCTGTCAATCATAAAAACCCGATAGGATTCTGGTATCGCTGTAATCGCACCGACCCAAAGAATAAAGTCGTCTAATCACTTATACTGCACAAGGAACGGTGTAAAAAATAAACTCTAGGGTTAGGGTTGTGCTAGGGTTGAGATTTTTTTCAAAAGCAAAAAAAAAAAAGATGACGATATGGCGACTAGTGTTGAGCACAAGTGCTCGCTACTTGAGTTTCCATCGGGTGCTCGGGTATGCATTGAGTATCGCGGGTGCTCGAGTCTCGGCCCCATATGCTTCACAGTAAAAAAAAACGTGCGGGGATTGCCTGCCATGCACCAGCAATCCCTGCATGTTTGTTTTGGGTGTCTAATAACCGTGAAACATGTGGGCAGGACTCGAGCATGTCACTCGAGCACGTGCGATACATGGTGCATACCCGAGTACATGATGCAAACTCAAGTAGCGAGCACTTTGGCTCAAGACTAATGACAACTAGTGTTGAGCGATACCTTCCGATATCAGGAAATATCGTATCGGATTGGATCGGGCCGATACCCAAAAAGTATCGGATATCGCCGATTCCGATACCGGAAACCAATGCAAGTCAATGGGACACAAATATCGGAATGAAAATAAACCCTTTCTTTCCTTGTAGGTTAATTCTACATGAAGTAAAACAACTAAGAATAATGTAGAATGACATGAAAAGCCGGCAATTCATCAGCGGCATACACCGGTACCCGACAATTTACAACAGAAAGAATAGAGCTTCACACATAGATTAGATAGATAGAAATATGTCAGTCACATATATATGAAGTACAGTGACAGTGTTGCTTACTGTACTTGTCATTTAGTGTAAAGGATTTATTAAAAAAAATATTAGTGTTTTCGTGCACCGTCTCTTTAAAAAAGCCGGCCGGCAATTCAGCAGCGGTACCCGACAATTTATAACAGAAAGAATAGAGCTTCACACATAGATTAGATAGATAGAAACATGTCAGTCACATATATAAGAAGTACAGTGACAGTGTTGCTTACAGAACTTGTCATTTAGTGTAAAGGATTTATTAAAAAAAATATTAGTGTTTTCGTGCACCGTCTCTTTAAAAAAGCCGGCCGGCAATTCAGCAGCGGTACCCGACAATTTATAACAGAAAGAATAGAGCTTCACACATAGATTAGATAGATAGAAACATGTCAGTCACATATATAAGAAGTACAGTGACAGTGTTGCTTACAGAACTTGTCATTTAGTGTAAAGGATTTATTAAAAAAAATATTAGTGTTTTCGTGCACCGTCTCTTTAAAAAAGCCGGCCGGCAATTCAGCAGCGGTACCCGACAATTTATAACAGAAAGAATAGAGCTTCACACATAGATTAGATAGATAGAAACATGTCAGTCACATATATATGAAGTACAGTGACAGTGTTGATTACTGTACTTGTCATTTAGTGTAAAGGATTTATTTAAAAAAATAATAGTGTTTTCATGCACCGTCTCTTTAAGAAAGCCGGCCGGCAATTCAGCATCTGTACCCGACAATTTAGAATAGAAGGAATAGAGAATCACACATAGATTAGATAGATAGAAACATGTCAGTCACATATATATGAAGTACAGTGACAGTGTTGATTACTGTACTTGTCATTTAGTGTTAAAATAAAGGATTTATTTAAAAAAAAATTGGCGTGGGGTTCCCCTTAATTTTAGGCTCTAGCGGAGGTTAAGCAGACAGCTGGGGCAAATGTTTGAAGCCTGGGAAGGGGGTAATACCCACGGAGCTTCCCAGGCTACTAATATCAGCCCCCAGCTGAATACCTAGCCTTTACTAGCTATTAAAATGGGGGAACCCCCCCAAAAAAATAACGTGGGGTCCCCCCTAATTTAATAGCTAGCACAGGCTAGGCAGACAGCTGGGGGCTGATATTAATAGCCCAGGAAGGGAGCCATGAATATTGGCCCCCTCCCAGGCTAGAAACACCAGCCGTCAGCCGCCCCAGAAATGGCGCCAATTCTGGCACTGAGCCTCGCTCTTCCACGCTGCCCTGGTGCGGTGGCAGGGGGTAATAGGGTTGGGGTTGATGTCAGCTTATAATGCCAGCTGACATCAAGCCCAGGTTAGTAATGGAGAGGCGTCTATAAGACACCCCCATTACTAACCCCATAGTCAAAGTTAAAAGAAAACACAAACACCCAGAGTAAAGTCCTTTAATTGAAATAAAGACACAATTCTTTATTGTTCTAAATTAAACCATACTTACCATCACGCCCATTCCAGCTGAAGCCAACGATCTCCTGCAATAAAAGAAAAATAATAAAGCAACCTCAGTGTCTGCGGGATGACAGGCTGGATGGCAGCGTTCTGCTGCGGTCCAGCCTGTCATCTCGATGTAGCAGAGCTGGAGCCGTCGTGGGAACCATGGAAAGGTAAGGATGAGGTTGCTTTATTATTTTTCTTTTATTGCAGGAGATCGTTGGCTTCAGCTGGAATGGGCGTGACTGTAAGTATGGTTTAATTTAGAACAATAAAGAATTGTGTCTTTATTTCAATTAAAGGACTTTTTTCTGGGTGTTTGTGTTTTTTTTAAATACTTTACTAGAAATTCATGGCGGTCATGTCTAATATTGGCGTGACCCCATGAATTTCGGGCTTAGGGCCAGCTGATAATGCCAAGCTGGCCTTAACCCCTTTATTACCCAGTGAGCCACCGCACCAGGGCAGCGTGGAAGAGCGAGGCTCAGTGCCAGAATTGGCGCCATTGGATGAGTTGGGTACAGCGCCAGAAGATGGCGCTTCTATGAACGCGCCATTTTCCGGGGTGGCTGCGGACTGCAATTTGTAGCGGGGGGGGCCCAGAAAGCTTGGGTCTCCCTGCGCTGCAGATTCCAGCCCCCAGCTGCCTAGTTGTACCTGGCTGGACACAAAAATAGGGCGAAGCGCACACATTTTTTTTTTTAGTTATTTCATGAAATTCATGGAATAATTAAGAAAAAAAGGGCTTCCCTATATTGTTGTGTCCGGCTAGGTACAAATAGGCAGCTGGTGGTTGGGGGCAGCCCGTTCCTGCCTGCTGTACCTGGCTGGACACAAATATAGGGCGAAGCCCCACATAATTTTTTTTTAATTATTTCATGAATTTCCTGAAATAATTAAAAAAAAATTGACGTGGGGCTTCACACTATATTTGTGTCCAGCCAGGTACAGCAGGCAGGAACGGGCTGCCCCCAACCACCAGCTGCCTATTTGTACCTGGCCAGACACAACAATATAGGGAAGCCCTTTTTTTCTTAATTATTCCATGAATTTCATGAAATAATTAAAAAAAAAAAAACGTGGAGCTTCTCCCTATTTTTGTGTCCAGCCAGGTACAACTAGGCAGCTGGGGGATGGAATCCGCAGCGCAGGGAGGCCCAAGCTTTCTGCCCCCGCCCCCCCCGCTGAAAATTGCAGTCCGCAGCCGCCCCGGAAAATGGCGCGTTCATAGAAGCTGGATGCTGTACCTGGCTGGCATACAAAAATATGGCGAAGCCCACGTCAAAAGTTTTGGGAAAAATTTATTAAAAAATAAATAATAATTTAGGGACTGCATCTTTATTAAGTCCTCAAATGTCATTTAGTGTTAAAATAAAGGATTTATTTTTAAAAAAAATGGCGTGGGATCCCCCATAATTTTAGTCTCTAGCGGAGGTTAAGCAGACGGCTGGGGCAGATGTTTGAAGCCTGGGAAGGGGGTAAAACCCACGGAGCTTCCCAGGCTACTAATATCAGCCCCCAGCTGAATACCTAGCCTTTACTAGCTATTAAAATGGGGGACCCCCCCAAAAAAAATGACGTGGGGTCCCCCCTATTTTAATAGCTAGCAAAGGCTAGGCAGACAGCTGGGGGCTGATATTAATAGCTCAGGAAGGGTGCCATGAATATTGGCCCCCTCCCAGGCTAGAAACACCAGCCGTCAGCCGCCCCAGAAATGGCGCATCCATAGGATGCGCCAATTCTGGCACTTAGCCTCGCTCTTCCACGCTGCCCTGGTGCGGTGGCAGGGGGTAATGGGGTTGGGGTTCATGTCAGCGCCAGCTGCCATGAAGCCCAGGTTAGTAATGATGGTCGTCTATATGACACCCCCATTACTAACCTACAAAGTGTTAAAAAGAAAAAACACACTACACCCAGAAAAAAATAATTTATTTGAAATAAAACACCATTTTATTTAATTCTTAGTTTACTAAAAAAAAAATAGTTACCTGTCCACGTTCCTGCGCTGATCTCCCATGCACAGCTGTCACATCTGGAGATGGTGACAGCTGTGCATGGCTGCTGTAAGCTCACGCTGCCGGGAACACGTCCGCTCCCGGCAGCGGGAGCCACTGACTGAGGTCACCGGAGTGCATTCAGGCAGCGCAGCTCCGGAGACCTCCTTTACGGCAGTGCTGTACCGTGGGAATTTCTCACGATACAGCAGTGCCGTAAAGGAGCTAACCGGAGCAGCGCTGCCTGAACTTCGGCGAACCCTTACGGCCCCGTCATTCTAGCGGCGGCAGCGGTTCAGAGCGGTCACATTCTATGTGGCTGCTCTGAACTGGAGATCTTCGTGGGACACTCGTGGACTGCTACGTAGGGGTAAGGATAAGGTTGTGGTTTATTATTTTATATTTTATTACAGGAGATCGATGGCTTCGGGGAATTAGGTGTCTAGGTGAGTATAGGTGTAGTTTTTTATTTTTTACTTTATTTTAGGTGGCGATCGGCGGGGACAGGTAATGTATGAACTAATTTCTTTTAGGTAACCACTGGCCACCAATGACATGTATTTAACATTTATTGGGGACACAGTAGGGCAATTTAAATAGCAGGATCAGGCTGATGGGAACTACTGCTCCCATCGAGCTGATTCTGCTGGCACGAGTGGACGGGGGACAGACATAGGCCGATGGGAGTAGTAGTGTCACATCGGCCTATGTCTGCCTGCACGCACAGACACCCCGCACACACACCCACACACACACCCGCACACACACACCCCGCACACACACCCGCACACACACACCCCGCACACACACACACCCCGCACACACTAATCATGACGGGTCTGGGAGGAGTGGCTGACCTGTGCGGCCGTGGGAAAGTTGATGTGAGTTCATGCAGTCAAGCATGAACTCACATGAACCCTCTGAGGGCAACGCGGCGACTTCAAATGAACAGCTGATCGGCATCTCCTGATACCTCAGCTGTTCATTTGAAATAACCGGCGGGAAAGCGCAGCACAGAACGGGAAAGCCGGCGGTGAAGTCTTTTCACTGCCGGCTTCCCCGCCCGGGTCCTTCGCTCCTTGGTGCTGCGCTCCCCGCCCGGTCCTAATTTACGATTGGGATTGGAGGTGGTGAGGGGAGCGGAGGATCGGGGTGGGAGGCTGCGGGGAAGTAGTATGGGGCTGCGTGATTGTTTAAAAGCCGGCGGCTTTTTACCGCGCGCCGGCTTTTAAACAATCAGGAGAATTCTCCCACGCTGGGATGGCATTCTGATGACAAGCTGGATCGCAGCTGAGCGCTGCCATCCAGCTTGTCATCCTTCACAGACACTGCAGAGCGCAGGCATTATGGGAACTTCCGATTCCGGTATTCGATATTATAAAAGTATCGGAATTAAGTATCGGAATTCCGATACAGTGAATATCGGCCGATACCCGATATTTCAGTATCGGAATGCTCAACACTAATGACAACTTATTCAATATGATGACCTAATGTTATCAAATTATGTGTCGTACCGGGTTCAAAATGTTCATTATACCCCTTGATAAAAACCTTGAGGGGTGTAGTTTCCAAAATGGGATCACTTGTGGGGGGTTTCAACTATTTAGGCACATCAGGGGCTCTTCAAACGTGACATGGCGTCCGCCCTCAATTCCAGCCAATTTTGCGTTCAAAAAGTCACACAGTGCTCCTTCCCTTCTGAACTCTGCCGTACACCCAAACACTGTATTTTCCCCACATATAGGCTATTGGTGTACTCAGGAGAAATTGCAAAAAGTTTTTGGGGTCCATTTTCTCCTCTTACCCTTGTGAAAATAAAACAATTGGGGCTAAAACATAATTTTTGTGGAAAAAGTTTGATTATTTATTTTCATGGCTCCATGTTTAAACTTCTGTAAAGGTTCTCTGAGGGGTCTAGTTTCCAAAATGGTGTCACTTGTGGGGGGTTTCCACTGTTTAGGCACATCAGGGGCTCCCCAAACACAACATGGCGTCCGCTAATTATTCAAGCAAATTTTACTTTCAAAAAGTCAAATGGCGCTCCTTCCCTTCCGAACCCTGCCGTACGCCTAAACAGTGGTTTTTCCCCACATATGGGGT
Organism: Phyllobates terribilis; assembly: GCF_046119375.1. NCBI lineage: Eukaryota > Metazoa > Chordata > Amphibia > Anura > Dendrobatidae > Phyllobates > Phyllobates terribilis. The sequence goes on from NW_027362845.1 coordinate 6,304,334, forward strand.
ATCTGTGTGGTCAGGGGAAATTGAACAACACATTTTGGGGTCCATTTTTTCCTGTTAACCCTGTGAAAATAAAAAAAAATTAGGTCTAAAGTAACATTTTTGTGAAAAAAGTTAAATGTTAATTTTTTTCTTCCATATTCCAAAAGTTCTGTGACGCACTTGAAGGGTTAATAAATTTTTTGAATGTGGTTTTGAGCACCTTGGGGGTGCAGATTTTAGAGTGGTTTTACTTTTAGGTATTTTCTGTCATAAAGACCCCTCAAAGTGACTTCAAATGTGATGTGGTCCCTAAAAAAATGGTTTTGTAAATTTTGTTGGAAAAATTAGAAATCTCTGGTCAACTTTTAACCCTTATAGCTCTCTAATAGAAAAAAAAATTGGTTCCAAAATTGTGCTGATGTAAAGTAGACATGAGGTAAATGTTATTTATTAACTATTTTGTGCGACATATCTCTCTGATTTAAGGGCATAAAAATTCAAATTTTGAAAATTGCTAAATTTTCAAAAATTTTCGCCAAATTTCAGTTTTTGTCACAAATAAATGCAAGTGATATCGGAGAAATTTTACCACAATCATGAAGTACAATATGTCACGAAAAAACAATCTCAGAATAAGGGGGATCCGTTGAAGCGTTCCAGAGTAATTACCTCATAAAGTGACAGTGGTCAGAATTGTAAAAATTGGCCTGGTCATTAATGTGCAAACCACCTTGGATAGTAAAGGGGTTAAAGGTGGTGGAAAAATATTTTTATGTATTTTTGGCAGCGAATGGTAAACTGGAACAATTGGGTGATCTACGTATAAATATTCCATTAATTTTTTTTTTAGGGCCCCTCAGTGCAAACCTTCGTTTAATAGATTATACATAGCAGCATTAAACTCAACAGTAGGATCTCTAGCTAACTCCAAATAAACATCCCTATTTTCTAAATCCATCAAATTCAATTTTTTATACAATCCTGCATTCAGTACTATAGTGCCACCTTTATCCGCTGAGCGGACTAGTATGTCTGAATTATCCTTTAATTTTTTCAGAGCGTCTTTTTCTCTATATGTCAGATTAGAGTCCAAATGATTAGTAGAAGATAATTCATTCTTTAATTCCACTAGTTCTTTTTCAATTAAGTCCTGGAACTGATCCAGAACCAATGGTCTGGACTGAAGTGGGTAAAAGAAAGGATTGCCAGCCCGAAAGTCGTCATTTAAATTTACATTTGGAATTAAAGATTCCGTCTCGAATTGTTTCATTTGTAATAAAGACTGTTGTTCTGTGAATAATAACATGGAATCCTGGCTTGTCCTAGGAGAAACTTCTTCTGAAGCTGTATTCTGTGGATTTTTCATGTCCATAAAATGACATCGGATGGTGAGGTTACGTGCTAGTTTGTTAACATCCAGAATTGTTCTGAAAATGTCGAATTCGTTAGAAGGTGAAAAGCTCAGGCCTTTAGCCAGGAGAGAAATTTGACTCTCAGATAAGATGTAGCTAGAGAGATTCCAAACAGGTGACTCTAATAATGGCGTTTTTCGCTCTGTGTTGGGTACTTGTTTGCATTTACGCTTACGTCCCGCCCTTGTGTGACCCGCCACTAGCTGTTTCAGTAGCGGCTAGCCCTCCCTGGGAAAGGGGTGTACTCGGACGGCGGGCCCAGTTGGTAGAATGGGGATGCAGTCGCGGCCTCGGCCCGGTCCGTGCCCAGGGCGCACACATTAAAAATAGGGGCTAGTTGATAAGTGGCAATTATGAGTGGATAAACGACTACACCACCTGTGGTGTCTGGTGATGCGCCACCAGCGCTGCTGCAGTCCTCTGAGGCGGGATGTTGTGGCAGCCGATCGTAGTACTACTCCCCACAGGCGGAGCAGGGCCTCAAGGCAGAGAAAACAGGAGGATGCAGTGGTGCGGTGTCGTGTCCTGCTGCAATAATGGACCGGAGGCAATGGATGTAGTCTTCCAAGCTTTACTCACGTTGTTAGAGGTCAGCTGCAAGGCCTCTCCTTGCTCCTCACGGCATGCTGCGGCCACCAGAGAAGGGGGTTCGGCACACCCCGGTAGTTCAGGTGTGTCTATCAGGACCCCCAGCACCAGTGTGTTCCTAGAAATCTCCCCCTTGGGCCTCTCCTGTCCGTGTGCGGCGCGTGTTGCAAGGCTGGGTCTCCCTCTGGCTATACACAGAACAAGGGCACGGGTGGCAACTCCACCCCGTCCGTTACCCGGTGGGAACCAGTTAGCCTCCGGGCTTTTCCGACTGAGACGTGAAGTAACAAAGTCAGATTTCGGGGGCCGGTACCCCTCTTGCAGCAGGAGTCCCTCTGACTAGGCCAGAATGGAGAGTACAGGTGGCATATGCCGATCAGTCCGTATTCCCTCGGATCCTTTTGCCTGCGGAGCTCTCCTCCTCAGCTCCCCTCTAGGCCTTCTTAAGCAAGGACCTTGACCGGGTAGAGACCTCCGTTAACTCTATCCTGCTCCTCGTCTCAAGGCCAGAGCACGAGGACCGTGCATCTCCAGCACGCTGCAGGCTCCTACAGAAGGCCACTGTCAGCTGTGAAGACCACAATGAAACAACCTTGAACTTAAGATGGCTGGCTATTAAATATGTATCTACAAGTGTAACCTAAAAGTGCGTCCTCCACCCTCACCCACTACATGGTTCCCCCTATCTTTGGTGCCCCCATCTCCATTATCCTGCTGGGGCAGCACCCTAGTGCATACTAGCCCCCCATAGGACAGAAGTGTGTAGTGTTGAGTGATGAGGTGGGGTCCTGACAGGTGCTCCATCCTAACCTGGGAGAGGAGATACCACACCTCTTTCACAAGATGCAGTACCCCCCTGTGGCGACCGAACCCTCAGGGGCGCCACACCCTCTTCCTCCGTTTTTTGTAATCGCTCCACCAGCACTAGATAATTTATTTTTGACAAAATACAATTGTTGCATTTCTCCCATTGAACTCATAGATGAATCTGAGTAATCATCAGAGGTGGCAGCAAAAGAATTATCCGTAACATCATCATGCTCCTTAAAACTCCCTCTTCCAGATCTCTGAAAACGTTTGTGGGAGCGTTTTTTTAAGATGGATGGTAATTGTTTATTCCAACTATAAATCTTGTTCTGTGCATAGTCCTCACTGTCCCTTTTGAACTTGGATCTTTTTATATCCATAATGGTGTTCTCCAACTTGGCCAAATTAGATTTCAGTTTGTCATTACAAATATTAAATTCTTTTAGTTGCACATATTTCCCCAAAGACGATTGTATATTTTTAATATCCAATTTAATTTAAGTCAGTTCCAGTTCCTCATGTTTGATTATGAGGTGCATAAGATTCAGTGAACATTGACAAAGAATCGCATTCTGATCTTCTTGAAAACCGTCATTGTATATAGTGGTGGCGACTTTTTTTTAAACGCAGACCTCTAGGGATCATTTCCTTTTTTATATATGTGTCCAAGGTTGTGAGATCCCACCAAACTTTAAGTTCTCTGGTCATTTTGTTTTCCATCTGGAACATGAGATCTTTAAATTCATCCGGTTCTGTTGTCACCACTGACGGTTTATTATCAAAAATAGATGCTAGTTTGTTCAGTCTAGCCGAACAATCCTCTGTGTCACTGAAATTCATTATGTCAAATTGAGGGGATGTGAAAATCCACAGGGACTCCCGGTTCAGAAGTGTGCACTTGCAGTCAGACAAGCCAATGGCCTGGTAACAGGGGCCAAGCAGAGCCGGGTAAGTGGTAATACAAGTGGGCAGTGGAATGAGTCGAGGTTTTGGTAATCATGGTGTAACAGATCGGGCAGACTGACTGGGCAGGAGAGAATTTCATGTTTTCTTGATTATAGCATCATGCGGAGAATTCCTGCTCCTTAATATTAAAAGGGGTTGTCCGGGACTTTTTTTTTTTTTTTACCATGGACTTAAGAACTAACAGGCAAGTATTTGCTAACTATGTGCCTGTTGTGCCAGGCGCCGATATCTGCTGGTTCAGAGTGGTCACGGACCGCTCCTGACAGTGATTTTTCAGCTCCCGCTCTGATCTGTTGATGGGGTGTGACTGCCGGTGTCATGCTGATTGACAGCTGGCTCCCTGCTGCCTAACTGCAGGGAGCCGTCTGTCAATCAGCATAAAGTTGGCAGTCACACCTCTTTGACAGAGCAGTCGAGAAGAGGAAGAGCTGTTCTGTTGACGTGAAGCAGCAGAATCGCTGTTAGGAGCGGTCCAGGAGCAATCTTAGCCACCACAGGGTAGAACAAGCACGTAATAAGCAATTACCTGCCTGACAGTTCTTAGGCGCATTGCATTTTTCTATCTCACCCTGTAGGAGTCACCTTCTCCTCAACCAAAAAGAGAAGGTGCATATCCACCGACATTGTGATGCGCCAGCTTCCAGATCCAATTGCAGATAAAATTATGATTTTATTGTTAATCCATTAAAAAGATATACACATTGCAAAAATAAAATAAATAAAGGTGGAGACCTCTGTGAAACCTACACGTTTCGAACGCCAAACGTTCTTCGTCCTGCTATAGAAATACATGTAGGGAGTTACAATTTACATGCTCGACCGCGCCATCATATGGGCGTGTTGATCGTTCCTCGCGCCCAATTGTCTAAGTAAAGAAATGATAGGGTGTGGGAATAACAGAATAAAAACAAGTGATCTAATCTTGAAAAGTAGGCAGTGTGTATAAAAAATACACAAAGATGATACAAACAATATGATATATACATTAACATAAAATCAAAAAGATAATAAAAGAAAAGTGCTAAACCTGTGTCAGAGAAATAGCTCAGAGCTTAGCGCAAGGAAGCACTCCTTAGAAGAACTCCTTAGGAAAACAGATACAACTACAGCAAGCAGAACCTTCCAGGACTGACCAATGACCAAAATCCAAGCTCTGATTTAATAAGATCACGGTTACACCCACATACCTTCTTTTGGTGAGCTCATATGAGGACTTGTCATAGGTGTGCTAGATCTTTTAGAAGTTTATGAGATCCCCAACTTTCAGGATATCTTCGCCCATGGAGGTCTTGGGCGTGAAATATCATGGTCTAGGTTTCTATCATGATTTTACCTTTCTATAGAGATGAAACATGGCATGGATAGCATTATCCATCTAAACGATATTAAGTTGGGGGTGTTCGGCTGGCCTTACAATGATGTGAGTGAATGCGTTATGATCGTCCCTTTGCTACGATGTCGAAAATACATCTCCCATGAATATTGGATCGATGCAAACCCCAATATTCATCACTGACAACAGTCTTCAGAGTGTCTGAGACAAGTCCTTTGAAAAGAGGAAGCCCTTGCTTCGGAAATGTACTTATCCGCCTCTGAGTATGCAAATTCTAGACTTGTTGGCTGGTTCTCATCAGATTCTTTGCTGAATTTACCTGACCACGGCAGGAGGCCCTACGTCAATAGAGGTTGAAGTGTCAGCTCTTTCTCACTTTTCTAGTTATAATCCTATATGTTCATTGTGAGGGTGATATGTCCCCTCTCCAGAGATGTCTTTTTGGATTTTACAATTTTTCTTTACGACAGGGTGCAAAATTACCCTCCCCACCCCCAACCAGGATCAAACTGGGGTGTCTGGGGCCCCAATAGGAATTGATTCTAGGGGCCCACCCTACAGCTGTATATGAAAACCTGTTAGCCATTATCCCGATTATAGTGGAGCGTCGGCTGTAAAATACAGGAGGCTCCTGCACCTCTTACTGTGCGATACCATAACTGGGATGTACAATTACGGTAATTTGCAGTAAAGGACTTTGTTGGTGAAAACAAGTTAAGACCATAGGATCCACAGGAGAGGTGATAACTCCATAGAATCCACAGGAGAGATGATATCTTATTGGTCAGTGATTGATTGGTCTGACCATTTGGGACTGTACCGATTGGAAGAATGGGGAATTTTTATCCCTGACAGGGCACTTTTATTCCTATTGCAAAATGGAGCGGCAGATCGGGTGTGTCATCTTCTTTGCCAGAAAAAGCCAAGTGCAGTGCTCATATAAAATACATATAATACAGACTGTCTTTGATGTGAGCTCAGGAGCAGATGATGGGAGTGTTACAGATTCCCCTTTAAAAAGGACCTTTTGCTGACAGCCTCTTCACATGGAAGCTCTGTGCTTTGCTCCTGCTCTGCATCCTTTCATTTCCACCTATTAGCAGTGAAATATTGATTCCTTCACACCAAAGGCTGGGGGAAAGTACACAGAGAAGCTTTAAAGTGCACTCAGACATGACCAGAAGCAAGCATCAGAAGGAGCAGAGTCCAGATAGCGGGCCTTCCAACATGGCGCCTCCTCCCCCACACCAGCCAGAGTGAGAGATGCTGAGGCTGCTGCAGCAAAGCTGGGGAGATTTGCCAGACTGACCTTAGATTCTGACCCTTCAGATGATTTACAACCTGATCAGGTATGCTCACAGAGGAAGAGAGATACAGAGACTGTGCAGGGGAGGCAATGTGGCACCACTCTCACAGCAACAGTTAAACAGAGAAGTGCAGGAAATGCAGAGCACTAACAACACCTATGGAGAAGTCAATGATTCTGGGCAAGAGCCTACACGACAAGATGTTTTCTCTGCTGGAAAATCCTGTAGCTTCTCATTAGAAATTCTCAACAAACACATGGGAGGGCTTAGAGAGGACATTAATCTCATCAGACAAAACATGAAGAAAATAAACAGCCGAGTCAATGAGTTGGAGGAAAGAGTGAGTTCTGTTGCGGACCAAATGCCTACTATACATAAATATCTCAGGAGAGGTCTTCAGAATATTAATGCCCTTCTCAAGAAGGTTGATGACCTAGAGAATAGGCATCGGCGAAATAACATACGTTTAGTCGGGGTTCATGAAAAAGCGGAGGGTCGTAATTCAGCTGATTTTTTTTAATCCTGGCTGACTACAATGTTCGGCAAAGACATTCTCTCTCAATTTTTTGCAATTGAAAGAGCTCACAGAGTTCCTACATGTCCTTTGCCACCGGGTGCTCCACCAAGACCTGTACTCATTGTTATAGCAGAAGATGGAGTCCCTCAAGATTAAGGACCCTATCTATGCTATATAACTCTGACAGTTATTTTAGGTGAAAATAACAGCAAGCTCAAATGTTCCTTCTTGTATCAATAGCGTGTCCTTGCTAAGAAGATAAAGTGTCCTCCCTGGCCAGATGTTTCTTCTTGTAGCAATAATGTGTTCTTGCAAGAAGATAAAATGGCCTTGCTAACCAGATACGTCTAATTAAATATTTTAAAGCATACAGAAACTAGCTTTTTTCGCTTGTTCAGCTAAACTGTATAATCGAACCATATATGGCAAATCCGTTTCCTGCCTTCAGGGTGTATATTAGCCCTGTGTTTTGTAATAAAGTTTAGAGCATGTTTAGACACAAACATCCTGTCCTGTGTCTTCTTCTCTCCGATATCGTAATCCAAAGGATAGAAGACCAAGAATGCAGTGACGACAGCTGGCTCCTCGAACAGGGACCTTGAGTTAATCTACCCAGGGGTGCTCGACCGGTCCGAGACGTGGGACGAATGAAGCTCTTTGTTGGTGATATATACAGCGCTGAGGTAAGAATAACTGTTATATTCTACCTAATTATATGACTGTATAGAAGAGACTCCCTCACCCCCGAGCGGTTGGCTCCCCAGGTAATTCAACAGATTGTTGTCTGGCTCAGGTCCCTTTGTACCAGTAGAACCCCCTCAGATCAGTCCTGCCTTCTATCCTTTGGAGAATTTAAGAATGAAAGTATGGATCCGATGATTGTGTTGTGGATGTGTCCAGGGATTGATGTTTTTGGTCTGTTTTTCTGGTTGGCGTATAAGTCCTAGAGAGGCTAGTAGTGGAATGGTTCAGAAACCTTTGTGGTCCATTGTCTAAGTGACCATTGTCTAAGTGACTGAGGAGTCTCTTCTAGGTGAGGAGAACAGAAAAAAATGGGGAACCAAAATGCCAAGGAAGGCATTATAGCCAAAGACTTAGTGGTACGCAGAGAAGGGAAACAGGCACTGATTGGAATTGACAAAATATTGTGTAAAGCGGGAATGAATGAGAATGGAGAGATGAATGGAGAGAAATGGAAATCCTTCTTTAACTCCTATCATGGATGGCTGAAAGATAAGGGTCTGTTAGGGACAGTAGATGTATGGATAAATGCATGCGCTTATTTTGAAGGAAAGATTGAAAAATTAGGAGACGGACGTTACAGACTGACAAAAACCGGAATGACAGATTTTCCTCCCTGTCCGCTCCCGACGTCACCCCCACCCCAGTAGCAGAATTCCCAGGAACCTAAATGTTGGGTTTGCCCCAGATGTGGACAGCAGAATCCCTTGACAGTAGACATCTGTGTGGCATGTGGAGGACCGAGACCCCACCCAGCTAGTTTATTCCCAATGACGATGGTAGTTGTGCCAGGAGCACCGGGAGCAGCAGCAGCAGGGGGGGACGCAGTGGTTCCAGGTCAGGAAGCTCGTACAATGTTAATGTATAGACCATGGAGTCCTTCCGAGCAGTTGGCGTTGATCTCCCAGCTGCCAGATCCGTCCCAGTCCCCAATGGGTTTTGCCAGAATGATAAGAACCATACAGGATACGTACAATGCAACTAGAATAGATCTGCAAGGGGTAATTAAGGGAAAATTGGCAGATGAAGCCTGCTATGATACGTTGATAGATGAGACAAAAAAACAGTATGCCAATAGGACCGGACCCGTAGATGCAGAATCTAATGATGCAGCAGCTGGAGTCCTATTCGCAGCAGCGTTGGTAAAAGCATGTCAAGACAGGCAAGCAGAAAAGCAAGTTACACTAGAAGATAGAGTGCAAGGGAAGGAGGAAGATCCTAAGGATTATTTCTATGCACTAAGGAGAACTTGGTCAGAAATGGGATTTATTCCTGAAAATAAGACTAGTGAGAGGGTATTAGCAAGTGCTTTCATGAATGGACTAAAGAAAGAGATTGCAGTGAAGGTAAAAGCAAGTAGACCAGACTGGAGATCAGTGAAAGCAGAAGATTTAGCTAGAATAACTCAGGGGGCACAGCATGACATAGAGCAGGCAAAGAGAGCTGCCAGAGTACACATAGTAGAGACGACCCCCAGAAACAACAGAGGCAGAGGACGGACTGAAGGAGGAGGACAGAAACTGTGTTACGGATGTAAAAAGCCAGGACATTTTAGAAAGAACTGTAGGACCAACCCGTATCCAAATGCTCAGAGTACGGGTCCTCCAGCCGACCAAACAACGCCCCCATAGGATGAGGGTAGCTTGCACATGAACCCCCTCATCTCCTTACCCCCAACTCCCAGTTGTATAGTGCAGGTGAACCTACCAGGGGGACATGAAACCGATTTCCAAGTAGATACGGGGGCCGACAATTCAGTAATTACGCAAGGTGATTGGCCATATACTGACACTGATTTTTCACATCATGTCATTGCCACCTCCTTCAATTCCCCGTCTGTCCTGCTCCCTGTCACTAAGAGAATTCCCCTGCAAATTCAAGGAGCTACTGTACATAGCCAGCTCATGGTATCGCCCCAAGGCCAAGGTAACCTTTTGGGAAATGATGTGTTGTCCCAATTACAAGCACATATTGAGTATCATCCCGATGGCACTGTCACCATGACCCCAGGTTTAAAACCAAGTACCCTTTGCAAAATTATGTCACTAGATATTGCCAGCATAGAAGAGACAAATGAGTTTCCCCCGATATTAGAGCAGGCTGTGCCACATGATTTTTGGGCCTCAGACAAAACAGATGTTGGTAGGTTAAGAGTTCAACCAGTAATAGTAAAATTAAAACCAGGAGCAATCTTACCTCAACAGAGGCAGTATCCCTTTAGCTCGGCTCAGGAGAATGCCATAGCCCAGCAAGTCCAAAAATTACTACACAGGGGAGTCCTAGTCAAAACCCAGTCCCCTTGCAACACTCCCCTGTACCCAGTAAAGAAAAAGAGCGTGCCAGGTCAACCAGCCGCATATAGAATGGTCCATGACCTCCGGTTGGTTAACAAAGCCACAGAACTTCTAACACCAGTTGTGCCCAACCCGCATACTCTCCTGTCACAGATACCTTCTAACTCTCTTTGTTTTTCAGTGGTCGATTTGGCAAATGCATTTTTCAGTGTACCATTACATCCTGACTGCCAGTACTTGTTTGCTTTCACATTCCAGGGCAGTCAATATACATGGACAGTGTTGCCACAGGGTGCCCAGAATTCACCTACAATGTACACTGCAAGTCTGCAGGAAATACTGGAGGGATGGTCTGAACCACATATCGTTGTTTTGCAATATGTCGATGACCTGCTCATTTGTGCCCCCTCCAGGAAACAATGTCATAGTGCAACTATATCGCTTATGTTGTTTCTCTATCACGCTGGCTGCAAGGCATCGAAAGATAAGCTTCAGTTTTGTAAATCTTCAGTCACCTTTTTGGGACATTGCATTACACCAGGAGCTCGTCATTTAACAAATGCACGCAAACAAGCAGTACAGGCATTCACCGTCCCTAACAATGTTGCAGCCCTCAGAACTTTTCTTGGACTGGTCTCCTATTGCAGACAGTGGATTCATGCCGTCTCTATTTTGATGCAGCCCCTCTATGACTGTCTTACTCCAACACCTTTTGTGCTAACACCAGAGGCAATAGACTGTTTTTATTCTCTCAAAAACCGTATTTTGGCCGCTCCAGCTTTGGGCACCCCTAATTATGAGCTCCCATTTACTCTGTACCTTCATGAACAAGCTGGACATGCAGCAGGAGTTTTAACTCAAACACACGGTAATAATCAGAGACCTGTTGCCTACTTTAGTGGCTGATTAGATGCGGTAGCCAGAGGTGCACCATCCTGCGTACGTGCTCTGCATGCTGTTAGATTGTTACTCCATAAATCCGCAGACATTGTTCTTGACCACCCGCTCACCGTTCTAACACCTCATGATGTCTACACTATATTGAATCAAGTGCAACCCGCTCACCTCTCAGCAGCACGTCATCTTAGGTTACAATGTGCACTGTTAATGCCTCCCAATGTTTCTTTACAGAGGTGTACTACCCTGAATCCAGCAACTTTGTTACCTCTCTCGGATCTAAAGGAGGGGTTAGGTACTGTGCTTTTTAAGGAAGATCCAAGAGAGGAAGTTCCTCATGACTGTGTACAAATGATGGCACAAGAAACGACAGGTTTACCTACTGTATTTGAACATGAATTAGAAAATGCAGATTTTGAATTTTCTGTAGATGGATCCCGTCATCAGGACGATTCAGGTACTTTCCATACTGGATATGCAGTTGTCTCCCTCAATGCAGTAATCAAGGCAGAACCAATGCTCCCACACCAATCGGCTCAAGAGGCCGATCTTAGGGCCCTAACCGAGGCCTGTAAACTAGCAGAAGGTAGTATTGTTAACATTTACACGGATTCTAGGTACGCATTCGGTATAGCGCATGATTTTTGGTCCCATATGGAAGTCAAGAGGTTTCCTGACGGCAGCAGGACACCCCATTAAGAATGCTGATGCAGTCCAGCAGTTAATTGATGCACTACAACTACCCAAAAAAGTAGCCGTCATAAAGGTAAGAGCACATACCAGACGCACCGACCAGGTAAGCAGAGGTAACGCGATGGCAGATGCAGCGGCAAAAACAGCAGCCTGTAAGCCGCAACAAGGGCCAACAGTACGTCAGTTAAGTGCCCCTAAAAACCCATTTGTGTCGGAGGACATCTTATCCCAAATGCAGGCTCAGGCTCAAAAGGAGGAGGTTGATAAGTGGTTAAAGGAAGGTGCATGCCTGAATGAAGCAAATGGGGTATGGGGGAAAGGGACACGACGATGCCTTCCAAGGGCACTGTACCCAGCGGCTGCCCAGATACTACATGGGCCGACACACCAATCTAAAACGGCTGTGATGAGTGTGATGCAGAAACATTGGGTGGCACCAGGGTTCTCCACCTGTATAGAAAGCCTGATACAAGGGTGCATGATATGTGCTACACATAATCAGGGTAGAGTAGTTAAAACACCACCCAAACACACCCCCCGGCCCCTCTATCCATTCCAGAGACTGCAAATTGATTATATTCAGCTTCCAAAGTCAGGATCATGGGAATATGTGTTGGTCTGTATTGATTTGTTCTCAGGATGGCCAGAGGCTTTCCCGATTGCCAAAGCCACGGCTGCGGCAACCGCAAAGAAACTGCTTGCGGAGGTGGTTTGCAGGTATGGGGTACCAGAGGTAATTGAGAGTGAAAGAGGTGCACACTTCACAGGTGAAATAATGAATGAAGTCATGTCAGCTCTAGGAATTCAACAAGCATTCCACACCCCATATCACCCGCAAAGTAGTGGTAAAGTGGAAAGACTGAATGGGACATTGAAATTAAAAATTCAGAAAGCCATGGCTGAAACAGGAAAACCATGGCCGGACTGTTTACCGCTTGCTCTGTTTTCAGTAAGATACACGCCTAATAAAAAGACTGGACTCTCTCCATATGAGATATTGTTTGGCAATGTACCCAGCCTAGGGTGTTTCTAGCCGCAAGCATTAGAAATGAACAACCATGTGCTAAGTTCCTACGTGAGGGCTTTACACAAAAAGATTAAGCAAGTACATGATAATGTCTTCAGTTCTCTTCCAGATCCAGATCAAGACTCTAGCAGCCATACGCTGCAACCTGGAGACTGGGTGGTTATAAAAAGACACGTGAGGAAAAGCCTAGATCCACGGTTTGACGGACCCTTTCAAGTTCTGCTGACCACAAGCACAGCCGTTAAGCTAGAGGGAAAAGAGACCTGGATCCACGCGTCCCATTGCAAAAAGTTACTAGGAGAACCAGCGGACAAAGAATGATGACATTGTTTATACTTACCTGCATACTTACAACCACAGGTGCATGGACTACGTTAGGCACCACAGATGGAGGTGACAATAGATTCATTAAACACCATCTTGCTCTAATCGATGGACTAAAGGAGCAAAACCAGACTATTGCTAATTGCTGGATATGTACACATGCCCCTGTGACGTCCACTAGCATACCCTTTCTCGCTGTCCCAGTCTCATGGGAAGAGAAACTTTTGGCTGAACTGTTCAGATACTTGGGCCAATAATGCCACACAGAGACTGTGGAATACCACTGTTGGGATTCCCGTAGTAGGATGGACAAAATTTCCGTGGTGGCAAGGGAACCTGACGGGTCAAATAATTCCCAGGTTGTATTTAGCATTTAAAGGAGGGGAGTGGGTACCTCGTAACAAAACAAAAATTACTAATTTAGGGAAAATACCTGAACAAGGATTAAAAATAAGTTTTAATGCCACTTCAGGAAGCAGTGATGCCTTTACACCTTCCCTGTTGGAAAGATATCTACACACTTCTAATTGGGTGAATAATGTCTATTTTAAAAACGGGACAAATGATACCTGTGCCAACGTACCTGGCAATCTACAGTGTAACGAAAGCTAAAGTTATCAGAAAGGTGCACCTACGTGTGGCAATCCTGATGCTGGCTATTGTTCCCCTATAGGTCAAGGGCCTGGGTGGTGTATGATGTCAAATGTTTCTAAGTTTGTTGATTTAGTTCACAGTCTAATACTGCAACATTCAGCATTATGGAATCTCCCTTCATCCATGTATTGGGTATGTGGAGACAAGGCTTTCAAGTGGCTCCCAGTAGGAGTAACAGGAACTTGTACTTTAGCCAGATTGACACCCGCAACTTATATTGTTACTAGATCCTTTGTCTATTCCAAAACATACACTGCATAAGCGATCAGCAGACAATAAAGAAAGACCAAGTGGAAGACCCCATATAGTTCAAATGGGAGGGGTAAACAAATTTTTCAGTGCATTATTTATATACCCTATGTTGACACAAATGTGGGATAAATTAGTAGAAGCTACGGACTATCTTGATGACCAGATTTGGGATATTTTAGAAGTAGTTAACGGATCTCTTGCATTACAGAATCAATTGATTATTGTCACGAACCAACATACCCTTGTACTAGATTATTTAACAGCAGCACAAGGAGGGATGTGCCAGATAATAGGGCCCGCATGCTGCCATTACATAGACAATTCTAGTGTACTGACGCTGAAGCACAAGTCAGAAGACGTTGTAAAATTAAGGAAGCTTTATGATGAGGCCAACCTCAAGAATCAGGATTCCTGGTGGGCAAACACCTTTTCCTTTCTAAATCCCGCAAATTGGTTTAAAGGTATCGGTGGGTGGTTGGCTGGTATAGTGCAAGCTATTTTTCAGGTTTTGCTAATGTGCCTTGTGGTTTGTTTGGTTTTTAAGCTTTTTCTAATGTGTATTCAGCGTTGTACTAAAAGAAAATATAGAGAATCATATTGATAAATGAAGGAACAAAACGATGGAATGTTATAGCAGAAGATGAGGCCCCTCAAGTTCAAAGACCCCATCTATGCTATAGAAGCCTGACAGTTACTTTAGGTCAAAATAACAGCAGCTGAATGTTCCTTCCTTGTATCGATGTGTCCTTGCTAGAAGATAACGTGGCCTTGCTAACCAGATATGTCTAATTAAATGTTTCAAAGCATACAGAAACTAGTTTTTTGCTTGCGCAGCTAAATTGTATAATCGAACCATATATGGTAAATAAGTTTCCTGCCTTCAGGGTGTATATTAACCCTGTGTTTGTAATAAAGTTTAGAGCTTGTTGACACATACATCATGTCCTGTGTCTCACTCTCTCCAATATCGTAATCCAAGGATAGAAGACCCAGAATGCAGTGACGACAGGATCATGAGCCGTTTCAAGCCTTCTCCAAACTTTATTCTTCCCATCTTTTTTATACAGGTTGATATTAGTTTCATCTGTCCAAAGAATGCTTTGCACCTTGTGGTGAACCCTCTGTATTTGCTCTTATGAAGTCTGCTCTTTTATGGTGGACCTAAACACTGAAACACCTTTTTCCTGGAAAGTTTTCTTCACGTAGGTTCATATTGTGAAGGGGCTTTTCTTCACCATTGAAAGGATTCTGCAATCATCCACCACGGTTTCCTTCAGTGGGTGTGCACACCTTTTTGAGTCCCCAAGCTCAGAAGTGAACTTTTTTTTTTTTTTTTTTGCAAAATATACCATGCTGTTAATTTAGCAACTCCTAATATTTCTGATCATTTGTAGATTTGATCTTTTCTCTTCCATTGAGAGCTCATTTCTGTGTTATGAGTTCACAGCAACAGCTTCCAAATACGAAGCCACACCTGGAATCAGCACAAGACCTTTTACCATCTTAATTGATAATGGATTAATGGGGGAAGAGCCCATACAGCCAGTGAAAGAGCTTTTGAAATAATTGTCCAATTACCTTTGGTCCCTTGAAAAAGATGCAGCCCCATATTAAAGAGCTGTAATTCCTAAACCCTACATCCAATTATGATGTGAACACCCTCAAATTAAAGCGGAGAGTTGGAATTTTAAGGCCAGACTGATTATATAATTGTATCCTAAATATGTTTTGGTAAACAGATAAAATGCCCAAACTTGTATCACTGTCCAAATATTTTCTGGACCCAACTATTTAAAGAAATCAAACCAAAGATGGCCAAAAATTAAGCTATTTGTAATAATGAGAAATGACACAGGGAATAAGTATTTAACTCACTTACTTAAGTTTATTTAATACTTCACATAAAAGCCTTTGCTGGAGAGGACAGCTTCAAGATGCCTCCTGTATGGAGAAACTAGTCACATGCATTGCCCAGGTGTGATTTTGGCCCATTATTCCACACTAACACTCTTAAAATCCTGAAGGTCCCATGGGGAATTTTCATCATCCTTGTAGTTGGCAGCAGATTGGCCCTAAATGCCCCAAAGTCGCTGAGGTTCTAATCCCCAGCGAGCCAATGGGATTGTAATATATGATGTTAACTGTTGTTGACCCAATAAAGTCTTATCTGAGTGTGGTCCCCTATCCTGCATTGTCTGAGAAGTGTTATACCAACGGAAAGGAGTACGGCAATCAATAGGATGAACCCTGGCCCATGTGGTCTTTCTAACACTGCTGCATGGACAGTGCATGCACACTCAGCTCTGCTACACACGCACATTTACATACACACAGCTCTGCTACATACAGTGGTGTTCAAAAGTCCTGCATAGGCATAGAATAAATTGATTTTTCAAGTTTTAAACGATATTCTGTCGAATATCTTCGATGCTAATATGACATTATACATGGTTTTGTTCAGAATACAATTTTGCATTCTCTCCCTGTAATATTTTTAGCTTTTGAAGCAGTTTTGCCTGAAATTATTGCAACAACATGGGAATTGAAAGCACAACTAAATATTGTACAGCTTCAGATCCAAAATTAGCCAATCACAGATGAGGTTCTTGTGACCAATCATAACCTGGATATGGCAGCCAATCACATTCCATTACATTGCATCACATCTGCTGCTTTGTTTGTTTTATCTGTTGGTCTATCTAGTGAATCATACTGTAGAGCTTTATGATGGGAGCCTTCAGATTTTTGTCAGCGGAGGATCGTGTGCGAGTTTGTGGTGCTACATGAAGAGGGTTATACTGACCCCCAGATCGCAAGGAAGGTTGGCTGTAATCAGAGTACAGTCGTAAGAATTTTGTAGAAACATAAGCAGCTTGGAATTATCCAGGACAGGCCCAGATCTAGTCAGCCCAGAAAGTCAACTAAAGGGGAGGATAGAGTACTGATAAGAACATCCCTTGAAAATCGAAAGCTCACCTCTCCTCAGCTTCTGCGAGAATGGCAAGAAAAGAGCAATATTGAGGTATCAACATCAACTGTTAGGAAGAGATGTTTGGAAGCAGGATTGAGAGGGTACAAGGCCCGAAAGAAGCCATTGATGACAGCCATACAAAGACAAAGGCGAAAACTGTGGGCATTGAAATATTCAAAATGGAGGAAGGAGGAGGGGGAAAAAATGCTATTTAGTGATGAAAGCACTTTTTCCATTTTAGGAAATGATGGCAAATCTTATGTGAGAAGGTTTCCACATGAAGAGTACAAGCCAGTGTTTGAGCTTCTCTGTGAAACATCCGATGAAAGTAATGGTCTGGAGCTGTATGGCAGCCAATGGTGTTGGAAGGCTTCATATTGTGGAGGGTATGGTAATGCAAAAAAATACATAGACATCCTTAATAAGAAAATGCTGCCTTCTGCTCAACATCTGTTTTCAGGGGATTATATCTTCCAGGATGATAATGAACAAGGTGGCTACTATTGACTGGCCAGCCCAGTCCTTGGACCTGAATCCAATTGAAAATTTGTGGCACAAGGTATCAATAGAGATATCTAAAAAACAGCCAAGGACCAAGAGAGAGTTGAATGAGTCTCTGATACAGGCCTGAAACCACATCATCACTCGTGAACATCTGCAGAAGCTTGTTCACTCAATGCCACAGAGATGCAAGTTGGTGCTCAAGAGCAAAGGCTGGCCAATAAAGTATTAGAAGCTAAAGATGCACTCAAAAGGCCATTTTCAGGACTCTGAATTAAATAAAAAATAATAAATCTTAAAAAGTAAAATTTAAGTCTGTGTGAACTTGCATTGGAAGTTAATGAACTTGGAAACCTGTTCACCATTCTACACACTGTACTGGTGTAGGTATGGTTATGCTGTAAAAAAAATATCAAAAATGCGCATACCATAACAATTTATACACTTGGGACATTCAAAAATGAGTATGGCATACAATGAGGGATTACAAAAACATATATGTTCCACCAGTTTCACTGTAGAGATGCAGAAGTATGAAATATATAGTTTTCTTCACGCCTATGCAGAACTTTTGAACACCACTTGTATGCATATTTATATACACAGAGCTCTGATTCACATTTACATACACACAATACGCATGTACAATTTGTCAATAACATATATAGTTTCTATCCGTCTGAGTTATTTTTGATGGTCAACAAAATACGATTTTCCAGTAATTCATTTCTCACACTCTAGGTATGATAATGTCTTCTCTGTGTGTGGGATTTTTGATCTTTAAAAGGGGCTGTCCACTACTTAGACAACTCCTTCTCATTCCTCATGTTTGGTCCTGTTAAAATAAAAAGTCATACAAACCTCCCATGCCTGCGGCGTTCTAGCAGTGTCAGCACTTGCGTTTCCAGGGATTATATTACGTTGTTACGTCATATAAGCCCTGTGCCCAATCAGCCCTGGCATCACTGTTCCCACCTTTGGACACATCGAACAATAACAGAAAGTCAGAAAGCAGCTGTAGCCGTGGCTTCCTGTTGATGTCTGAAAGTGGGGACAGTGAAGCTGGCGCTGATTGGGCGCAGGGCTTGGGTGATGTAGCAACCTCACAATAGCCCCAGGTACATGAGTGCACACACGGCTGGAACAGCGATGACACAGAGCGTGAGTATGAGTGTTTTTATTTTAATGAGGCCAAACATGAGGAATAACAAGTGGTTGCCCTAGTAGTGGACAACCCCTTTATGAAGATACAATTTTCAGTTAAATCTTTTCAAACATTCTGAACATGAAAAACGCTTAGCTCCTGTGTGAATTCTCTGGGGCTTAATCAAACCGGATTTCTGGTTAAAACATTTCCCACATTCTGAACAGGAAAAAGGCCTCTCTTCTGTGTGGGTTCTCAGGTGCTTAATCAAATGTGATTTCTGGTTAAAACATTTCCCACATTCTGAACATGAAAAAGGCCTCTCTTCTGTGTGGGTTCTCAGGTGCTTAATCAAATCTGATTTCTGGTTAAAACATTTCCCACATTCTGAACATGAAAAAGGCTTCTCCCCTGTGTGGGTTCTCTGGTGGTTATCAAGGTTCTGTTTCAGGTTAAAACATTTCCCACATTCTGAACATGAAAAAGGCTTCTCCCCTGTGTGGGTTCTCTGGTGGTTATCAAGATTCTGTTTCCGGTTAAAACATTTCCCACATTCTGAACATGAAAAAGGTTTCTCCCCTGTGTGGGTTCTCTGGTGGCTACGAAGATGCGATTTCCAGCTAAAACATTTCCCACATTCTGAGCATGAAAAAGGCTTCTCCCCTGTGTGGGTTCTTTTGTGCATAACAACATCTGATTTCCATTTAAAACATTTCCCACATTCTGAACATGAAAAAGGCTTCTCCCCTGTGTGAGTTCTCTGGTGGTTATCAAGATGCTGTTTCCATCTGAAACATTTCCCACATTCTGAACATGAAAAAGGCTTCTCCCCTGTGTGGGTTCTCTGATGGCTATCAAGATACGCTTTTCGGTTAAAACATTTCCCACATTCTGAACATGAAAAAGACTTCTTCCCTGTGTGCGTTAGTTGGTGCAAAACAAGACTACATTTATGTCTAAAA
The DNA here is from genome assembly GCF_046119375.1 of Phyllobates terribilis. Classification (NCBI taxonomy): domain Eukaryota; kingdom Metazoa; phylum Chordata; class Amphibia; order Anura; family Dendrobatidae; genus Phyllobates; species Phyllobates terribilis. Next base: position 6,323,703 of record NW_027362845.1, read on the forward strand.
TATTTTCCACATTCTGAGCAGGAAAAAGGCTTCTCCCCTGTGTGAGTTCTCTGATGACTAAGAAGAGATGATTTCTTCATAAAACAATTCCCACATTCTGAACATGAAAATGAATTCTCCCCTGTGTGAGTTCTCTGGTGTCGAACAAGTTTTGATTTCTGGTTAAAACATTTCCCACACTTGGAACAATAAAATATATTCTCTGCTGTGTGAATGTCTTCATTCTTAAGAAAAAACTTTTGGAGAGGAAAACTATTTCCATATTCTGAACATGAAAATGGATTATTTGCTTTAGGAGCAGTTTGCTTTTTAATGCTTATTTCGTGACTTTGATTTTCCTTAGTGTTTGGTAATGAATCAGAAGACAGGATCTGTTTCAAAGGATCAGATGACAGATCTTTGCTGTGAAGGGATGATGATGATGGTATATCTGGTGTAATGGCATTCACTTCAATTGTATCTTGTGGCATCTCAAGATCATCAGATTTAAAAATTGATGATGTCAGCTGTCCCTCTGATCTCCTGGTACAGTCATCTGCCAAGAATAAAAACAGTTATAATTTTTGAATAAAATATCCTTGAATGTAATATTTGTGAACATTTCTACTTAAACTGTCGGTAACAATTGAAAGTTACGTAGAAAAATTATTATTATTTACCAAGACAATGACAGTTCACAGTCTAATAGAAAACCTCATAGGATGAACCAGTGGAGCGTGGTGTTCAACTGTTTGTTCATTTTGCCTCCCAAATATGGAAAAAAAGGCACCAAAAAATGTTATGTAGGCGAAAATAATACCAATAAAAACTTCTACTCATCCTGCAAAAAAAAAAAAAGTCCCCACTCAAGTCCATTATCTGTCAGTGGAAAAACAGGTTTCCACATTATTAGTGGCTCAAAAGGCTCTTAAAAAGAAACATGGCTTCCATAAACCAATCCAGCAATATCCGCACTCCCAAAAACAAATTGCCCCCCTTGCTTCTGACCCTTGCAGTGTGCCAAACCACATTTAGCATCCATGAATTTGGCATTACTATAGTGAGAAGAACCCAGTTAATTTATGGTGTGTGCCTCCTGGAGCACAATATGGGCACTATGTGTTGGGTAATAAAATGGCCAATGTGCAATTTTCACTCTCCAAAATCCACTGCGTGCTAATTTCTGGAAAGTGTCTGTGGAGTCAAAATAGTCACTAGTCCTATAGATTAATTCATTGAGGGTTATAATTTATAAAATGGAGTCACTTTATGGGGATTTCTAATGTTCTGGTTTTCTGCCATTTTGTCATATTAGGGCTTCTGCAAATGGTGTATCCCATCTCCTCTGGGATCTTCTCCTGCGATGTCTGTTTCTGTCACCAGGAGCCGCCTTATTCATTCTGCGGGTGGCGTTGGTGATGGAGATGTCGGAACCAGAAGCTCTGGGCGCACAGGCCCTGTCCAGCCATTAAGATTAGGGTGCTTGGGACCTGTAGTACCATCCAGTCTGGCAATATGAGTGTGTGCAATCCAGCTGAAGTCACACTACTAAAGCTGGAAGCATATTGCCAGAAGCTGCCTGATACAGCCTTGTTCTCCTCTGGTTCAGTCCTCTGTACTCAGCACCCAGCTTGTGTGTTTGGTTCCTGATATGGCTTTGGCCCATTTACTGACTATTAGTGATGAGCGAGCATGCTTGTCACTACTCGTTACTTACCCGAGCATCACAGTGCTCGAAATGCTCAGTACTCAGCGAGTATTTTTTTTTCTTAAAATTTCGGGAGCGAGCTCGAGTGCCAGCCTCACATGTTTGGCGCTTTTTAGGCAGCCAATTAACATGTAGGGATCGCCTGCCAGTCACTGTAATGCCGTAGCCATGTTGGTAGTGACATTACAGTGAATGGCTGACCGCATAGCATCATCAGGTCTATATAAGACCAGGGACCCTGCCCTCGTCACAGTCTACCCCAGAAATAGGCAGAGTAGGGAGAGCTGCGGCTGAGCGATGCAGAGAATTCTAGCTTCTTTTAGGCAGGGATTCCACACTAGTTGTATTTATTTCATCTGAACCAACAGCCCTTGTAAGGGCTCATTCTGATGTATATTAATACTGCTGTTAGCAGGTTAGGCAGAGTTTGTGGAGAGATAGTGCAGTACAGGTTAGGCTTCATTGCATGTTCTTTCTGCTGCTGTAACTCATATCAATAGCCCTAGTTCTCAGGGATAATAATATTCCTTTTTGCTCTTAATCCTGCTAATTTTTGTGAAAAGCAATATACTACACTATTTTTACTGCTCCATTTGTTTGTTAACAGTATACAGCCACACTTAGTTGATTTGACTAGCATTGCTATGTAGTGCAAGCATTGAAAAAGTCCATCTGTGGTGGTCAGATTTTACTGCGTAATGATCCTGAAATTTTTTGGAATCTGCAAAATATTATACTCCATTTAAAATGTGACAGTTGTGTGTTGAAAACATACATCCTGACTTGGCCGCTAACCAATAGCATATTGCTATTGCAGTAAAACTTGCTCATCTGAAGTGGTCAGATCTTTACTGCATTAATAATCGTGAAATTTTGTTGAAGCTGCCAAATACACTGTGTTCCAAATTGTTATGCAAATAATATTTTCTCAGATTTTCCCAAATTACCTACAGTGCCTACAAGTAGTATTCAACCCCCTGCAGATTTAGCTGGTTGACACATGCGGAATTAACTTGGCATTGTGACATTTGTACTGTAGATCAGCCTGGAAGTGGGAAATGCACTGCAGCAAATTTTGTTTTTGTTTTTTTTTTATTTTTTTTTTAAAAACGTTAAAAGTTAATTCAGAGTGTCATTTATTATTCAACCCCTCAAACCACAAGAATTCTGTTTGGTCCCCCTAAAGTATTAAGAAGTAGTTCAGGCACCAAGAATAATGAGCTTCACATGTGTGGATTAAAGATCTCTTTTGCCAGCCTTTTCTGACTATTTAAGACCCTCCCCAAACTTGTGAACAGCACTCAGACATGGTCAACATGGGAAAGACAAAGGAGCATTCCAAGCCCATCAGAGACAAGATCGTGGAGGGTCACAAGGCTGGCAAGGGGTACAAAACCCTTTCCAAGGAGTTGGGCCTACCTGTCTCCACTGTTGGGAGCATCATCCGTAAGTGGAAGGCTTATGGAACTACTGTTAGCCTTCCACGGCCTGGACAGCCTTTGAAAGTGTCCTCCCGTGCCGAGGCCAGGCTTGTCCGAAGAGTCAAGGCTAACCCAAGGACAACATGGAAGGAGCTCCGGGAAGATCTCATGGCAGTGGGGACATTGGTTTCAGTCAATACCATAAGTAACGTACTCCACCGCAAAGGTCTCCGTTCCAGACGAGCCTGTATGGTACCTTTACTTTCAAAGCGTCATGTCAAGACTCGTCTACAGTTTGCTCATGATCACTTGGAGGACTCTGAGACAGACTGGTTTAAGGTTCTATGGTCTGATGAGACCAAGATCGAGATCTTTGGTGCCAACCACACACGTGACGTTTGGAGACTGGATGGCACTGCATACGACCCCAAGAATACCATCCCTACAGTCAAGCATGGTGGTGGCAGCATCATGCTGTGGGGCTGTTTCTCAGCCAAGGGGCCTGGCCATCTGGTCCGCATCCATAGGAAGATGGATAGCACGGCCTACCTGGAGATTTTGGCCAAGAACCTCCGCTCCTCCATCAAGGATCTTAAGATGGGTCGTAATTTCATCTTCCAACAAGACAACGACCCAAAGCACACAGCCAAGAAAACCAAGGCCTGGTTCAAGAGGGAAAAAGTCAAGGTGTTGGAGTGGCCTAGTCAGTCTCCTGACCTTAACCCAATTGAAAACTTGTGGAAGGAGCTCAAGAATAAAGTCCACATGAGACACCCAAAGAACCTAGATACCTTGGAGAAGATCTGCATGGAGGAGTGGGCCAAGATAACTCCACAGACCTGTGCCGGCCTGATCAGGTCTTATAAAAGACGATTATTAGCTGTAATTGCAAACAAGGGTTATTCCACATAATATTAAACATAGGGGTTGTATAATAATTGACCCACACTTTTATGTTTAAAAATTAATAAAATTCAACTGAGCAACATAACTTTTTGGTTTGTAAGATTTATGCTTCTGTTCATAAAACCTACTCTCGTTTGCAGTTTGAAGGCTCTAACTTATTTGCATCTTATCAAACCAGCTAAATCTGCAGGGGGTTGAATACTACTTGTAGGCACTGTATATGAATTGCAGTCATTGTAATTTTCCAGTCAAATAACTATTAGAGTACAATTGAAAGGTTTTTGTACAAACTGCCTATGATAACAGTATATTTTTTAAAAAATAAAACACTCAAACTGCACTCAAAATACATGTTCCAAATTATTATACACAGCAGAGTTTTCAACCTTTTCATTTTAATAAAGAACAAAAAAATGGTCATTTTTGAAATTATAAGCATTAGCAGGTTATTACAAACTGAAATCAAACAGTTTTCAACTCAAAACTTTATTCTAGGTGATGTTACATTTGCACATAGGACCCCTTGTTCGAAAGGAGCTTCTGAACTCTCTCGTCCATTGAATTTGTCAGGTTTTGGATGGTTTCTGCTTTAATTGTTTTGCATGAGGACAGAATACCCTCCCAGAGCTGTTGCTTAGATGTGAACTGCCTCCCGCCATCATAGACACTCCTTTTGATGAAGCTCCAGAGGTTCTCAATGGGGTTGAGGTCAGGGGAGCATGGGTGCCACACCATAAGTTTGTCCCCTTTTAAGCCCATAGCAGCCAGAGATGCAGATGTGTTATGTGCAGCATGAGATGGGGCATTATCATGCATGATATGATCTCGATGGTCCAGATGGATGGAGTGGAGGATGGCTGGTTGATGGACACCCCATGCAAACACGGCTACGGCGCCAACAAGGAGGAGGTGGAGTAATGTTTTGGGTTGGAATCATGGGGAGAGAGATTGTCGGCCCTTTTAGGATCCCTGAAGGGGTAAAGATGAACTCCATAATGTATGCTGAGTTTCTCAAACAGCACTTCTTGCCATGGTTCAAGAAAAAGAACCGTGTATTCCGCAGCAAGATCATTTCCATGCATGATAATGCACCGTCTCATGCTGCACATAAAACATCTGCATCTCTGGCTGCTATGGGCATAAAAGGGGACAAACTTATGGTGTGGCACCCATGCTCCCCTGACCTCAACCCCATTGAGAACCTCTGGAGCATCATCAAAAGGAGTGTCTATGATGGCGGGAGGCAGTTCACATCTAAGCAACAGCTCTGGGAGGGTATTCTGTCCTCATGCAAAACAATTGAAGCAGAAACCATCCAAAACCTGACAAATTCAATGGACGAGAGAGTTCAGAAGCTCCTTTCGAACAAGGGGTCCTAGGTGCAAATGTAACATCACCTAGAATAAAGTTTTGAGTTGAAAACTGTTTGATTTCAGTTTGTAATAACCTGCTAATGCTTATAATTTCAAAAATGACCATTTTTTTGTTCTTTATTAAAATGAAAAGGTTGAAAACTCTGCTGTGTATAATAATTTGGAACATGCATTTTGAGTGCAGTTTGAGGGTTTTATTTTTTTAAAAATATACTGTTATCATAGGCAGTTTGTACAAAAACTTTTCAATTGTACTCTTAGTTATTTGACTGGAAAATTACAATGACTGCAATTCATATAGGTAATTTGGGAAAATCTGAGAAAATATTATTTGCATAATAATTTGGAACACAGTGTATTATACTGCATTTAAAATGAGCAAGGCACGTAGTAAGGGACGGGGAAGTGGATGTGATGCTGATGGTGCACACAGAGGCTAAGGCTGTGGGCAAGGGGAAACTGTGCCTGCTGAAGTAGCACAACAAACACCCACATCATGTCGATCTAGCGTCCTGTCCCACTTTGTAGGGGGTTGTGGAACAAAACTCTTGAAGCCAGACCAGTGTGAAAAGGTTGTTGGGTTGATAGCAGACAATGCTTCCAGTCAGTTTTCAGCACCACCCTGTCTTCCACACGGTCCAGTCTCAGTAGTCTTGAGTCTGGACCACATAATCCTCACCCTGATCCTCCTTCCTCTCACCATGCCGAGTGCCTGGAGACAAGTGATCTCACACTTAGACACTCCGAAGGGCTGGTTATATTTCCATTTATAATTTCTGTCCTCTTGCCCTGTTCGCTTCAAGCAGGATATGAGGAGATCACACTTAGCGATACCCAAATATTTGTAAGTCAGTAGGAAGACAAGGGTGTGGACGGGGAAGACGAGATGGTGGACGACGAGGTTACTTACCCAATCTGGGAAGGTGACAAGCAGAGCAAAGACAGCAGCGCAGAGAAGGTGGGATCCATAGTACCGCAACAGGCAGGAAGAGGTAGTGATGTGACCATAGAGACAAGGCGGGCAACTGTTCCCCAGAACACCAGCACGAGGGAAGTTGCCAGTCCAAGGGTTAGGTCTTCTGAGTCTGGCGCTTTTTTAAAAACTGTCCAGTTAACCCAAAAAAGGCTATTTGCAACACATACTGTGCCAGCATCAGCAGGGGCAGCACAGCTACCAGCCTGACTACCACCAGCATGCTCAGGCACACGATAGCAAAGCACTCAACTAGTTGGGCCAAACGCCAGGACCAGAAACAGTGTCTGTGGGTGACACCACTGCCTCTTCACCTGTTGTATGTGCATGCCAATCCCCTGTCCATGATGCAGGCGAAGATGCCTCCCACTCTCCACCTGTCGTAGCAACCACATTCACGTCCTTGTCCCAGCGCAGCGTTCAGTTGTCCCTTGGAACACAAGCGGAAATACGCAGCCACCTGCACACCCACAGGCCACAATACTAAACGGCCACATTTCCAGACTGCTTGCACTGGAAATATTGCATTTTAGGCTTGTGGAGAAGGAAGCTTTCTGCAACCTCATGGCCGCAGCTGTACCTAGGTACTCAGTCCCCAGCAGCCACTATTTCTCCCGATGTACCATCCCTGCCTTACACAAGCACTTGTCCCTTAACATTACCCGTGCCCTCACAATGCAGTTACTAGGAAGGTCCACCTAACCACAGACATGTGGACAAGTGCTTGTGGCCAGGGATGCAACATTTCCCTGACGGCACACTGGGTGAATATTGTGGAAGCCGGGACCCAGTCGGATCTTGGGACAGAACATGTGCTACCGATGCTGAGGATAGCGGGCCCTGGTTCAATCAGGGTTGCCCCCACCTTGTACAGCAGTTCCTGCACCTCCTTCGCCTCTTCATCCTCCACATCTCTGAAACGTCAATAATATGAAGCTAGAAACTTCAGCACTGCCTTGGCCAAGCAGCAACAGGCTCTGCAGAAGCTAATCTGCTTAGGTGACAAACTGCACACCCCTGCAGAGTTGTTGAAAGCTGTAACAGAGCAGAAAGATTTGTGGCTCTCACCGCTGAACCTACAACCAAGCATGGTCGTGTGTAAAAATGGCGGGAACCTGCAAGTGGCTCTGAAGCTTGTCAACCGTGCACATGTACCATGCCTGACCCACGTGCTCAACTTAGTGGTTCAGCGGTTTCTCAAAACCTACCATGATCAGCCTGAGCTGCTTGTGAAAGTACACTGCGTGTGCCCATTTCCGCAAGTCAGCTACAGCTTCCGCCACCCTGGCTGTGCTTCAGCAGCCTTTGCAACTTCCAGCTCACTGATTGTTGTACAATGTTACCATGCGTTGGAACTCAATGTTGCATATGTTAACAAGGCTTTGTGAGCAGCAGTGGCCAGTTGTTGAGTACCAGCTCCAACACGCCCGTCAAAATTCTGGTCAGTCTCCGCACATAAGAGCTGATGAGTGGACATGGATGTCTGACATCTGTGCAGTTCTCCAAACCTTTGAGGACTCCACCAAGATAGTGAGCAGTGGTGACGCCATAATCAACGTCACCCTCCCGCTTCTCTGCCTACTGAAACGCTCGCTGCTCACAATCAAAGAGGAGGTTTTGCAGGCGCAGCAAGTTGAGATGGGCAAGAAACTATACAAGGTGATGCTACACAGCCCAGCCTTGTATCATCTTTTCAACGTGGATTGGGTGCTAATGAGGAACACAGGCAGGTTTCCTGCGCTACAGACGGTACAACCTGCACCACCTTCATCCCGTCTGTTCACCGTGGCTGAAGAGGAGGAGGACAAAAGAGGAGTATGAGGAGGAGATGATGGACAATCATCCATCTTGGTGGGGACAGGGAAGTCTTGGCTCTTCGCAGTCTGGCACATATGGCTGAGTTTATGTTCCGCTGCCTTTCCCGTGACCCTCGCGTTGTACACATTTTGGGCAACAGTAATTACTGGTTGGTCACTCTTCTAGATCCATGCTACATGGAGAACTTTCTATCTCTCCTTCAAGTGGCAGAGAGGTCTAATAAAATATTGCAGTACCAGAAGGCCCTAGTTGAAGAATATAAAAAATTCCCATCTGACAACTTAGATGGTAGAGGTCACAGTTCATTTGACAATCAATGAGTACAGGGAGACAGACACACAAAGCCATATGCAGTAGAAGCAGGGGAACACTCTCAAAGGTCTGGGACAGTTTTCTCAGACCCTCCCAGTGCCCAGACCCTGATACACGGGGTAGTCTGACAAGGAGGGAAAAGTTTTAGAAGATACTGAAGGAGTATCTTGCTGACTGTACCACCGTCCTTCGTGATTCCTCTGTGCCTTACAACTATCAGGTATCCAAGTTAGACACGTGGCATGAACTGTCTCACTACGGCTTGGAGGTCCTGGCCTGCCCTGCCTCTAGCGTTTTGTCAGAGCGGGTTTTTAGTGCGCCGGGGGTATTATAACTGATAGGTGCGCCCACTTGTCAACTAAAAATGCTGACAGGCTGACTAATATCAAAATAAACAAGGCCTGGATTGGCCCAGACTTCTCAACACCACCGGATGACAGCAACAGAACACAAACTCAAATCCATTTTTTTTCTGGTCTATTCCCATGCAAATCTTCACACCCAGATAGGTGTGAAGATTTCTTCTTTTTATTTTGTCCTATTCCTTCTTCTCATCCTACACCACCATATCAACAGGGTGATCATCATGCAACACCCCCATTAATTATTTTAAAGGTATTTAGGACGCCCGCATGAATAATTTTTAGAGACCTACTTCTAACATTCTTTACAATATACATGTATACTCCTGCTGGAAATGAGTGTTCATTGTCGTTGCATACACTGTCTATAACTTGATTGCATTCTTCAAAAAAACTCATTGATAGATGTGTTTTTTAATGTAATCCACACTCAGAAATTCAACAAAGCAGGCAGGGTTGCTTGCTTTCCTTCACAGTTTGGTGCTGCCATATCCCAAAAAAATACTCTTTGGGGGCGGGTTAAAATCTATTTTATATTCTGCAATATTACCTCTCTTATCGGCAATTTGTGTACGAGTGAGCTATAGCACTAGGGATAGCGTATTACAGGTTATCTAGTTAGGGATTATAGCCTTATACTCCGTGCTGCTGCAAGCAAAAAAGAAAAAAAAAAAATCTATGCTATTCCTTATTAATACCACAGTTAGCTACATTTAGTATAGGGATAGGTGCTAGGTGGTAGCATCTGCTGGAAATGACTGTTCATTCTGGTCACACACATCTTTCCACAGTTCATAACTTAATTGATTTCTTCCATTCACTCATTGACCAATTCAAAATTTTTACGGTGATCTGTACTCAGAAATTCATCAAAGTTCACAGAAATTTATCATATGTCCTGCTGAAAGACGCATGACCTAGGATGCCAATCCAACATTCTGACACTGGGCACTACATTGCTACCCAAAATCCTTTGGGAATATTCAGATTTCATGATGCCTTACACACAGTCAAGGCATTCAGTGCCAGAGGAAGCAAAACAACCCTTAAATATCTTTGACCCTCCACTATAATTGACTGTAAGTTCTGTGTTCTTTTATTTTTAGGCCTCATTCCATTTACAATAAACAGCTGAATGATGTGTTTTACCAAAAAGCTCTATCTTGGTCTCATCTGTCCACAAGATGCCTACTGGCCCTGCAAAAATAGTGGAGGTCACTTGCTGGCGACCTGGAATTCAGAGATGATTCCAGGGGTCTTCCCCATGCTGTTCCCATGCCATTTCAGCACTGTTTCCATAGATCTGAACAATTTTTAGACTCCCTCCAGCCCTACGGAGGATATGGGGGGTGGGGGTTGGGGAAGGAACCGCCGGAAAATTGCTCGAGTAACAAGTAACCAAGCATCACTACTGACTACTTTTTTGTCTTCCGATTTTGTATTTTCTCTGCTCTCCTGGTTCTGACCCAGCCAAATGACTATTTTTCATCTCTCACTCCACAGAACAACAGGTCACACCAAGGCCCAAGCCTAGGTGTCTCTGTGTAAGTCCAGATTCATGTAGATGGGTTAAAGAAGTTAAAGGCTGATGGGAAAAACTGTGACTATAGACAATAACACATCACATTTTCTACTGAAAAGATTAGGCTGAACAGTCTTGGGCTGTGTGCCCACGATGCGTTTTTTAAGCATTTCCGCAGCGGCAAAACTGCTGCAGAAACGCTTAAAAAACGCATGGTAGAAGGCCTGCCATGTTCCCCAATGATAATCCGCATGTGCTGTACACATGCTGCAGAAATTTCCGCTGCGGGTTATCATTGCGGAAAAAAACGCAGCACTACCAATTATTTTGTGGAAGCGCTGCATCTGTACATGCGGAATCCAAGCGTTTCAATGTGCGGATGGTACCCGGGTGTGGAGGAGAGGAGACTCTCATCCAGACCCGGGTACCATAGAACCTGTGAAAAAAAGAAAAAATAAATATTATACTTACCTTCTGACGGCTCCCGGTCTCCTTGTCTTCGCTTGCCGCCAGATCGCGGTGGACTGAAGGACCTGCGCTGACGTCATTTAGTCATGTGACGGCAGGTCCTTCAGTGTAGTGTACCGCAAGCAGCCGGCAAGCCAGGACAGAACGAAGCAAGACTCCAGGGGCCATCAGAAGGTAAGTATAGATTTATTTTTTTATTTTTTGACATTCTTTGGGGTCATTTGCATGGATTTATATAGTGTGACCAAGTTGTCAAGCACTTTCCAAGTGATGCTAAAATCGGTTGGAAAGCGCTTGTCAACCCGCATGTAGAAATGCATGTGAAGAACGCTTCACATCCGCATGTCCCTGGCAGGAAAAACGCATGTACAATCCGCATGTACAATCCGCATGCGTTTTTTCTGCCAGGGAGATGCAGAAATGCTCAGGAAAAAATCCGGAGCATTTCTGCATCGTGGGCACATAGCCTTAATCAGTAAAAAAAAAATGAGAAGAGTAACTAGTGGAGAAACCTCCCTGGAGTAAATAGATTACCAGCAGCCACAAACTCTAAATTATCGTAAAATCCAATATTTTCTGTCAGATGAGTTTCAAGAAGAAATATTAGACATTCAAAGAAAACTTTTTATAATAGTGCAGAGCTGAGGTGTCTTAAATTTGAGTATCTGGCATTTGGAAGAGGAAATGGAGACCTTTTTTTAAAGAGACCAAGGAGTTACTGAGTAACATAAGTGAGGCCGGCCGATCCCACCACAAATCATACAAAATGAAAATCTGTAAACCAATAGACATAGGATAAAAAAAATGTTACATCCCCAACAACAACATATGTATGAGGGGGGGAGCTCCAACACTAAAATGGAGTTGCACTCATTTAGTTTGGACCATTGGAGCTACTATGAGTCCTGACCAGGAGAGTAGAGAAAGTATTAGTGCCCCCATTTCAGGAGAGATTGTGCAGTAATCTGAATTTCTTAGGATTGAGAACATAATGGAATTTATGACGTTGAGCGAATCCATGAAACCAGGGCTCGAGCCAACACATCTCCTGCAGGCGTGAATAAATGTATATTACAGCCATCAGCCACGCACAGCTTAGAGATGTATCATGGCACAGGTGTAATGTTTTCTGTATAGTTTATCACAATCCTGTTTGAAGTTAGTTGGTTTTAAAACAAATTGAAAAGTCAGGATAAAGGGAAACTCTGCTGTTATTGTACAGAAATTCACACTTGCCCCTCACTGCACATTTAATGCTGTAGGTCATAAAGTGAAGTTTGGTCAGAAAGACTGGACCTGGTCTTGTAGGGACCATATGAGCACATTCAGCAGCACAGAAGGGAGAGAAGGTAGATTCATCCAATAAGATATCATGGTTCTAGGAAGCCAAAAGCATCATTACCCTCCGCTTTCTTTTACAGGCCCATCATAATATTTTTCTTCAAGTGATTTTCTAACTTCTCAGCACATTCTACATAATGTGACAAAGTCACTGGTAAAGTACTGGAGGAGAGATGTGTAGCACTGAGATTGTTAGCTCCAGTAATTAAACATAGGAAAAAGGTTCCAGCACACGAGGGGGTAAATCAGCCATCTTTAGTGCTAGAATGATTGAACAACTGTAGAGAGGGAGGAGGTCATAGGATAAAATTCACAGCCTTTAGAGTATTTGTGGGGTGGGCCTGGAGGTAACAGTCGCACTTTAAATAGAAACTGTTCCTCTGTCTGCCTCTTTAAGAAGCTGAGTGAGTCGATCACAATACGCTGACATTTGGCTTTGTAGTTTACAGATCTGGGCAGGTAAGGGTCAAAGTCTCCTAATCACAGTGGGTAGGTGGATCCTCCAGGTTGTAAATTCTATAGAAAAGGGCTTTTAATGCCCAAAGTCATTTGGACAGTTTTGGGTGTTAAAATATGTTGTGGTCTAGAGGGAAATGGTGATCACACGATTGTGATATGTCCGGACTACATCACCCATAAAGCAGCCACAGCCGGTGACTGAGAAGAATCTGTGACTTCTCAGCATTTAGTGGTTACTACTCACCTGGGTAGTCATATGTAGGTATCTCCTCTTTACACCGCTCATCACCCATCACATATGTCTCTGTAGTATTAATATGGGTCAGATCTTCAACCTGAAACAAATATTGTAAAAGTCACAGACAGATGGAGAGGTCACATCTATGATCAGCTCTAATCCTGTCATCTCCACCGTTCTCATTACACAAGTATAAAACATATAATACTGGTGGATAAAACAAGACTGAACACAAGATCTTCACAGCCGTCTACACATCATAGAGGAGATCTCATGACACCTTCTCTTCATCTACCTGATGATCCTGAGGAACATTGGGATCTTCTTGTTTACAGTCCTGTGGAAGAAGAGGATGGGGACATCTCTCTGGTGTTGTCTTCTTACTGGATAGATCTGGAAGAAACACATACAGGGACTGAATTCATTCTTTACATACAGATAATTATAGGCCGTGTGTATTTAGTCCTGTCTATTACCTGGTGATGTGAGGGACTGGGGAACCTCCATCATGACGTTCTTGTACAAATCTTTGTGTCCTTCTAAATACTCCCACTCCTCCATAGAGAAATAGACGGCGACATCCTGACACCTCATAGGAACCTGACACATACAATGATACCATCATTCCCCCCAATCCCTTCATAGCGTTACTGTATAATGTCCCAGCATTCCTAGCAGTGTCATCTCTCCAGTCAGCAGCTCAATCACGTTGTAGGTGAGTTCTAGGATCTTCTGGTCATTGATGTCCTCATGTATCAGGGGGTGAGAAGAAGGCCCTGTGATTGGGCTCAGGGGTCTTCCCCATCCCTCAGACACAGGGTCCTGACAGCGCTCACTAGAGGTCTTCTTCACTACTGTGTAATCCTGGTTATGGAGAGACACATTAATAAATCTCCCTCCAGACATTTCCAGAGTCCTCACCTCTCCAGTTCTGTCCATCTGTTATTCCCATAGATAAGAATGATGTAATATGACGTCATCAGAATCTCTCACCTCTCCAGTAAACCGGAAGAGGATCTCGAGGGTGAGGTGTAATATCCTCTCCGCCATCTTGTCTCTGTCCATATCCATATTTGATGGGTAAATAAGGAAAATTCTCTTATATACGAGATCTTCACTGAGAGGATCTGATATTGTAGACACCTGAATGAGAAGAAGATGAGCAGATGTAACATTATAAAAATCCTATGTAATAATACAATTACTGGAGACAATAAGGGGAAATATAGCAGGTGATAGAAGGTGTAGATGCTGTATTCTCTAGTCTTATATGGACTGGAACATAAGTTGAATGGCTGACTAAGACATCTCCTCCATGCTCCCAATCACTGGCTGTGTTACTCACTGCGTCAGCAGCTGATTGGCTGTATGAATCACAAGTTCGTTGGGGCTGACCAGGAAATACAGAGATTGGCGGGGACCCTAACAGCAATGATATTTTTATTATCTTACAACATTCAGTTATTTTCATTGACTTCTACTAATAAAACCTATATATTTTAGGCCACAGCCAACAAGCAGTTTCTTCCTTGGAGTCGGTAGCTGAACACGTTTCTCATGGACTCATCTTTCTTATTGCTAATTCTTGTCGCATTTACTGACACTGGAATTATATTATACTGTGTGTGGGGGGGTGGCGGTACTGTGGGAACATTACACTGTGTGGGGGCATCATATATACTGCATAAGGGCAAACAAAAAAACGAAGAAAGATGATCTAGAGGCCGTACTGTAAAACTGCAATGATCTTTATTAGTATCAATAATCAATCACAGGGCATGGAAGTGAACAGAGCACAGTGCAAATGGCTATGCATAAAGACGCGCAGCAGGGAAGATACATAGTAAGAGCAATAAGTTAAAGAGTATAATTTATATATATGTGTACACCCCCTACATATCCAGGAATCAATAAATATAAGAATGAACAAGTATAAATCTGTCTTGGTATGATATGTCACTCTTAAGGGTAGTGTGGAACCACTTCAGTATGTGCAAGGCTATATGTACCCACATACTGGCCAATCATTATAGGGTAAATTGATTGTAAGGCAAATTGATACTGCAATTTACCCTATAATGATTGGCCAGTATGTGTTTTGTTAGAAATTTGCTTGCTGTGTTTTGTTAGTGATTTGTTTGCTCATCAGTTCAACCTCAGGTATCTATTCCATTCAGTGACTATATCTCTGAGACCTTGGGCCATTGTTCTCTCCGTCACCACAGGTAGTCTCACATGCAAACCCAGGGGATGGGTTCCACCTGAGAAAATATCTCCACTAAGGCTGCGTTCACACATTGTGTATTTTCGCGCGCTTTTTCAAAATACGCAATGTGCCTTGTGTCTGCCAGCAAAGTGAATGGGAAATTCACTTTGACGTTCAGACACTGTGATTTTACGCAGCGCGAAAGCGCAGCTGCGTAAAGAATTGACATGTCAATTCTTTACGCAGCAGCGTCCCGCGCTTTCTCCTATTGTGCCCATTATAAGAGATGGAATTATGCAGCGGTGTTCACACACTGCGTAATTCCAGCACTTTTTTATGGAGGTGCAGGAGAAACTATGGATACACAAAAAGAAAAAGTGGGCACTGCTGGGGAATAATAATCACAAATAGAAAGGGGTGCTACAGTAACCTGATATAAAGACACAAAATTATTCGGAAGAAAAAGACTCAGGATATATAACCATGCACACCCAATGTTGGAAAAGTGAAAAAAATCTTTATTACATGATTACATTTAGACAACAAAAGAAAAATTTTTTAAAAGCATTTAAAACAGGCAAAAACATGTGCAATCTTCATATGGGGGAATTCATGATAATATGCATAAAAATAGCAATAAACCCCACTATGTTATGTGCCACAGGTATATTTTACATCACTTATATAACATTCGATTAATGTAGACCTACTAAGCAACCCTGGTATAAATAGCACAGCATAACCAGTCAAAATATGTGTTTATGACAAAGCAAACCCCCCTAAATAATATAAGTGAATCAAGGAATGAGTAGGAGAGATGGTCTATTGGCAATGGGGGCCCATCTTTTAGAGGTATTGGCCAGATTGTGTCACCAAAGTCATATATGACGTGGCACAGTTGATCCACATATAAATAACAAGCCAGGCATTCCTGAGTGGTCAAGTCAAGAAAATAAGTAAATAAAAAATATATGGAAGAATAATTACCTGCCGGCACCAGAGACCCTACGCGTTACGCTGCTCAGACGCAGCTTCGTCAGGGGTATGAAACTATGGATACTCACCTATCCGATGGATGGGAGAGGCGTCCAGTCCGGTCCCGCGCTTCCAGCATCTGCCGGTGAAGCGATCAGCTGTTAGCTAACTGGCTTGTAACCAGCTTCTGGTCAGTTGATTTACAAGCCGGTCACGTGGCAATCAGCTGATCGCTTCACGGCAGATGCTGGAAACCGCGGGACCGGACCGGACGCCTCTCCCATCCATCGGATAGGTGAGTATCCATAGTTTTTTATTTTAAAGCAGTGTATGTACTGCAGCCAGAAGCTGTCTGTACATACACTGCTAGGGGGACACTCTCACACACGACACAGACGCACAGGACACACACGACACACAGACACAGACAGTACACACACGACACACAGACACATACATTACACATGACACACAGACACATACATTACACATGACACACTTCATTTCACACTGCGTTTTTTGCTGCGCTTTTTTACGCAGTGTGTGAATGGAGGTGCTTTTTTTACCTGCGTAAAAAAACGCAGGTAAAAAAAGCAGGAAAATACGCAGCGTAAAAAAACGCAGGGAAATACGCAATGTGTGAACGCAGCCTAAGGCACAATTAGCTGGGGGAGGGAGGGGTGAGGTCTTCTGCGGATTCAGGGGGCTGAACCCTGTGCAGGAGAAAGGAGAGATTCATTGCAAGTCGGACTGAGAGCTGGGTGGTATCACGGGCTGCGGTCGTGATATCCATCATCCGAAGGAGGATATGCTGTGACTGCCAATATACCGGCGGGAGATACAAAAAGCTGTGGGCCAACCAAAAGTTGGGGGACAGTGGGTATCACCTGGTACAGGGCAGTGGAACTACTGATCCCAGGTTGGAAACTCGAGGACTAAGAGAATTGCCTGTTGGACATTTTCCTGGAATTGCTGTTCACCGTGGCCGGAAGGAATAAAGCTAATTGCATCGATAACCTGTCTAGGTGATTATTAAAATCCACAACCGCACATCTTTACAGATACTAATAAAGAATATTGTAGTTTTACAATACGGCCTCTAGTTCGTCTTTCTTCGGTTTTTTGTTTGTTATGTTTATGGCGACTGGCCATGATATTTAGTCCTAATAAATGGTAGGAGTCTATTATTGTGATTGATATATGATATATATTGCTCTCCCTACTATTGTTCCTATGAATTTCATCTATTATACTGCATAAGGGGCATAATGGGGGCATTACACTGTGTGGTGGAATCATACATCCTGCATAAGGGGCATAATGGGGGCATTACACTGTGTGGGGGCATCATACATCCTGCATTAGGGGCATAATGGGGGCATTACACTGTGTGGGGGCATCATACATCCTGCATAAGGGGTATAATGGGGGCATTACACTGTGTGGGGGCATCATACATCCTGCATAAGGGGCATAATGGGGGCATTACACTGTGTGGGGGCATCATACATCCTGCATAAGGGGCATAAAGGAGGCATTACACTGTGGGGGCATCATACATCCTGCATAAGGGGCATAATGGGGACATTACACTGTGGGGGGCATCATACATCCGGCATAAGGGGTATAATGGGGGCTTTACACTGTGTGGGAGCATCATACATACGGCATAAGGGGCATAATGGGGGCATCATACATCCTGCATAAGGGGCATAATGGGGGCATTACACTGTGTCGGGGCATCATACATCCTGCATAAGGGGCATAATGGGAGCATTACACTGTGGGGGGCACCATACATCCTGCATAAGGGGCATAATGGGGGCATTACACTGTGTGGGGGCATCATACATACAACATAAGGTGCATAATGGGGGCATTACACTGTGTGGGGGCATCATACATACAACATAAGGTGCATAATGGGGGCATTACACTGTGTGGGGGCATCATACATACTGCATAAGGGGCATAATGGGGGCATTATACTGTATGGGGGCATCATACATACTGCATAAGGGGCATAATGGGGGCATTACACTGTGTGGGGGCATCATACATCCTGCATAAGGGGCATAATGGGGGCATTACACTGTGTGGGGGCATCATACATCCTGCATAAGGGGCATAATGGGGGCATTACACTGTGTGGGGCATCATACATACTGCATAAGGGGCATAATGGGGGCATTACACTGCGTGGGGGCATCATACATCCTGCATAAGGGGCATAATGGGGGCATTACACTGTGGGGGGCATCATACATCCTGCATAAGGGGCATAATGGGGGCATTACACTGTGTGGGGGCATCATACATCCTGCATAAGGGGCATAATGGGGGCATTACACTGTGTGGGGGGCATCATACATCCTGTATAAGGGGCATAATGGGGGTATTACACTGTGTGGGGGCATCATACATCCTGCATAAGGGGCATAATGGGGGCATTACACTGTGTGGGGGCATCATACATCCTGCATAAGGGGCATAATGGGGGCATTACACTGTGGGGGCATCATACATCCTGCATAAGGGGCATAATGGGGGCATTACACTGTGGGGGCATCATACATCCTGCATAAGGGGCATAATGGGAGCATTACACTGTGGGAGCAGTAAAGGGGTCCTGTACTATGAGGACAATATGTTTCCTCCCTTCCTCTCTCCATAGTTGGGTCGTATGTATCTATTACAGGAAACAGAACAAAATCCTTATGATTCTTATAAAGGGGCAACACAAGACCCCAAAAGAGTCTCCGTGCTGAAGGGGTTAATGCCCCCTGCGCCCAGTAATGGGGTCTCCACATACATCCACCTGCAGAGCCGCCACCACATATATGGCTGCTCTGTGCGCACAGGAGCTGTGATGAGGTCACAGGAGGGGAGGAGTCAGGGGTCACATGATCAGGGGCCTCAGTGGATGCAGGACTCTGCTGTGCTGGTTGTCATGGTGCTGGATGAGCTGAAGTTTATGTGTGGGGTCAGGAGGGGTTTACAGTGTGGATGTAGCAGAGCCGCGTGTGTACGAGGTGTACGGAGCAGAGCCGCGTGTGTACGAGGTGTACGGAGCGGAGCCGTGTGTGTACGAGGTGTACGGAGCGGAGCCGCGTGTGTACGAGGTGTACGGAGCAGAGCCGCGTGTGTACGAGGTGTACGGAGCAGAGCCGCGTGTGTACGAGGTGTACGGAGCAGAGCCGTGTGTGTACGAGGTGTACGGAGCAGAGCCGCGCGTGTACGAGGTGTACGGAGCGGAGCCGCGCGTGTACGAGGTGTACGGAGCGGAGCCGCGCGTGTACGAGGTGTACGGAGCGGAGCCGCGTGTGTACGGAGCGGAGCCGCGCGTGTACGAGGTGTACGGAGCAGAGCCGCGTGTGTACGAGGTGTACGGAGCGGAGCCGCGTGTGTACGAGGTGTACGGAGCAGAGCCGCGTGTGTACGAGGTGTACGGAGCGGAGCCGTGTGTGTACGAGGTGTACGGAGCAGAGCCGCGTGTGTACGAGGTGTACGGAGCAGAGCCGCGCGTGTACGAGGCGTACGGAGCAGAGCCGCGTGTGTACGAGGTGTGCGGAGCCGAGCCCCGTGTCACTATGTCACTTATCTTTATAAATAAACATACAGTACAGAATATATACATACTGACCCTATACACATACAGTACAGAATCTATACATACTGACCCTATACACATACAGTACAGAATCTATACATACTGACCCTATATACATACAGTACAGAATATACACATACTGACCCTATATACATACAGTACAGAATCTATACATACTGACCCTATATACATACAGTACAGAATCTATACATTCTGACCCTATACATATACAGTACACAATATATACATACTGACCCTATACACATACAGTACAGAATATATACATACTGACCCTATATACATACAGTACAGAATACATACATACTGACCCTATATACATACAGTACAGAATATATACAAACTGACCCTATATACATACAGTACAGAATATATACATACTGACCCTATACACATACAGTACAGAATATATACAGTACATACTGATCCTATATATATACAGTACAGAATATATACATAGTGACCCTATATACATACAGTACAGAATATATACATACTGACCCTATATACATACAGTACAGAATATATACATACTGACCCTATACACATACAGTACAGAATATATACATACTGACCCTATACACATACAGTACAGAATATATACAGTACATACTGATCCTATATATATATAGTACAGAATATATACATAGTGACCCTATATACATACAGTACAGAATATATACATACTGACCCTATACACATACAGTACAGAATCTATACATACTGACCCTATATACATACAGTACAGAATATACACATACTGACCCTATATACATACAGTACAGAATCTATACATACTGACCCTATATACATACAGTACAGAATCTATACATTCTGACCCTATACATATACAGTACACAATATATACATACTGACCCTATACACATACAGAATATATACATACTGACCCTATATACATACAGTACAGAATATATACATATTGACCCTATACACATACAGTACAGAATATATACATACTGACCCTATACACATACAGTACAGAATCTATACATACTGACCCTATATACATACAGTACAGAATATACACATACTGACCCTATAGACATACAGTACAGAATCTATACATACTGACCCTATATACATACAGTACAGAATCTATACATTCTGACCCTATACATATACAGTACACAATATATACATACTGACCCTATACACATACAGTACAGAATATATACATACTGACCCTATATACATACAGTACAGAATACATACATACTGACCCTATATACATACAGTACAGAATATATACAAACTGACCCTATATACATACAGTACAGAATATATACATACTGACCCTATACACATACAGTACAGAATATATACAGTACATACTGATCCTATATATATACAGTACAGAATATATACATAGTGACCCTATATACATACAGTACAGAATATATACATACTGACCCTATATACATACAGTACAGAATATATACATACTGACCCTATACACATACAGTACAGAATATATACATACTGACCCTATACACATACAGTACAGAATATATACAGTACATACTGATCCTATATATATATAGTACAGAATATATACATAGTGACCCTATATACATACAGTACAGAATATATACATACTGACCCTATACACATACAGTGCAGACTATATACATACTGACCCTATATACATACAGTACAGAATATATACATACTGACCCTATACACATACAGTACAGAACATATACATACTGACCCTATACACATACAGTACAGAATATATACATACTGACCCTATATACATACAGTACAGAATATATACATACTGACCCTATACACATACAGATTATATACATACTGACCCTATATACATACAGTACAGAATAAATACATACTGACCCTATACACATACAGAATATATACATACTGACCCTATATACATACAGTACAGAATATATACATATTGACCCTATACACATACAGTACAGAATATATACATACTGACCCTATACACATACAGTACAGAATATATACATACTGACCCTATACACATACAGTACAGAATATATACAGTACATACTGATCCTATATATATATAGTACAGAATATATACATAGTGACCCTATATACATACAGTACAGAATATATACATACTGACCCTATATACATACAGTACAGAATATATACATATTGACCCTATACACATACAGTACAGAATATATACATACTGACCCTATACACATACAGTACAGAATATATACAGTACATACTGATCCTATATACAGTGCCTACAAGTAGTATTCAACCCCCTGCAGATTTAGCTGGTTTGATAAGATGCAAATAAGTTAGAGCCTTCAAACTGCAAACGAGAGTAGGTTTTATGAACAGAAGCATAAATCTTACAAACAAAAAAGTTATGTTGCTCAGTTGAATTTTATTAAATTTTAAACATAAAAGTGTGGGTCAATTATTATACAACCCCTATGTTTAATATTTTGTGGAATAACCCTTGTTTGCAATTACAGCTAATAATCGTCTTTTATAAGACCTGATCAGGCCGGCACAGGTCTGTGGAGTTATCTTGGCCCACTCCTCCATGCAGATCTTCTCCAAGTTATCTAGGTTCTTTGGGTGTCTCATGTGGACTTTATTCTTGAGCTCCTTCCACAAGTTTTCAATTGGGTTAAGGTCAGGAGACTGACTAGGCCACTCCAACACCTTGACTTTTTCCCTCTTGAACCAGGCCTTGGTTTTCTTGGCTGTGTGCTTTGGGTCGTTGTCTTGTTGGAAGATGAAATTACGACCCATCTTAAGATCCTTGATGGAGGAGCGGAGGTTCTTGGCCAAAATCTCCAGGTAGGCCGTGCTATCCATCTTCCCATGGATGCGGACCAGATGGCCAGGCCCCTTGGCAGAGAAACAGCCCCACAGCATGATGCTGCCACCACCATGCTTGACTGTAGGGATGGTATTCTTGGGGTCATATGCAGTGCCATCCAGTCTCCAAACGTCACGTGTGTGGTTGGCACCAAAGATCTCGATCTTGGTCTCATCAGACCATAGAACCTTGAACCAGTCTGTCTCAGAGTCCTCCAAGTGATCATGAGCAAACTGTAGACGAGCCTTGACATGACGCTTTGAAAGTAAAGGTACCTTACGGGCTCGTCTGGAACGGAGACCATTGCGGTGGAGTACGTTACTTATGGTATTGACTGAAACCAATGTCCCCACTGCCATGAGATCTTCCCGGAGCTCCTTCCTTGTTGTCCTTAGGTTAGCCTTGACTCTTCGGACAAGCCTGGCCTCGGCACAGGAGGACACTTTCTAAGGCTGTCCTGGCCGTGGAAGGCTAACAGTAGTTCCATAAGCCTTCCACTTACGGATGATGCTCCCAACAGTGGAGACAGGTAAGCCCAACTCCTTGGAAAGGGTTTTGTACCCCTTGCCAGCCTTGTGACCCTCCACGATCTTGTCTCTGATGGCCTTGGAATGCTCCTTTGTCTTTCCCATGTTGACCATGTCTGAGTGCTGTTCACAAGTTTGGGGAGGGTCTTAAATAGTCAGAAAAGGCTGGCAAAAGAGATCTTTAATCCACACATGTGAAGCTCATTATTCTTGGTGCCTGAACTACTTCTTAATACTTTAGGGGGACCAAACAGAATTCTTGTGGTTTGAGGGGTTGAATAATAAATGACACTCTGAATTAACTTTTTACGTTTTAAAAAAAAAAAAAAAAATTTGCTGCAGTGCATTTCCCACTTCCAGGCTGATCTACAGTACAAATGTCACAATGCCAAGTTAATTCCGCATGTGTCAACCAGCTAAATCTGCAGGGGGTTGAATACTACTTGTAGGCACTGTATATACAGTACAGAATATATACATAGTGACCCTATATACATACAGTACAGAATATATACATACTGACCCTATACACATACAGTGCAGACTATATATATACTGACCCTATATACATACAGTACAGAATATATACATACTGACCCTATACACATACAGTACAGAATATATACATACTGACCCTATACACATACAGTGCAGAATATATACATACTGACCCTATACACATACAGTACAGAATATATACATACTGACCCTATACACCGCGTGCAGAATTATTAGGCAAATGCGTATTTTGATCACATGATACTTTTTATACATGTTGTCCTACTCCAAGCTACGTAGGCTTGAGAGCCAACTACCAATTAAGTAAATCTGGTGATGTGCATCTCTGTAATGAGGAGGGGTGTTGACTAATGACATCAACACCCTATATAAGGTGTGCTTAATTATTAGGCAACTTCCTTTCCTTTGGCAAAATGGGTCAGAAGAGAGATTTGACGGGCTCTGAAAAGTCCAAAATTGTGAGATGTCTTGCAGAGGGATGCAGCAGTCTTGAAATTTCCAAACTTTTGAAGCGTGATCACCGAACAATCAAGCGTTTCGTGACAAATAGACAACAGGGTCGCAAGAAGCGTGTTGGCCAAAAAAGGCGCAAAATAACTGCCCATGAATTGAAGAAAATCAAGCGTGAAGCTGCCAAGATGCCATTCGCCACCAGTTTTGTCATATTTCAGAGCTGCAAGGTTACTGGAGTATCAAAAAGCACAAGGTGTGCGATACTCAGGGACATGGCCAAGTTGTATTTTAGAGGATTATTTTTATTATTGATCAACAACTATGTTCTCAATCAACCCAAAAGACTCAAATATCCAAGATTAATATTTTTGGAAGTTGGAGTGGGCTTTTTTTTCGATTTGGCTATCTTAGGAGGATATATGTTTGTGCAGGTAACTATTACTGTGCAGAATTATTAGGCAACTTAATAAAAAACAAATATAATCCCATCTCCCTTGCTTATTTTCACCAGGTAAACCAATATCAGTGCACAAAATTTAGAAATAAACATTTCTGACATGCAAAAACAAAAACAAAAAAAATTACTGATGAATATAGCCACCTTTCTTTATGATGACACTCAACAGCCTTCCATCCATAGATTCTGTCAGTTGCTTGATCTGTTTTCAATCAACATTGCGTGCAGCAGCCACCACATCCTCCCAGACACTGTTCCGAGAGGTGTACTGTTTTCCCTCCCTGTAGATCTCACATTTTATGATGGACCACAGGTTCTCTATGGCAGGGTTCCCCAACTCCAGTCCTCAAGGCCCACCAACAGGTCATGTTTTCAGGATTTCCTTAGTATTAGATTTGTGGACCTAACTGTATTCATATATTTACACTATATGGACAAATGTTGCATCTCTTGCCCCCAAAACAAAACCGAAAATGTTCTCCTGCCCCTTTTCCTAACTCCCAATCCCCAAATAGACAAGGACATTGGGAGTTTCCAATCCTCCCCCTTTTCTAGATTTCTGGAGATAAAGCATCTTCAGCCTCGGCTCTTTACCTCCTACAGACAACATGGTGGGAAAATGACCCACTTTTTATTAGTCTTTTTTTTAACGGAAGTTACAATAAAATGTCCCCAATCCCTTTTCCCTTCCCCCAATCCATAATGCTGGGGTAAGATTATCTCTACAGAGACCCCTGTACAGGAATATTAGGGCTCCAGCGACATCACATCTATTATACAGAGAATAGCGCTATCTCCATAGCTCTGTACACAAGGACATAGAGATCAGACAAGGTCCTCATATTCAGGCAGCTTCTATTTTACTCCAACCCTCTTTATAAGAACAAGATCAGAGTCTCATTATACCGAGCAGAGAAGCTCCAGGGACAAAGACCCCGTCTGGTCCTCGACCGAACCTGGAGACTATAGAGCTCTATACAGTGTACACATGCGGCTCCGCTCCGTACACCTCGTACACATGCGGCTCCGCTCCGTACACCTCGTACACACGCGGCTCCGCTCCGTACACGTCGTACACGCGCGGCTCCGCTCCGTACACATCATACACGCGCGGCTCTGCTTCGTACACACGCGGCTCTGCTCCGTACACCTCGTACACGCGCGGCTCTGCTCCGTACACCTCGTACACGCGCGGCTCCGCTCCGTACACCTCGTACACGCGCGGCTCCGCTCCGTACACCTCGTACACGCGCGGCTCCGCTCCGTACACCTCGTACACGCGCGGCTCCGCTCCGTACACCTCGTACACGCGCGGCTCCGCTCCGTACACCTCGTACACACGGCTCCGCTCCGTACACCTCGTACACGCGCGGCTCCGCTCCGTACACCTCGTACACGCGCGGCTCCGCTCCGTACACCTCGTACACGCGCGGCTCCGCTCCGTACACCTCGTACACGCGCGGCTCCGCTCCGTACACCTCGTACACGCGCGGCTCCGCTCCGTACACCTCGTACACGCGCGGCTCCGCTCCGTACACCTCGTACACGCGCGGCTCTGCTCCGTACACCTCGTACACACGCGGCTCTGCTCCGTACACCTCGTACACACGCGGCTCTGCTACATCCACACTGTAAACCCCTCCTGACCCCACACATAAACTTCAGCTCATCCAGCACCATGACAACCAGCACAGCAGAGTCCTGCATCCACTGAGGCCCCTGATCATGTGACCCCTGACTCCTCCCCCCTGTGACCTCATCACAGCTCCTGTGCGCACAGAGCAGCCATATATGTGGTGGCGGCTCTGCAGGTGGAGGTATGTGGAGACCCCCATTACTGGGCGGAGGGGGCATTAACCCCTTCAGCACGGAGACTCTTTGGGGGTCTCTGTGTGGTGTGAACAGTGAGGTAACAGCTGTGGACAGAATGCGGCATAGCTGGTTCCCATCCACATTAGATCCATTCAGACGACTGCAGGATGAAGGACAGAAGCCCAGAGAAGTCCTCACACAACGCCATTATTCCTCTCCTAGTTCCGTCCAACACAATAATTGCTGCTGTTACACAGCCAATAAACATGCGGGGATTGCCCGCCATACACAGTAATCCGGTATCCATGTTGGATACTGGCATTACTGTGATTGGCCGGTCGTATTGGGTCTTACAGCAGTGTTCCCCAACTCCAGTCCTCAAGGCCCACCGACAGGTCATGTTTTCAGGATTTCACTGGTGATAATTACATCACCTGAGCCATACTAAGAAAGTCCTGAAAACATGACCTGTCGGTGGGCCTTGAGGACTGGAGTTGGGGAACACTGTCTTATAGAACCTCTTCTAACACCGACCATCGTACATCAGAACTTTTATCTCCGAGAAATGTCTGGCCACGGTGGTCTCACCAAACTTCTGCTCTTTTTCAATTTTTTTTTAGCAGCGGCCGCAGTGGATTTCATCCTAGATTCATAGAGCCGAATAGAGGACGATGTTCCTTCAGTCTGATTGTAATTGATCGTGATGTTTGTCCAACGTCCACTTTACCACAAGGCACTTTAACGAGTAAATCACTAGAACTGTAGCAGGTAAAAAAACACCAATATCCACAGGTGTCCCCTCTTATTGGTGGGAAAACTATCACCTTTAGGCTGAGTTCACACGATGCGTTTTTCATGCGTTTCCGCGGCGTTTTTGCAGTTGAGTAAACGCTGCGGAAACGCATTAAAAACGCATGGTAGAAGGGCAGCAATGTTCCTCAATTGAAATCCGCATGTGCTGTGCCCATGATGCGGATTTTTCCGCAGCGTAAACGCTGCGGTCAAAAATCCGCAGCATGTCAATTAATTTTGCGGAAACGCTGCTCTTTTGCCGCCATTGACTTGCATTAGACCGCATGGAATCCGCATCACTGTATATGTTGATGCGCTTTTCATGCGGTCTAATGTGCGGATGGTACCCGGGTGTGGATGAGAGGACTCGCATCCAGACCCAGGTACCACTAAAAAAAAAAAGAATAAAATAAAAAATATATATATTCTCACCTTCTGACGGCCCGCGCTGCGTCCTGCTGGCTTCCCGGGCACTTCGCGGTTGAATGAAGGACCTTCGCTGACGTCAGAGTCATGTGACGGGTCACGTGACGCTGACGTCGGAAGGTCCTAAAGTCTTCACTGCCGGCAGCCGGGACCGAGCGAAGCAGGACACCGGGGGCCATCAGAGGGTAAAGTATATATTTATTTTTTATTTTTTGACATTCACACTATATAAATCCATGCCGGTTGCATGGATTTATATAGTGTAAAGTTGACAAGCACTTTCCAAGTGATGCTCAAATCGCTTGGGAAGCGCTTGTCAACCCGCATGCGGAAATGAAAGTGAAGACCGCTTCATTTCCGCATGTCCCTGGCAGGAAACCGCATGTACAATCCGCATGCGTTTTTTCCTGCCAGAGAGATGCAGAAACGCTCAGGAAAAAATCCTGAGCATTTCTGCATCGTGTGCACATACCCTTAATAATCCTCCAACAGTTCTGGCATGACAAACACAGAAAAGTGCATGAAGGAGATGTCATAGTCAGCAATTCAACTGGTGTTCCATCCATACAAGACTAGAGAATACAACATCTACACGTTCTATCTCCTGATATATTTCCCTCATTGTCTTCAGTAATTGTATTATTACACAGGATTTTTATGATGTTACATTGGCTTATCTTCTTCTCATTCAGGTCTCTACAATATCGGATCCTCTCAGTGAAGATCTTCTATATAACAGAATTTTTCTGAATCACCCTTCAAGAATGGATATGGACAGAGACAAGATGGCGGAGAGGATATTACACCTCACCCTAGAGATCCTCTTCCGTCTTACTGGAGAGGTGAGAGATTCTGATGACGTCACATTACATCATTCTTATCTATGGGAATAACAGATGGACAGAACTAGAGAGGTGAGGACTCTGGAAATGTCTGTAGTGAGATTTATTAATGTGTCTCTCCATGATCAGGATTACACAGTAGTGAAGAAGACCTCTAGTGAGCGCTGTCAGGACCCTGTGTCTGAGGGATGGGGAAGACCCCTGAGCCCAATCACAGGGCCTCCATCTCACCCCCTGATACATGAGGACATCAATGACCAGAAGATCCTAGAACTCACCTACAAGATGATTGAGCTGCTGACTGGAGAGGTGACACAGCTGGGAATGCTGGGACATTATACAGTAACACTATGAAGGGATCGGGGAGATGACTGTATCATTGTATGTGTCAGGTTCCTATAAGGTGTCAGGATGTCGCTGTCTATTTCTCCATGGGGGAGTGGGAGTATTTAGAAGGATACAAAGATCTGTACAAGGACATCATGATGGAGGTTCCCCAGCCCCTCACATCACCAGGTAATAGACAGGACTAAATACACACAACCTATAATTGTCTGTATGTCAAGAATGAATTCCGTCCCTGTATGTGTTTCCTCCAGATCTATCCAGTAAGAGAACAACACCAGAGAGATGTCCCCGTCCTCTTCTTCCACAGGACTGTAAACAAGAAGATCCCAATGTTCCTCAGGATCATCAGGTAGATGGAGAGAAGGTGTCATGAGATCTCCCCTATGATGTGTAGACGGCTGTGAAGGTCTTGTGTTCAGTCTTGTTTTATCCACCAGTATTATATGTTTTCTATTTGTGTAATGAGAACGGTGGAGATGTCAGGATTAGAGCTGATCATAGATGTGACTTCTCCTCTGTCTGTGACTTTTACAATATTTGTTTCAGGGTGAAGATCTGACCCATATTAATACTACAGAGACATATGTGAGGGGTGATGAGCGGTGTAAAGAGGAGATTCCTACATATGACTACCCAGGTGAGTAGTAACCACTAAATGCAGAGAAGTTACATATTCTCCTCAGTCACCAGCTGTGGCTGCTTTATCGGTTGTGTAGTCCGGCCGTATCACAATCGTGTCATCACCATTTTGCCTCTAGACCACAACATTCTCCTCCATCCAAAACTGTTCAAATGACTTTGGGCATTGAAAGCCCTTTTCCGTAGAACTTACAACCTGGAGGATCCACCTACTCCCTGGGATTAGGAGACGCTGACCGTTACCTGCCCAGATCTGTAAACTATAAAGCCAAATGACAGCGTACGTAGAATGTGCTGACAAGTTAGAAAATCACTTGAAGAAAAACATTATGATGGGTCTGTAAGAGAAAGCGGAGGGTAATGATGCTGTTGGCTTCCTAGAACCCTGATATCTTATTGGATGAATCTACCTTCTCTCCCTTCTGTGCAGCTGAATGTGCTCATATGGTCCCTACAAGACCAGGTCCAGTCTTTATGACGAAATTAACCTTTTTTTTTCACAGTTTTTGACTGCAGTATTTTGTGCCCAAAATACTCTGATTTGACCCCTTCCTGCAGCCAGTTTTTTGTTCCTATCTGGGCTCATTTTTCGAATATGACGTGTGTCACTTTATGTGGTGATAACTTTGGAATTCTTCACAAAGGATAATAGGAAACAAATGGACCTTGCAAATTATTTTCCAACTTCTCTTGAATCCGACACTACCTTATATACGATTGTACACTACTGTCTGGGCACATGGCAGGTTAAGAAGGGAAGGAGTGACATTTAGCTATTTGAATGCAGATCTTGCTGGAATAGTTTGCAGACACAATGTATTGGGGGCCCTGTTCATGGTCACCTGGCAGCTCAAAAGATGGCCACCACGAACAGGCTTGGCGCTATCTACTCCATGTTCTTAGTGTTTTCTTACGCCCTAATCTTAGTGGCTGGATAGATCCTGCGTCGCCCAGAACTTTTGGTTCTGACTTCTCCTCCATTACCAGCGATGCCTGCAGAATGAATAAGGCTTCTGGTGACAGAAGCAGACTTCACGGGAGCAGAGATCCCAGAGAAGATGGGACACACCATTTGCAGAATCTCTAATACGACAAAATGGCAGAAAACCAGATCAGTAGAAATCCCCATAAAGTGATTCCATTTTGGAAACTATAACCCTCAGTGAAATAATCTATAGGAGAAGTGACTATTTTGACTCCACATACACTTTCCGGAAATTAGCACGCAGTGGATGTTGGAGAATGAATCTTGTACATTTGCCATTTTATTACCAAACACATAGTGGCCAGATTGTGCTCCAGGAGACACACACCGTAAAGTAAGTGGGTTCTTCTCACTATAGTAATACCATATACTGTACATGGATGCTAAATGTGGTTTGGGCACACTGCAAGGCTCGGAAGCGAGGGGGGAAATTTGACTTTGGGAGAGCTGATATTGCTGGATTGGTTTATGGAAGCCATGTTGATTCTCAAGAGCTTTTGAGCCACTAATAATGTGGAAAACTCTGTTTTTCCACTGTCAGATGATCGACCTGAGTGGGGACTTGTTTTTTATGAGATGAGTAGAAGTTTTTATTGGTATAATTTTTGGCTTTTTATTCCATATTTGGGAGGCAGAATGAACAAATAGTTGAACACCACACTCTACTGGTTCATCCTATGAGGTGTTCTATTAGACTGTGATCTGTCAGTGTCTTAGTGAATAATTCCATATTTTTGCATAACTTGCCGTTTTTACGGATAGTTTAAGTAGAAATATTAACCCCTTTCTGACGTATGACCTAATAGTACGTCATGGTGACCTGGGCCGATTTTACCAATGACGTACTATTAGGTCATATGGCAATCGCGTGGCACACAAGTGGTGCGGGGCGATCGCCGCTGGGTATCAGCTGATAGTCACAGCTGACACCCGGTACTATGTGCAGGGAGCGGTCCCGCACCGCTCCCGGCACATTAACCCCCTCAATGCTGCGATCGAAGTCGATCGCAACATTACGGTGGCAAGGGGAGGTGATCGCGATACTCACCTCCTCTTCCGCCCTCCAGCGCTGTCTGCTGCGGCTTCCTGGATGTTGCCATGATGACCCGATGTCGTCATGACAACATCCGGGTCACCAGACAGCAGGAAGATTCTTTGGGCATGCACAGTGCATGACCAAAGAATGTTCTCCCTGTGCAGCACTGACAGCCTGTGTAGCACAGGAATGGTGCTGCATTCCTGTGCTATACAGGCGATCAGAATAAAAAACGTGAAAGTCCCAGAGTGGGACATAGAATAAAAGTCCACAAAGTGTTAAAAAATAAATAAATAAATAAAAAAATTGTAAAAATATTTAAAAAAATAATAATAATAATCCACCAAAAATAAAAATATAATGTACCCATCAATAAATATTATTATGAAAAAAAAAACAATAAAAGTACACATATTTGGTATCGCTGCGTCCGGAACGACCTGACCTATAAAACTGTCCCACTAGCTAGCCCCTTCAGTGAACATGGTAAAAAAAAAAAAAAGGAACCAAAAAACAATGCTTTATCATCATACTGTCAAACAAAAAATCAAATAACACGCGATCAAAAACACGAATATAAATAAAAATGGTACCGCTGAAAATGTCATCTTATCCTGCAAAAAACAAGCCACCATACAGCTCCATCAGCCGAAAAATAAAAAAGTTATAGCTCTCAGAATAAAGCAATGCAAAAAAATATTTTTTTCTATAAAATAGCTTTTATTGTGTAAAAGCGCCAAAACATAGAAAAACTATATAAATGTGGTACCGCTGTAAACGTACTGACCCGAAGAATAATGCTGACTTATCAATTTTACCACACGCGGAACAGAATAAAAAAATAAACATAAAAACAATTCTGGAATTGCTGGTTTTTGTTTATTCTGCCTCCCAAAAATTGGAATAGAAAGCGATCAAAAAATGTCACGTGCCTGAAAATGGCACCAATAACAACGTCAAGTCATCTCGCAAAAAACAAGCCCTCATACGACTCTGTCGGCCAAAATATGGAAAAATTATAGCTCTCAAAATATGCTGATGCAAAAACTAGGTTTTGCAAAAAAATGCGTCTTTTAGTGTGTGACAGCTGTCAATCATAAAAACTCGATATGATTCTAGTATCGCTGCAGTCTCACCAACCCGAAGAATAAGGTCGTCTAATCACTTATACTGCACGAGGAACGGCGTAAAAAATAAACTCTCGGGTTAGGGTTGGGCTAGAGTTAGGGTTGTGATGTGGTTGGGATTTTTTTCAAAAGTAAAAAAAAAAAAGATGATGATATGGCGACTAGTATTGAGCGCAAGTATGCACTGACTATCGCAGGTGCTCAAGTGACATGCTCGAGTCTCTGCCCCATATGCTTCATGGCCAAAAAAACCTCACGGGGATTGCCTGCCATGCACGAGCGATCCCCGTATATTTTTTTTTGCATACCCATGTACCTGATGCAAACTCAAGTAGCAAGCACTCGCGCTCAAGACTAATGACAACTTATTCAATATGATGACCTAATGTTATCACATTCTGTGTCGTACCTCTGGATTCAAAATGTTCACTATACCCCTTGATAAAATCCTTGAGGGGTGTAGTTTCCAAAATGGGGTCACTTGTGGGGGGGGTTTCCACTGTTTAGGCACATCAGGGGCTCTCCAAACGCAACATGGCATCCGCTAATTTTTCAAGCAAATTTTACAAACAAAAAGTCAAATGGCGCTCCTTCCCTTCCGAACCCTGCCGTGTGCCCAAAAAGTGGTTTTCCCCCACATATGGGGTATCTGCTTACTCGGGAGAAATTGCACAACAAACTACATGGTGTAATTTCTCCTGTTACCCTTATGAAAATGCAAAATTGGGGACTGAAAAACATTTTTGTGGGAAAAATGTGAAAATTTTATTTTTACGTCTCAATGTTCTAAACTTCTGTGAAGCACCTGGGGGTTCAAGGTGCTCACCACACATCTAGATAAGTTCCCTGAGGGGTCTAGTTTCCAAAATGGTGTCACTTATGGGGGGTTTCCACTGTTTAGGCACATCAGGGGCTCTCCAAACGCAACATGTCGTCCGCTAATTATTCAAGCAACATTCAAAAAGTCAAATGGCGCTCCTTCTCTTCCGAGCTCTGCCGTGCGCCCAAACAGTCGTTTTTCCCCACGTATGGGGTATCTGCGTGCTCAGGGGAAATTGCACAACAAATTTTGGGGTCCACTTTTTCCTGTTACCCCTGCGAAAATAAAAAAAAATTGGGTCTAAAGTAACATTTTTGTGAAAAAAGTTAAATGTTAATTTTTTTCTTCCACATTCCAAAAATTCCTGTGAAGCACCTGAAGGGTTAATAAAGTTCTTGAACATGGTTTTGAGCACCTTGAGGAGTGCAGTTTTTAGAATGGTGTCACTTTTGGGTATTTTCTGTCATAACGACCCATCAAAGTGACTTCAAATGTGATGTGGTTCCTAAAAAAATGGTTTTGTAAATTTTGTTGTAAAAATGAGAAATCGCTGGTCAACTTTTAACCCTTATAGCTCCCTAATGAAAAAAAATTTTGGTTCCAAAATTGTGCTGATATAAAGTAGATATGTTGGAAATGTTATTTATTAACTATTTTGTGTGACATACAGTTATATGAAAAAGTTTGTGCACCCCTATTAATCTTAAGCTTAATGTTTTCTTAAAATTGGTGTTTTTGCAACAGCTATTTCAGATTGATATATGTAATAACTGTGGGACACAGTAATGTTTCTGCCTTGAAATGAGGTTTATTGTACTAACAGAAAATGTGCAATCTGCATTCAAACAAAATTTGACAGGTGCATAAGTATGGGCACCCTTATCATTTTCTTGTTTTAAATACTCCTACCTACTTTTTACTGACTTACTAAAGCACTTTTTTTGGTTTTGTAACCTCATTGAGCTTTGAACTTCATAGCCAGGTGTATGCAATCATGAGAAAAGCTACTTAAAGTGGCCACTTGCAAGTTGTTCTCCTGTTTGAATCTCCTCTGAAGATTGGCATCATGGGCTCCTCAAAATAACTGTCAAATGATCTGAAAACAAAGATTATTCAACATAGTTGTCCAGGGGAAGGATACAAAAAGCTGTCCCAGAGATTTAACCTGTCAGTTTCCACTGTGAGGAACATAGTAAGGAAATGGAAGAACACAGGGACAGTTCTTGTTAAGGCCAGAAGTGGCAGGCCAAGAAAAACATCAGAAAGGCAGAGAAGAAGAATGGTGAGATCAGTCAAGGACAATCCTCAGACCACCTCCAGAGAGCTGCAGCATCAACTTGCTGCAGATGGTGTCACTGTGCATCGGTCAACTATACAACGCACTTTGCACAAGGAGAAGCTGTATGGGAAAGTGATGCGAAAGAAGCCGTTTCTGTAAGCACGCCACAAACAGAGTCGGCTGAGGTATGCAAAAGCACATTTGGAGAAGCCAATTTCTTTTTGGAAGAAGGTCCTGTGGACTGATGAAACCAAGATTGAGTTGTTTGGTCATACAAAAAGGCGTTATGCATGGCGGCAAAAAAACACAGCATTCCAAGAAAAACACTTGCTACCCACAGTAAAATTTGGTGGAGGTTTCATCATGCTTTGGGGCTGTGTGGCCAATGCCGGCACCGGGAATATTGTTAAAGTTGAGGGACGCATGGATTTCACTCAGTATCAGCAGATTCTTGACAATAATGTTCAAGAATCAGTGATAAAGTTGAAGTTACGCAGGGGATGAATCTTTCCGCAAGACAATGATCCAATACACCGCTCCAAATCTACTCAGGCATTCATGCAGAGGAACAATTACAATGTTCTGGAATGGCCATCCCAGTCCCCAGACCTGAATATCATTGAACATCTGTGGGATCATTTGAAGAGGGCTGTCCATGCTCGGCGACCATCAAACTTAACTGAACTGGAATTGTTTTGTAAAGAGGAATGGTCAAAAATACCTTCATCTAGGATCCAGGAACTCATTAAAAGCTACAGGAAGCGACTAGAGGCTGTTATTTTTGCAAAAGGAGGATCTACTAAATATTAATGTCACTTTTCTGGTGAGGTGCCCATACTTATGCACCTGTCAAATTTTGTTTGAATGCAGATTGCACATTTTCTGTTAGTACAATAAACCTCATTTCAAGGCAGAAACATTACTGTGTTCAACAGTTATTACATATATCAAACTGAAATAGCTGTTGCAAAAACACCAATTTTTATAAAACATTAAGCTTAAGATTAATAGGGGTGCCCAAACTTTTTCATATAACTGTATCTCTCTGATTTAAGGGCATAAAAATTCAAATGTTTAAAATTGCATAATTTTCAAAATTTTCGCCAAATTTCCGTTTATTTCACAAATAAACGCAAGTGATATCGAAGAAATTTTACCACAATCATGAAGTACAATATGTCACGAAAAAACAATCTCAGAATCAGTGAGATCCGTTTAAGCGTTCCAGAGTAATTACCTCATAAAGTGACAGTGGTCAGAATTGTAAAAATTGGCCTGGTCATTAACGTGCAAACCACCCTCAGGGGTAAAGGGTTTCAAATATATAAAATTCAAAGATATTTTATTCTAAAATAATAATTGTTTTTATTCTTGGCAGGTGACTGCACCAGGAGATCAGAGGGACGGCCGACATCTTCAATTTTTAAATCAGATGATCTTAAGATCCCACAATATACAAATGAAGTGAATGCCATTACTCCAGATATACCATCAACCCTTCACAGCAAAGATCTATCATCTGATCCTTTGAAACGGGTTATATCTTCTGATTCATTACCGACTACTAAGGAAAATCAAAGTCACAAAATAAGCATTAAAAAACGAACTGATGATAAAGCAAATAAGTCATTTTCAAGTTCAGAATATGGAAACAGTTTTCCCTTCGAAAAGTCCTTTCTTAAACTTGAACAATTTCACACAGCAGAGAATAGATTTTTTTGTTCCAAGTGTGAGAAATGTTATAACCAGAAATCAGATCTTGTAAGACACCAGAGAAGTCACACAGGCGAGAAGCCATTTTCATGTTCAGAATGTGGGAAATGTTTTAACCAAAAATCTAATCTTAATTGCCACCAGAGAACTCACACAGGGGAGAAGCCTTTTTCATGTTCAGAATGTGGGAAATGTTTTAACCATAAATCGAATCTTAATTGCCACCAGAGAACCCACACAGGGGAGAAGCCTTTTTCATGTTCAGAATGTGGAAAATGTTTTAACCATAAATCAAATTTTATTAAGCACCAGAGAACCCACCCCGGAGAGAAGCCTTTTTCATGTTCAGAATGTGGGAAATGTTTTAACAATAACTCAGATTTTGTTAAACACCAGAGAATTCACACAGGGGAGAAGCCTTTTTCATGTTCTCAATGTGGGAAATGGTTTACACAGAAATCAACTCTTAATAAACATTGGAGAAGTCACACAGGGGAGAAGGCTTTTTCATGATCCGAATGTTGGATATGTGTTAACATAAAAATGTATCTTCTTAAAGGGGTTGCCCACTACTAGGACAACCTCTTGTCATTCCTCGTGTTTGACCTCGTTAACATAAAAACATTCATACTCACCTTCCTTGCCAGCGCCGTTGCAGCGGTGTCTGTACTTGTGTTCCCGGGGTTCGTGAGGCTGTTACATCACACGAGCCGTGCGCCCAGTCAGCGCCAGCTTCACTGTCCCCACCTTGGATGTATTGAACATCAACAGGAAGCCAGGGGTTTGACTGCTCTCCGATTCCCTCTTAATGTTTGATTTGTCCGAAGTTGGGGACAGTGATGTCATCTTTTACTTTTTAAAAATTACAAAAAGTAAAATGGGCCCATGCAAAAGTTTGGGCACTGTGCATGGTTACTACCTAGTAGCCAGCCAAGAGTCTTTCAATTCTTGTTTGAGGGATTTTCATCCATTTTTCCTTGGAAAATTCTTCCAGTTCTGTGAGATTCCTTGGTCATCTTGCACGCACTGCTATTGTGAGGTCTAGGCACATATGTTCAATGGTGTTCATATCAGGGGACTGAGGGCAGTTGTGAAACCTTTATCTTGCGCCTTTTGAGGGGTAGTCTATTGTGGATTTTGAGTTCTAATTTAACCTCATCGTTCCACAGGACTTGTTTCCAAAATGCATCAGGCTTCTTTTATATGTTCTTCTGCATACTTCTGATGCTGAATTTTATGGTGAGGATGCAGGACAGGTTTTCTTCTGATGAATCTTCCATGAAGGTGATATTTGTGCATGCGTCTCTGAACAGTAGAACAATGAACCACAACTCCTGATCATGCTAAATCTTTAGGAAGGTCTTTTGCAGTCAAGCAGGGGTTCTGATTTGCCTCTCTAGCAATACTACTAGTAGTTCTTACTGTAATGTTGCTTGGTCTTCTAGACCTTATCTTGACCTCCACTGTTCCTGTTAATTGTCATTTTTTAACTGAGGAAAGGGCAACTTGAAAACACTATGCTATCTTCTTATAGCCTTCTCCTACTTTGTGGGCCTCCACCATTTTCACTTTTGGTGTACAAGGCAGGTGCTTAGAAGTACCCATGGCTGCTGTTTTTTAGCACAAGGTTAGAAAAGGCTGGGTTTTTATAAAGCTGCGATATTTGCATCTCCTAGCCTTTCCTAATGACGATACTGCACAAGCTATAACCCTGACAGTCTAAGGTCTGAAACCTTGGTCAAAGTTATCTGAGCACACAAATTTTCAAGGGTGCCCAAACTTTTGCATCAACCTATTTTCATTTTTGTAATTGTTAAATTGAAAAAAATTACTATATACAGTATATATATTTTTTTGCCTAAAACACAAAGGAAATGTTTCATCTTTAACTTTAACCCTTTAAGAGATTAGAATAACAGTAATTTTGACCAGGGGTGCACAAACTTTTGCATGCCACTGTATAGAAGTTTTTATATGGTAGATTATATTTAATTGTAAATGAAGAGAAGGAGGTTGATTCCTCCTTTTTATACAAATCTCCAATTGATGTAATACCCAAAAGTTACCAATTTTTAAGTTCAAGATCTGGATTGCATTGCTCTAAAGTTTCTATAAGCGCTTTTATAGAGCGCAGTTAGCATAGAACTTATTTTGTTAGTCAGTACACCCCATAACTCTAATGCTGCATCTACCTTCAGTGATATACAGATTTTGTTTGTTGAGGTTCAAGATGTATGAATAAAAGGAAGATGGGATATTGAATGTTCCTACTAAGTGTCTTTCAATTGTTAAGTAATATAAGGGATTTCATATAGCATGCACAAACAGTTATCTTCACATGAGTATGATCAGGTCACTTACCAAGGGACCCGACACGTGTTTCACCACAGACGAAGTTGTGGTGAAACACGTATTGTAGGAACACTATACTTTGTATGGGGGAATGACAATACTGTGGGAACATTGTACTGTGTGTGGGGGAATGATAATACTGTGGGAACATAATGTATGTGGGGAAATGGCAGTCCTGTGGAAACATTTTAATGTGCAATAGCGGTATTGTGGAAGCATTATACTGTGTGTGGGGGGGGGTGGCAGTATTATGAGAAGATTATACTGTGTGGGGGGATAGCAGTACTGTGGGAACATTATACTGTGTTGGGATGGCGGTGCTGTGGGAACAATATACTGTGTGGGGGGATGGCGATTCTGTGGGAACATTATACCAGGTGGGGGATTGAGATACCGTTG
The DNA here is from genome assembly GCF_046119375.1 of Phyllobates terribilis. Lineage (NCBI taxonomy): Eukaryota > Metazoa > Chordata > Amphibia > Anura > Dendrobatidae > Phyllobates > Phyllobates terribilis. The sequence continues at coordinate 6,362,772 of NW_027362845.1, forward strand.
GAACATTATAGTGTGTGTGGGGGGATGGCGATATTGTAGGAACATTATACAGTGTGTGGGGGGATGGCGATATTGTAGGAACATTACACTGTGTGGGGACATCATACATACTGCATAAGGGGCATAATGGGGGCATTACACTTTGTGGGGGCATCATACATACTGTATAAGGGGCATAATGGGGGCATTACACTGTGTGGGGGCATCATACATCCTGCATAAGGGGCATAATGGGGCATTACACTGTGTGGGGGCATCATACATCCTGCATAAGGGGCATAATGGGGGCATTACACTGTGTGGGGGCATCATACATCCTGCATAAGGGGCATAATGGGGCATTACACTGTGTGGGGGCATCATACATCCTGCATAAGGGGCATAATGGGGGCATTACACTGTGTGGGGGTATCATACATCCTGCATAAGGGGCATAATGGGGGCATTACACTGTGTGGGGGTATCATACATCCTGCATAAGGGGCATAATGGGGGCAATACACTGTGGAGGCATCATACATACTGCATAAGGGGCATAATGGGGGCATTACACTGCGTGAGGGCCAAGAAAGGGGACCTGTACTATGAGAACAATACGTTTCCTTCCTTCCTGTCTCCATAGTTGGGTCGTATGCATCTATTACAGGAAACAGAACAAAAACCTTATGATTCTTATAAAGGGGCAACACAAGACCCCAAAGAGTCTCCGTGCTGAAGGGGTTATTGTCCCCTGCGCCCAGTAATGGGGAATCTCCACATACCTCCACCTGCAGAGCCGCCACCAGATATATGGTCCAGGTCATGTATATAGTGAGGGGATGATGTCACCGGAAGGGGCGGGGCCTCCTCCTCCAGTTGTGCTGAGGCTGCTGGAGAGGAGGCTTCTCTATACTGACAATGAGAGGAGGAAGGCGTTGCATCATGGAGCTGTGCGGAGATGGGAACAATGTCTTTCTGTTTTTTAAATATGGGACTAAGGACACAGTCTGACAGCCGTATTAATCGGATGTATATCGGAGTGCATTGCTAAACGGCGACTCTCCCTACTCAAGTGCGACAGCTCTATAGGAATACATGGAGTTGTCACGCTCGTGTCGGGATAGCTGCCGGCCAGTCCAATCATTGCATTTCGATCTATGCACAATTTATACGGCTGTCTGACTGCGCCCTATGTTTGAGTGGTCCGAGACTGTATTTTGAGGGCACAGAAAAGTGGTTAATGTTTCTTGCATGGGGCTTCAAGTCAGTGGACTTTTATAGGGGATATTCTGATGCTGCATGTTGGGGGGCTTGCACAGGGAGGAGGATGATGTAAGCACGGGGCTGCATGCTGACTGGGCTGCGCAGGGAAAGGCTAATGTTGCATATGGGAGGGCTTGCACAGGGAGTGGGGCAATTCTGCCTGTAAAGAGCTGCAAATTTGGAGCTTGCACAGGGAAGGGGGTGATGTTGCTTGCATAGGGCTGCATGTTGGAGACTGTACAGGGCAGAGGCTGCTGGCTGTTTCTTGCATGGGGCTGCATGTTGGGGGCTTTGCAGGAAAGGGGATGTTACTTGCATGAGGCTGCAGGTAGGTGGGTCATATGTGAAGGGAAGGGATGAGGTTACTTACGTGGGGGGGGGCGTCACAGGAAAGGGGGTGATGTTGGTTATCTGAAGGAAGGGATTAATGTTATTTACATGGATATCTGCCTGAAGGGGCTGAGAGGTAAGGAGTGGGTCATGTTTTGAACATAAAACATTTTTTCTTGTTAATAGTATTGGGGGACACAGAACCGTGGGTACACACAGTGTCACCTGGAGGCTCGAAACTGCATTAAAAAAAATGTTGCTACATTCCCTACTCAGACACTATGAAGCTCAATTTTAGCCCAGTGTCCATAGTAGTTAGGCACAAATTGCATTGAATCTTCTACACAATTTTTTTCCCAGGTGGTGCGGATTTCCTCCATCTTTTTTTCACCATCCCTTTCACTCTACTGTAGTGTATCTCCCTGCGGATTACATTTCATCACTGGCCATTGTCCTCCATGACAGCTACCGCAGTGGAGTGCTGGTGTCCCCACAGTCCATGTGAGGTCACGGAAGCGGCAACCCTGTGAGCATCTGATGACATCAGATACAGTAGATGAGTATAATCCCTTCAAACTCCCCATCCCCTTCTCTTTATTTCTATTGGCTTGCTTTGGTCTGTCCATTGAGGGTCTCCCAACTTTCTATTCCCGTTGGGCCATTCTTTTCTCCCTTTCTGTACTTTCTTGATGCTTCTCTGCGGCTTTTTTCCGGGGTTCATGTGCTTTTTTGTGATGTTCGAGGAAGTGTTATAGGTGGTATGGGGCCCACCCAGGTCCTGGCTGCTGGCTAGGCACTGTACTACATGTGTGTGACTTGCACTATATTGCAAGTTCATCTATGTGCAGTTCTAATTACAAGGCGATCGCCCCCTCAATGGATGAAGAGGCTGAGAGTGGTTGTTCATCAGTATTCTGCACATGTGTTAGCTCTTCTAGTAAGGGGGTCTGCTGCATCCTTTGTGTGCATTTTCCTTGAGATCTTAGCTGATCAATACCATTGCATTTTTGCCATGTTTCTAATTTAATTATTTTGGGAATTTTTAAAGTCCCTTTCATTGCTTTGGCTGTGCTGTTTATTTTCTTGCGGCTAGGTCAGAAATCTTTTTCCGCCTATAGGGTGGCATGCTACCACTCCAACCTCCCCCACCTGGCTTGGGTACAGTGGTGGAGTGGTATGACTGAGGCGAAGGGAGGGTGGGGGTAGAATAAGAGACTGGCATTTTTCTCCCTTCAAGTAGTTTTCGCTGGGTTTACTTGGGGAGAGCCTTATTTTCCTGGGTTTTCTTTCCCAGGCTGTTTTTGCACTGCTGCAGACACCCTTGCTGCCTCTCTTCTCCTGTTCTCACACTCTTCCTTTCCTAAGTAAGCATCAAAACAGATGACCCAGGTGCCATCTGTCACCATTGCCATTTGAGGACACAGTAGCATGCTTTCATGCCTGCACCTTTACTGGTAGCAATAGGTGCCATTTTGGGCTTATTTTCAATTTTCCAGGCACCATGTCCTCTTCCTGGGAGCCCACATTGCAGCCTCCTGTGGCTCTAGTTACTTATTGTCTTTGTTTGCGCTGTGACAAATGTCTGCCATGTGTTTAGCCCGGCTCCCTCTATGCTCATTGCCATGTAGGTGCTCCCAGAGGTTTTTCTCCTCTCGTGACTCCTATTCCTACAGAGACGACAAACTCCTCTCGACCCTCCAACTCCAGGCAGCCCTCATTCAAACCTACACTGTCCTCACACACCCATTTTAAGGCCACAAAGCCCTCCACTTCCAGATCCTCCACTATACGAAGATCTTATATTATGCTAAAGTTTTCCTACTTGAAGGGACAGGTTTCTTCCCTTTCCATACTCTTTCATGATATACTAGCATTTCACAAACAGGTTAAGACCTTCCTACAGGAGGTGGCTCATTGCACCCTTCTTGCATTCAATTGGTGGAACTTTGGGACCTTTTTTTTTATTGCTCTCCAATAGCCTCCCTTTGAGCTTCTTACGCAACTTCTCCTCAAAATTCCCTTTATAGAAGCTGTTGTGAGGCAAAAAATCAGAAAATAAGGCATTGTGGCGGGTGCTGTCACGATTACAACCAAGATGAGAAGGTGTAGAAAAACAGTGAACTTTATTTATCACATGAAGACCTGAGGAAGAAATCAAATCAATGCTGAAATGCGTTGCTGTCTTTTAATAAATATTTGTTATTTTTCTAAACCTCCTCATCCTGCTCTTCATAGTGACAGCGCCCATGTTTATGTTCTCTTTTTTGTTTTTTAGGCTGTGTGCCCACGTAGCGTTTTTCAAGCGTATATGCTGCGGAATTTCCGCAGCGTAAACGCTTGAAAAACGCATGTATATCCGCACCCCATGGTCCCCAATGGCATTCCGCAATGTCAATGCCCATGCTGCGGATTTTTCCGCAGCGTATATGCTGCGGTCAAAAATCCGCAGCATGTTCATTAATTTTGCGGAAGCGCAGCGGAATCAATGTGCGGATGGTACCCAAGTCTGGAGGAGAGGAGACTCTCATCCAGACCTGTGTACCAAAGAACCTGTAAAAAAAAGAAAAAAATAAAGTTTATACTTATCTTCTGATGTTTTCCCTCCGTCGCGCTGTTGTCTGAAGGACCTGCCACGTCATTGAGTCATGTGACCCACCACATGACTCAATGACGTCACCGCAGGTCCTGCACACAACAGCGTGAGCCGCTCAAGACTCCGGACGGGGCAGAGAATGCATCAGAAGGTGAGTATAAAGTTTATTTTTTTATTTTTTACCATTCTGAACAAGTTGTCAAGCACTTTTCCAAGTGATGCTTGGAGAAGTGCTTGATAACCCGCATGCGGAAATGCATGCAAAGACGTCTCACAAACGCTTCTACCTGGCGGGAAAACCGCATGTAATATCCGCATGCGATTTTCCCGCCAGGGAGAAGCGTGAAAAATATGCTTCAGGTCCGCAACGTGGGCACATAGCCTTACTCATTTTTGCCTTGTAATTGTTTTAGTAAGCTGCTCTGTTGGCTTTAAACAGTAGAGAAGCAATACCACTTCACTACTACCTATCTATTTGCCTTATCCCCCACCATATTTAATTAACCCCTGTCCATAATTAATTGATTGATTCCCCAGACCACAATTAATTATTTCCCCAGTCCATATTTATTGATATTATTGATACTTATTGATCCCCAGTCCTTAGTTAATTGACCCACCGTCCATACCTATTTATTTGCTTTACCCCCCATCCTATTTAATTAAACCCCCTGTCCATAATTAATTGATTGATTCCCTAGTCCACAATTAATTATTTCCCCAGTTCATACTTATTGATCCCAGTCCATAGTTAATTGACACACCGTCCATACTTAATTAATCCACCTGACCCACTCAACTGATCCCCCGTCCATACTTAATTGATACTTAATTGATCCCCCGTCCATACTTAACTGATCCCGCGCCGATATCTAATCGATACACTTGCACATCCCTAATTGATCCCCGTCCATACATCTATATATAAATAATTGTGTTTTGAACTTGTACATATATACTGACTGTATCCCCATATTTAGAATGACGTCCATGTTGGCCGGAGGCGTGCAGTGTACATCTTGCGCAATGTATGCATTCCCTGAGCTACCGCTCAGGGATCCATACTGCTGCGAGAGATGTGAGCATATCGTGCACTTGGAAGCCAAAATCCTGGATCTAAGTGCTCAGATAGCGGTACTGAGGAGCATCGACAACATGGAACGGAGTTTGCTGCTCACCGAGCAGACACTCAATGGGTCAACACTGGGGGTGGAGCTTAGTGGGGAAGCGCAGGCTGAACAGGCAGGGAGCTGGGTAACAGTTAGAAGGGATAGAGGGAAGAAGTATAGGAAGGCTGGTTCAGAACCGGCATTATTGGAGCATGACAGATCCTCTGACCGCCGGGGGAGTGTATGCTCCAGTAATGAGGGGGAGGGGGGAAGTGTAGGGCAGGCTAGACAGGTCCTGGTAGTGGGTGACTCTATTATTAGGGGGACAGATAGGGCAATCTGTCACAAAGACCGGGATCGCCGAAAGGTGTGCTGCCTCCCTGGCGCTCGAGTTCGGCACATCGCGGATCGGGTTGACAGGTTACTGGGTGGGGCTGGCGAAGACCCAGCGGTCATGGTCCACATTGGCACCAATGACAAAGTGAGTGGTAGATGGAGGGTCCTTAAAAATGATTTCAGGGATCTAGGTAGGAAGCTTAGGGCAAGGACCTCCAAGGTAGTTTTCTCAGAAATACTACCAATCCCGCGAGCCACACAGGAGCGCCAACGGGAGGTTAGGGAGGTGAATAAGTGGCTAAAGAGTTGGTGCAAGGCAGAAGGGTTTGGGTTCATGGAGAACTGGGCCGACTTCGCTGTCGGCTACAGGCTCTACCGTAGGGACGGGCTGCACCTCAATGGGGAGGGTGCAGCGGTGCTGGGGAAGAAGATGGCTAATAGGTTGGAGGAGTTTTTAAACTAGAGACGGGGGGGGAAACCAAGGAAATAGGTGGGATGTGAGGCAAGCAAGGGGTAAGGGGAGAAGTGAATATAATGAGGGTGGAGAGGGGGGTGGGGATAGTACAGTTAGATCGTTAGAGAAGAATAGGATGCTAAATAACCCCAAAGTTTTATCTTGCATGCTGACCAACGCAAGAAGCCTGACCAATAAGGCGGATGAGCTGCGGGCGCTTATATCGGAGGAGAGGTATGACATCGTAGGTATAACAGAGACTTGGCTAGACGATAGCTACGACTGGGCGGTAAATTTAACAGATTATAGTTTATTTAGAAGGGACCGGAAACAGGGGAAGGGCGGAGGAGTCTGCTTATATGTAAAGTCACGTCTAAAGCCCAGACTAAGGGAAGATATAGGAGAGGGAGAAGAGGGGGTCGAGTCCATGTGGGTAGAGATAGAGGGGGCAAAAAATAATAATAAAATATTACTGGGGGTCTGCTATAAGCCACCCAATATAACAGAGGAGAATGAGAAACTGCTATTAGGACAAATAGACAAAGTAGCAAAACATAATGAGGTGATTGTAATGGGGGACTTCAACTACCCGGATATTGACTGGGAAACAGAAACCTGTAGATCGCAGAAAGGAAAAAGGTTCTTGACAAATATCAAGGATAATTATCTCTCCCAACTAGTGCAGGAACCAACGAGAGGGAAGGCAGTGTTGGACTTAATATTGACTAATAGGCCTGATAGAATAACTGAGGTACAGATAGGGGGGCACCTAGGTAATAGCGACCATAATATTATCGACTTCAAAATGCCCTTCAGTAGGGTTATCAATAAGGGAACAACTAAAACATTAAACTTTAGGAGGGCGAAGTTTGATCAGCTGAAAGAAAACCTTCAACTTATAGACTGGGACAAAGTTCTTAATCAAGGAAATACGAATAGTAAATGGGAAACCTTCAAAATAATTCTGAATACTCAGTGCGAGAGGTATATACCGTATGGGAATAAAAGGGCCAGAAATAAGAGGAAACCAATATGGTTGAACAAGAACGTAAAAGGGGCGTTAAATAGCAAAAAAGAGGCATTCAAGAGATTAAAACGTAAAAGGGGCGTTAAATATCAAAAAAGTGGCATTCAAGAGATTAAAAAAGGAAAACAGTAAGGAGGCACTAATGTGTTACAAGGAAAAAACGAGAACCTGCAAAAAACAAATAAAAATAGCAAAGGAGGAAACAGAGAGACGTATTGCTAGGGAAAGTAGATCAAATCCCAAACTGTTCTTTACGTATATAAATAGTAAAAGGATTAAATCGAATAATATTGGACCGATAAAAAGTGAGGAAGGCAAAATCATAGAGAAAGATGAGGATAAAGCTAATCTATTAAATAAATTTTTTTCGTCAACTTTCACAAAGGAAAAAGAACTAACAGGAGAAATGAGAAGTGACAAGCTTAATCCTCCACTAAGTATGACTAATCTAACCCAAGCTGGGGTACAGAAACGCCTCAGTAACATTAAAATAAACAAATCACCAGGACCTGATGGCATACACCCACGGGTACTAAGGGAACTAAGTAATGTGATAGACAGACCGTTATATCTTATATTTAAGGACTCTGTTGAGACTGGGTCTGTACCACTTGATTGGCGACAGGCGAATGTAGTGCCAATATTCAAAAAGGGAGCAAAAAGTAACACCGGAAACTATCGGCCGGTGAGTCTGACGTCCGTTGTGGGCAAAATTTTTGAAGGCTTTATTAATGAGGCAATCATGGAGCATCTTGATGCTAATAATCTATTAACCCCGAACCAACATGGATTCATGAGGAATCGCTCCTGCCAAACAAACCTGATTGACTTCTACGAGGAGGTTAGCTCTCGAGTAGATCAGGGGGAACCAGTGGATGTCGTGTATCTCGACTTCTCAAAAGCGTTCGATAGCGTGCCACATAATAGGTTGGTATACAAAATGAGAATGATGGGGCTGGGGGAAAATGTCTGCAAGTGGGTAGCTAACTGGCTAAAGGATAGAAGGCAGAGGGTGGTTATAAATGGAATATACTCAGATTGGGTAAGCATCACTAGTGGGGTACCACAGGGGTCTGTACTAGGCCCAATGTTATTTAATATCTTTATTAACGACATAGTCAACGGGATAAATAGTAAAATATCAATATTTGCAGATGACACAAAGTTATGTAAAACAATTAATACAAAAGAGGACAGTGCAGACCTACAGAGGGATTTGGATAAGCTGGGTAGGTGGAGCATTAAATGGCAAATGAGGTTTAACGAGGAGAAATGTAAGGTCATACATATGGGAAGGAAAAATGGAAGTCACCAGTACTCACTGAATGGGAAATCATTGGGGAATTCAGTGATGGAGAAGGACTTGGGCATCTTGATTGATAGCAAACTAAATTGGAGTGCCCAAAGTCAGGCCGCTGCTGTAAGGGCAAACAGGGTAATGGGATGTATCAGAAGAGGTATAGCTGCAAAGGATGAGAACATTGTACTTCCACTGTACAAAGCACTGGTCAGACCACACTTGGAATACGGTGCTCAGTTATGGGCCCCAATATATAGAAAGGATATAAATGAGCTTGAAAAGGTACAAAGGAGGGCAACAAAATTAATAAGGGGAATGGAGGGACTGCAATACCCAGAGAGGTTGGCAAAACTAGGACTATTCAGCCTGGAAAAGAGAAGGTTGAGGGGGGACATAATAAATGTGTACAAATATGTTAGGGGACAGTATAGAGACCTTGCCCGGGATTTGTTCAAAAGGAGGGATATTACGGTAACAAGAGGGCATTCACTAAGACTGGAAGAGAAAAGGTTTCAGCACCAGCATAGGAAGGGGTTCTTTACGGTAAGAGCAGTGAGAATATGGAATTCACTGAGTGAGGAGACGGTAATGTCGGATTCACTAAACCAGTTCAAGCGGGGACTGGATGCTTTTCTAGATACCAGGCAGATTTCTGCATATACTTAAAAATAGAATAAAATAGTAGGTTGATACAGGGATTTATTCTGACTGCTGGTTTCAGAGTCGGGAGGGAATTTTTCCTCAGGTGAAGATTAGCTAAATCATTTGGGGTTTTTGCCCTCCTCTGGATCAACTTTAGCAATTACAGAACTAACAGGTCGAACTTGATGGACGCAAGTCTTTATTCGGCTTTACTAACTATGTAATATATATATATACTCTCATCAGAGTTGTGCCTGACCTACACAACTCCACCAGGTGATCAGATTCCATCTACTCTTCCCTGTTTCTTATTACCAGAACTTCACTATGGAGCGCTCCTATTTTATCTTCTAGTTTTATAGCAATTTATGGCATTTCTACTGCTCAAAACCTCCATTCACAGAGTGTCTGAGATTGCTGCCCTTTCCTGTAGGGTTCTCTTCCTCATTCTCCATCAAGACAAGGTGGTCTTACCACTCATGCCATAATTGTTTTCAAAAGTGGTCTTGACTTTCTACATCAATGAGGGCATTGTCCTCCCCTTATCTTTTCCATCTTTATGATTATTCCCGGGTAGAAAGATGTGGAGGAAAAAGGGAAAGAGAGCGCTACCTGAGCGTAGTAAGTAGAGACTAAAAATTTTAAAAGAATAAAAAACCTTTTATGCTCACCTGAGCACGTTGCGCTGATAGGCACAACTCTATTTGAGGAATTTGCCTGTTATTGAGGTTCTCAGACAACGGTTTGCAGCTCTTCCATAGACGGTGGTGGTATATTTGTCCTACCCAACAGTCAGCCACTACATGAACAAATTGAGACAAATGGATTCTGGAGGCGCTCCCGTGGAAGAAAGAGTAACCAAAAAATTGTTGAATCTTCCAAAATGTGGTGCAATCACATGGAGGATATTCCACAAGGGATTAATATTTGTAGGTTTATTAAAAAATTATAAAACTGTGAATATACAGGGACATGGATGTACAAAAAAGGGAAGGGAGAAAGGGTTCTTTAAAAAGGATCACACAACGCGTTTCTGCTCATAGAGCCTTCATCAGGTGTGTAACTGATACACACGTGGCTTAATTCTACGCATTGATTTGTAAAGTTCTTTGTTATACATTTCTATGTATAAATATATTTATATCTTTCTTTGTTAGCTTTATTTATATATGTGTGTTAATAAAACGGTTTGAGAACTATGGGTTGAATATTCATTTCTATAATTCTAAATCTTAGTGTGACATTAACCCTTTTACCCCCGACGGTGGTTTGCACGTTAATGACCAGGCCAATTTTTACAATTCTGACCACTGTCACTTTATGAGGTAATTACTCTGGAACGCTTCGACGGATCCCCCTGATTCTAAGATGGTTTTTCATGACGTATTGTACTTCATGATTGTGGTAAAATTTATTTAATATGACTTGCGTTTATTTGTGAAAAAAATGGAAATTGGCAAAAAATTATGAAAATTTTGCAATTTTCAAAATTTGTATTTTAATGCCCTTAGATCAGAGAGATATGTCACACAAAATAGTTAATAAATAACATTTCCCACATGTCTACTTTACATCAGAACAATTTTGGAACCAATTTTTTTTTTGTTAGGGAGCTATAAGGGTTAAAAGTTGACCAGCGATTTCTCGTTTTTCCAACAAAATTTACAAAACCATTTTTTTTAGGGACCACATCACATTTTAAGTGACTGAGGGGCCTTTATGACAGAAAATACCCAAAAGTGACACCATTCTAAAAACTGCACCCCTCAAGGTGCTCAAAACCAAATTCAAGAAGTTTGCTTCAAGGTGCTTCACAGAAATGTTTGGAATGTGTAAGAAAAAAAATTAACATTTATCTTTTTTCACAAAAATTAACTTAGACCCCAATTTTTTTATTTTCGCAAGGGTAATAGGAAAAAATGGACCCCAAAATTTGTTGTGCAATTTCTCCTGAGCACGCCGATGCCCAATATGTGGGGTAAAACCACTGTTTGGGCGCACGGCAGGGTTCGGAAGGGAAGGAGCACCATTTGACTTTTTGAATGTAAAATTTGCTGGAATAATTAGCGGACGCCATGTTGCGTTTGGGGAGCCCGTAATGTGCCTAAATAGTGGAAACCCCCCCCAAGTGACACCATTTTGGAAACTAGAACCCTCAGGGAACTTAAATAGATGTGTGGTGAGCACACTGAACCCCCAGGTGCTTCACAGAAGTTTATAACATGGAGCCTTAACTTTTTTCACAATGATGTTTTAGCCCCAATTTGTTTATTTTCACAATAGTAAGAGGAGAAAGTGGACCCCAAAAACTTTTGTGCAATTTCTCCTGACTATGCCGATATCCCATATGTTGGGAAAATAAATGGTTTGTGCGCACAGCAGGGTACAGAAGGGAAGGAGCATTGTAGGACTTTTTGAACGTAAAATTGGCTGGAATTAAGGGCGGACACCATGTCGCATTTAGAGAGCCCCTGATGTGCCTAAATAGTGGAAACCCCCCACAAGTGACCCCATTTTGGAAACTACACCCCTCAAGGATTTTATCAAGGGGTATAGTGAACATTTTGAACCCAGAGGTACGACACAAAATTTTATAATATTAGGTTGTCATTAGTCTTGAGCGCAAGTGCTCGCTACTTGAGTTTGCATCAGGTATGCACCATGTATCTCGGTTACTCGACTGACATGCTCGAGTCCCCGACCCGCATGTTTCATGGTTGTTAGACACCCCAAAAAAACATGCGGGGATCGCTTGTGCATGGCAGGCAATCCACGCAACTTTTTTTGGCCATGAAGAATATGGGGCGGAGACTCGAGCATGTCACTTGAGCACCCGTGATACTCGGTGCATACCCGAGCACCCGATGCAAACTCAAGTATCGAGCACTTGCACTCAACACTAGTCACCATATCGTCATTTTTTTTTTCTTTACTTTTGAAAAAATCCCAACCCTAGAACAACCCTTACCGTAGCACAAACCTAACCCTAACACAACCCTAACCCTATCACAACCCTTATCCTAGCACAACCCTAAACCTAACCCTAGCTCAACCCTAACCCTAGCACAACCCTAACCCTAGCACAACCCTAAACCTAACTATAGCACAACCCTAACCCTAGAGTTTACTTTTTACGCCGTTTCTCATGCGGTATAAGTGATTAGACGACTTTATTCTTCGGGTCGGTGCGATTACAGCGATGCCAGATGCATATTGGGTTTTTATGATTGACAGCTGTCACACATTAAAAGACCCTTTTTTTTTTGCAAAGACTAATTTTTGCATCTCCATATTTTGAGAGCTATAATTTTTTCATATTTTGGCCAACAGAGTCATGTGATGGCTTGTTTTTGCGGGATGAGTTGACGTTTTTATTGGTATAATTTTCGGACATGTGACATTTTTTGATCGCTTTCTATTCCGATTTTTGGGAGGCAGAATAAACAAAAACCAACAATTCAGGAATTGTTTTTTTTCTCTGTTTTATGCTGTTCCGCATGTGGTAAAATTGATAAGGAAGCTTTATTGTTCGGGTCAGTACGTTTACAGCAGTACCACATTTCTATCGTGTTTTTATATTTTGTCACTTTTACACAATAAAAGATGTTTTATAGAAAAAAATATTTTTTTGTATCGCTTTATTCTGAGAGCTATAACTTTTTTTTTTTTTCATCTGATGTAGCTGTGTGGCGGCTTGTTTTTTGTGGGATAAGATGTCGTTTTCAGCTGTACCATTTTTATTTACATTCATCTTTTTGATCTCGTTTTGTTCCATTTATTATTTGGCGGTATGATGATGAAGCATCGTTTTTTGCTTTGTTTTTTATTTATTTTTTTACCGTGTTCACTAAAGGGGTTTACTAGTGGGATAGCTTTATAGGTGAGGTCGTTCTGGATGCAGTGATGCTAAATACTGTATGTACTTTTATGGGTTTTTTTTATAATAATATTTATTTATGGGTACAGTATATTTTTATTTTTTAGGAATTATTTATGTTAATTTTTTTTTTTTTTTTATATTTTTCCATTTTTTTTTTCTTTCACTTTTTGACACTTTTTTTACTTGTTCACTATGTCCCACTATGGGACTTTCACTTTTTGCAGCCTGATTGCTTATATAGCATAGAGATGCAGCAGCATCTCTATACTATATACAGCCTTTCAGCGCTGCATGCAGAAGCTACTTTGCCCACTGCGCATGACCAAAGTAACTTCTTGCCTCCTGGTGACCTGGATGTTGTCATGACATCGGGTCATAATGACAACATCCGGGACCCAGCAGAGACAGCGCGGGACGCTGGAGAGGAGGTAAGTAATGGCGCTTACTCCCGGAATGCTGCGATCGACTTTGATTGCAGCATTTCGGGAGTTAACGTACCAGCAGTGGTGTTTGACCGCTCCTGGCACATAGCACCGAGTGTCAGCTGTGACAATCAGCTGACACCTGGCAGCGATCTCTCCGCAGCGCTTGAGTGCGGGCGCGATCGCATTATGCGTATTAGTCCGTAGCTGGTCCATAAGTCCCAGGGCGCAGCTACGTACTATTACTGACCTCGTCGGAAAGGGGTTAAAGAACAGTAACTGCCAGTTGGATCATTATCAGGGTGCGTTCACACAGTGTGATTTGTTGCAGAAACTATCTGCAGCAAAGTCCCCACCAGTAGACCTGCACTAAGTCGTTCAGATCTTGCTGACAATTGTTCTCTCTTCAGCAGTACCTGTTAAAAACAACAACAAAAACATCCATGGTATTCGCTTATACAACCAAGGTGTTAGGTCCTTCCAGTCCTCCATGTATTCCGGCCTTCCATATGCCCCATGCAGCCTGATTAATTGCAGAGATCATATGGGACGAAACATTTTTTACAGCTTTATTGTAAAGTGACATAAGTTTCTTTTGGCTGAGGGTCTGACTGGTGGTACCCCCACTGTTCCATAGGACAGGCTCTGGAAGAGGTCATGCTACATATTTTACAGAGGGGTAAAAATACTCCTCTTAGCAATTTTGATGAGTATGTTTAGCCAACATGATTTACAGTAACTCAAATCTATAGTACATGGATAGGTATACATAATACTAAGATCTCACTATTAAGGGAAACTATCGCATAAACAAAGCTTACAAATGGTCCTCATCAAATATTTCAAACTGCAACCCATCCTTTTCATGTGTCAGGGTGGGTTGCAGACTTAAGAAACAGCTCAAGAAATGCAACAATTGTCAGAGGAGCAGCGTGGGGTAATTGTTGAACAACCATACGTCACTCAGCCACTGGGCAGGGCTGTGACATGAGAACAAATATAACCTCCCTGCTGACTGAGCACAACAGGGTTTTTTTCTCTCCAGACTCAGTTCTACATGCGCAGTCCGTCGCCATTCCCTGTAACGCCGTCAGGCAGACAGAGCAGAACGGGTATACAATTAAGCATAGAGGAGGATGAAGCAGAAGAAAAACCCCTCTTTTGCTCAGTCAGCGGGAGGATTTATTTTTTCTCATGTCACAGCCCTGCTCTTTGGCTACCTGACTTTTGTTTGTTCATGACGCAGCTTCTCTGAAAGTTGAGACACTTCTCAAGCTGTGTTTCTTCATTCTGCAACGCATCCTGACACGTGACTAGGACAGGCTGCACTTTGAAATATGTGACAAAGGCCATCTTTATCACATTGCTGGAGAACCCCTGGAGAACAGTTTTATTGTTTTGGCATATTTGAATGCTGTATCACCCCATGCATTAAAAGGAGAACAAAGAACTAGTTTGAAGGCTGCAATTAGTTATCACCTAATCCTTAACCCTGTCATGACATTTGACGTACCTATACATCATGGTCGGATGGGGTTCCCGACTGATGTTGTATAGGTACGACATGGCTATCATGCGTGGCACAGAAGCTGTGACAGCGTGATCGCTGCCGGGGTCTTGGCTACATGATAGCCAAGCCACAATTCTCATAGCCAGGTGCAGTGCCTGCACCTAGTGGTTTAACCCACTAAATGCTGCGATCGATATCAATCGCAATATTTAGTAGGCTAGGAGAGGTAAGGGATTCCCTCTCCTGTCCAATCATTGCCCCCAGAATGTCATCGGGAGGGCCCTATGGTTATCAAATCAACCCGAGGTCGTCATGATGACATCCAGTCTGCCAGCAACAGTGGTCTGCTTAGATGATGCCAGTAGCATGGGTAACTATCCTCCTAAACATGCCTCTCTTGGGCTATAAGCCTACAATTTTAAGTGGGCAGGTAGAAACCAACACTAATTAAAAGCACCCTTGGGCTGATGGGTGGAGTGCAGAGTCAGAAAAGGAGGCAGTCAAAACTCCATGGTAAACTGCAAGAAAACAAAAAACCTGACCAGCACCTCCATATAGTGTGAACAGGTGCACGCTGCAATGACGGCATAACATATAATAAGAAAGCACAGCAGCACACTGTAAGGGCCAAGACACATGCAAACACTGAGAACATAAGAGCTAAACTGCATTATTGCTAAATAAAATGTACTTACAAAAAATTAAGGTTCTTAGGCTTGTAGCCTAAAAGAAGCATGTTTAGGAGGATAGTTACCCATCACGCGGAGGTCACCTTGCAGTGGTTGATGGGCATACATAAATTTGCCAATTTATGTGCTAAGAACCTTCATTTTTTTGTAAGATGCCAGTAGCATAGTGTAAGAGGCTTATGTCAGTGTAACCCTGGTGTGATGCATTGCAGTGCATACAATTCTGTGACACACCTCTGGTGTAAATACGATCACTGCACCCATTGAGAGTTGTTGTTTATAAATGGGATCACTTAAGGGGGGGTCTATGAAAGAGTTAAGCTAGCACCAGGACTCGTTCATACAGAGCAGACGTCCTCAGGAGAGATTTGCTGCAGGATCAGCCTAGGGTCAGCGGTGCTAATACCCAGAGTCCATGTATATGCAGTAAGTGAATAGAAGAATGGTAGCACTCACCATAGGTATGTAGGATCTGCAATCTTTATTTGGATAGACATAAAGGAAAAGTGGTGCAGGAGGAGTGCGGGGGAGAACGGCCATTTCACGTTTGATTGCGCTTCTACAGGTCCACTGTACATTATATGGATGTAGACCCGTAGAAGCGAAATAAAGCGTGAAACGGCCATAGTCCAGTAACGTTCTCTCCCGCACTCCTCCTGCACCGCTGTTCCTTTATGTCTTTATCCAAATAAATATTGCAGATCCCGCATACTTATGGTGAGTGCTACCATTCTTCTATTCACTTAAGGGGGATTCTGCTGTTCTGGGACCTCAGGGGCTCTGCCAATGTGACATGGCACCCACAAACCATAACAGAAAAATCTGCACTGTGAAATGGAGCTCCTTCCCTTCTGAGCTATGCACTGTGCCTCAAAAGTAGTTTTTGACCAAGTATGGGGTATTGACGTATTCAGGAGAAATTGCATAATAAATTTTATTGTTTGTTTTCTCCAATTACAAACTTAGGGCCAAAGTAACATTTTAGTGGAAAAATGGTAATATTTCTTTTGCTCAGCTCAATGTTATACAATTCTGTGAATCGCCTGAGGGTTAAAAATGCTCACCACTCCCTTAGTTGAATTCCTCTAGAGGTGTAGTTTCCAAAATGGGGTCACCTGAGGGGGTTTCTGCTGTTTTGGCATGTCAGGGGCTCTTCAAATGAGACATGGCGTCTGCTATCTATTCCAGCCAAAATGGCGTCCCTTCCCTTCAGAGCCGCGCAATGTATTAGTTTTCCACCACATATGGGTTAACAGCTTACTCAGAAAAAATTGCACAACCAATTTTGGAGTCGATTTTCTCCTGTAACTTTTGTGAAAATAAAAAAATTGGGGCTAAAAACATTTTTGTGAGGAAAATGAGTTTTTTGTTATTTTCACGGCTCATGAAGCACACATTGGAAAAATGAGAAATTGATGATAAACTTTTAACCCTTCTAACTTCCTAACATAAAAAAAATATGTTTCAATAATGGTGTTGATGTAAAGTAGACATGTGGGAAATGTTATTTATTAACTATTTTGTGTCGCAGAACTCTTAGGTTTAATGGCATAAAAATGAAAAATTTGAAAATTGTGAAACTTTCTCCAAATTTCTGATATTTTCACAAATAAAAGCAAAAAATATCGTCCTAAATTTACCACTAACATGAAGAACAATTTGTCAAGAAAACTCAATCTCAGAATCACTGGGATCCGCTGAAGCTCCAGAGTTATTACCTCATAAAGTGATACTGCTCAGGAAGGTGAACAAACAGGCTCTGGGGAGAAAGGGTTAATAGGACTTACAGGAGGAACCGGTCCAGAAAGCAGAAGATCCATCAAGTACCTGCCACATACAATATTCTGTGCTGGAACTAGGAGAGGAATAATGGTGTTGTGTGAGGACTTCTCTGGGCTTCTGTCCTTCATCCTGCAGTCGTCTGAATGGATCTAATGTGGACGGGAACCAGCTAAGCCGCATTCTGCCCACAGCTGTTACCTCACTGTTCACACCACACAATACCCCAAAAGAGTCTCTGTGCTGAAGGGGTTAATGCCCCCTGCGCCCAGTAATGGGGAATCTCCACATACCTCCACTTGTAGAGCCGGTGGAGAAACTTCTCCGCAGTCAGTGACATTTCCGGCATTATTTGCCCCTCACTACGGGCACAATTACCCCCCGCCGCCTTTTCTACAGTTTTATGTGAGGATGTAACGTGGGATTTTCCTGCTTGGAGACAAATAGACGACACATGAGGTGATTATTACCAGTTACCTGACGTCTACTATATGGCGGCATATGATTGTGCTATCCACTTCATACCAGGAGCTAAAATGCAGAAATCTCGTATGTTTAACCCCTTCCAGGGAGGGCGGCCTTGAAAAACTATATTCAGAAGAGTCCGGCTAAGGGCTCATACCCATATGTGTGAAAAAAAATTCCGTATTCTGGACCGAAAAAACGGAAGAGTTCCATGCGATTTTCATGAGGAAAATGCGATTTTTCGCACCTAGCATCCGTATGCGTTTTTTTTCTCTACAACTATTATTCTGCCATCATTTACAGGACCATTTACAGTGTTCTGTGCTACAGAATGATAATGTATCCATAAAAATCGGATGGCATACGGCTGGTCCCATTAACTTGCATTGGCAAGTCTCGTCCGATATACGCAGTATGCTGCGATTTTTTTCTCAGTCCGATTTCAGCTGAGAAAAAAAATCACAGATGAGATGTACCTCATAGATTAACATTGATCAGAGTGCAATCCGATTTATTATCCGATTGCTCTAGTCTGTTTTTCTTGCATTGGGCTCATACTCATCTGCGTGAAAAACGGATGAGTGCAATCCGATAAAAAATCGGATTGCACTCTGACCAATGTTAATCTATGAGTCCCTGCTCATCTGCGCAAAAAATCGAAGCATGCTGCAATTTGCCACATATATCGGACAAGACTCGCCAATGCAAGTCAATGGGTGCGAGAAAAAAAAACGGATGGCACACGGACCATCCATATGGCATCCAATTTTTACGGATACATTACCATTCTGTAGCATATAACACTGTAAATGATTATTGAATAATAGTTGCAGAGAAGGCAAAACGCATTGCATACGGATGTCATATGGATGCTAGGTGTGAAAAATCGCATTGTCCTCATGAAAATCGCATGACACTCATCCGATTTTCCGGTCCAGATATCGAAACGTTTTTTTTCACAGATATGGGTATGAGCCCTAAGGGTCATATACGGCCATCCACCTCTCCAGTCACAGAGGGGTGGGTGAAGATCTTAGGCAGCGCATTCAGGATTCTCAGGACAGTGCGCAGGAAGGTTTACCTATGAACAAGCTTTATGTACTGCCCTCTTTACGTGTAGATCTTCTTGATGAAGAACATGATTCCGTTTTAGCTGGGCACGCGGGTTCGTCTGCCACTTGGAGATCTCTTTCTAGGTCCTTTTGGTGGCAGAATGCTCTTAAGGATATTGGAGAGTATGTTTGGAAATGCAAAGTCTGTTCCAAGGCTAAAGCCTCTCATCAAGCTCAGTGGGTTATCTCTTCCCTAACGATGTTTCGTTGCAGCCCTGGACCCACTTGTCCATGGACTTTGTCAATGATTTGCTTAACTCTGGTGGTATTACTGTCGTGTGGGTGGTGGTGGACCGTTTGAGCAAAAAGGTTCTTTTGGTCCTGCTTCAAAAGTTGCCAACTGCTAGGATCTTAGCAACTTTGTTCATTTCTCATAGATTAAATTTCATGGTGTTTCCAAAAATATAATTTTTGATTCAGGGGTTCAACTTCTGGCTAGTTTTTGCTCCAGACTGGGTAATAAGCTGCTTTTTTCTCTCAGTCTATCATACGGAGACTAATGGTCAACCAGAAGGATGAACCAGGAAATAGAGCAGTGATGTTTTGTCTCCTCTAATCAGGAAGACTGGGTGGAATTTCTGCCCCTTATCGAGTGTGCTCTAAATAACGGTTCCTCAAAGGCTACCGGGACCTTGCCTTTTTTTAGCTGCTGTAGTTTTAATCCAGTGTTTGGGAATATTTCAGGATTACAATCTTCCCTGCCAGAGGAGGAGAGATTTTGTCCCCAACTAATTAAGGTCTTGAGGGAGGACAAAAGGGATTTTTGGTAGCTAGTGACCAGGCCAAAAGTGGTGCTAACTGCAGACGTAGGAATGCTTCTATCTTTAGGGTGGGGGATTTTGTGTGGTTGTCCTCAAAATATCTGCACTTAAAGATCACATCTAAAAAGTTTGCACCTAAATTTGTAGGTACTTATAAAATTATTACAAATTTAAATCCTGTGACAGTTAATTTGCAACTTCTTATTACCTGGAAAATCATAATTCTTTCCATTCTTCTCTTTTCAAAAAATTTGAGGGGACCTCAAGACATAAATGGTGGATTTGGAAGGGTGTCGGGAGTATGAGGTAGAGCGAGTTCTTAGTTCCAGGTGGGTCAGGCGCTGTCTGCACTATCTCGTTAAGTGGAAATATTATGGTCCTTAAGGTAGCTCCCAAGTTAATATGGGGGATCTTCCTGCGATCAGATAAACAGATTATTGGGTGGGGCTGGGGAAAACCCAGCAGTCATGGTACACATTGGTACCAATGACAAAGTTAGAGGAAGGTGGAAGGTCACAGGGAATTAGGAGAGAAGTTGAAGTACAGGACCTCTAAGGTAGTGTTTGCAGAAATACAGCCGATTCCACTAGCGTCACTAGAAAGTTAGCGGGAACTTAAGGAGATAAATAAGTGGCAGGATAAAGGGTTTGGGTTCATGGAGAACTGGGCCTACTTCTGTTGGCTACAGGCTCTACGATAGGGGCAGGCTGCACCTCAACTGGGGGGGGGTGCAGATGTGCTGCAGTGAAAAATGGTCAGATGGATGGAAGAGCTTTTAATCTGGGATCTGGGGGGAGGGAGGTTTTTTGTGAAAATAAGGGGATAGAGTAGACAGAGAGAGAGACAGTAGGGGTCAATGAGGATTTAGGGGGCTGGGACATTCAAGAAAAGTAAGGAGGCAAGAAGGAGTAATAAATAGTTAATAGTATTAATAGTATTAAATGTCTGCTGGCAAATGCAAGAGGTCTTGCAAACAAAATTAATGAATTAGAGACTCTTAATGTCAGCCACAGATTACGATGTGGTGGGCATTACGGAAACCTGGCTGGCAAGTCACGACTGAGTGATAAACAGAGGATTACACTACATTCAAAAGGTTAGGAAAGATAAAAAGGTAGAGGGGTGGGTATTTTCATTAAATCCAACTTAAGACCTGCGCTAAATGACGACATTGGAGGGGAGCTTCGACAATGTAGAGTCAGTATGGGTAAATGTACAAGGAAATGCCAATAATGTAACGCTGTTAATTGGAATTTGCTACAAGCCTTCTAATATAGCTGAACATGTAGAGGATGAAATGCTGCAACAAAAACAAGTCAAGGTCAAAGTGTTGGCTCCCTTGAAATTGTTCCAGAAAATGACGTAATTCTCCCAGAAAATTATTGCAATTACACATATTTTGTTATACATGTTTATTTCCTTTATGTGTATGTGAACAACACAAAAAAAAAAACAGATAAAAAAAGGCAAAGTGAACATAATTTCACACAAAACCACAAAAAATGGACCGGTCAAAATTGTTGGCACCTTTTCTCAAAATTGTGGGGTGTGGGTAAACAACTTCGTTTCAAGCATGTGAAACTCGTTCATACTCAATTGTGGCAAGTAACAGGTGTGGGCAACATGAAAATCACACCTGAAACCAGATAAAAAGGGAGAAGTTGATTCAATCTTTGCATTGTGTGCAAGCGTGTGCCATACTAAGCATGGAGGACAGAAAGAGAAGAAGAGAACTGTTTGAGGACTTGAGAACCAAAATTGTTCTAATCTTGAAATTCTTGATATTTTTCAAGTCCATCTCCAGAGATCCGGATGTTCCTTTGTCCATGGTGCACAACATAATCAATACATTTACAACCCATGTCACTGTAGCTAATCTCCCTGGATGTGGACAGAAGAAAAACTGACGAAAGGGTAGTCCAGATGGTGAATAAGTATCCCCACCAAAGTTGCAAAGAAATTCAAGCTGTCTTGCATGCTCAGGGTGCTTCAGTGCCAACGTGAACCAGCCGTCAACATTTGAATTAAATGAAACGCTATGGCAGGAGAATAAGGCGGACCCCACAGCTGACACAGAGGCATACAAAAGCTACACTGCAGTTTGC
This sequence comes from Phyllobates terribilis, assembly GCF_046119375.1. Lineage (NCBI taxonomy): Eukaryota > Metazoa > Chordata > Amphibia > Anura > Dendrobatidae > Phyllobates > Phyllobates terribilis. The sequence goes on from NW_027362845.1 coordinate 6,384,528, forward strand.
CAAAATGTACATGAGTAAGCTAAAACCCTTTCTGGGGAAGCGTCTTGTGGACAGAAGAGACCAATATAGAGCTTTTCGGTAAAAGCACATCGTTCTACTGTTTAAACAGAATGAAGCATGCAAAGAAAAGATCACAGTAACTACAGTGGAATATGGTGGAGGTTCAAAGATGTTTTGGAGTGGTTTTACTGCCTCTGGCATTGGGTGCCTTCACTGTGTGCAAGTCATCATGAAATCTGAAGATTACCAAAGGATTTTGTGTGGCAATGTAGTGCCTAGTCTCAGAAAGCTGGGTTTGCGTTCTAGGTCATGGGTTGCCAGCATGGCAATGACCCCAAACATACATCAAGAAGCACCCAGAAATGGATGGAAACAAAGTGCTGGAGAGTTGTGAAGTGACCGCCAATGAGCTTGGATCTAAATCCCATTGAACACCTGTGGAGAGATCTTAAAATTGCTGTTTGGAGAAAAATATTAAAATTTTAGAGTCTTCAGTAGTTGATACCTTTGGCTAACTGAAAAGATGGTAAATTGCAAAATTTCAAGACTACTCAGGTCTCTTTTCAGACACAGTATAACACAAAATCTGAAGTGTCATATATTTATACACAACAGGGCACAGGAATAATGCAATAGATAAGACAAGTGGCGTGAAGCAGAACTATTAGCATGGGAGAGGGAGAAGCAGTTGTGGCCATGAATATTGGAACAGTTCATTGATAAGGAGTGTGAAAGTTTTATTGTCCTGTGATTGAGGTCTGGTCCATGATTGTGACGCCCAAAACGGTCTGAGGAGCACGTTCCTTAGTTGACATAAATCCATATGACACATTAACTCCTGATCTGTGAGTGTGTCAAAGATTGTCATAAGTTTGTAATTCCACATTTTTCTGTCTCTCTGAGATTTGAAGTTACCTTTTAATACAAGTAATTTCATGTCCATGATGCTGTGATCAGGGATAAAAAATGTTTGGCCACAGGTAGAGCTAATCTTTTTTCTTTTATTGTGTGGCGATGAGAATTCATCCTTGTTCTAAGTTTTTGCCCTGTCTCCCCTACGTACAGACCCCCAGCTGGACATTGGGTACATATAATTAAGTACACTACATTAGATGTGATGAAGCTGAAAGTACCTGGGATCTTGTGGTTGTCTCCTGATGTGAGTTGGGAATCTTTATCTTGTCAGTGGTCATTATAAATAGACAGGTTTTACATTTTTTCTGGCTGCAGGGAAAAGTTCCTGTAGCTGTTGGAGAGGACAGGGAGTTTCTGATGATGATGCTTCTTAGATTTGGGGGCTGCCTAAATCACAGAAGTGGGGGGTCTGGAAATATAGATTGTAATCGGCATCTTTTTGTAATAATGGTTGTAATTTCCATGCAGCTCCCATTAGCATCTCCAGATTTGGATTGTAGGCGACTACTAGAGACTCCAGATTGATTTCTTGTTTAGTTTTGAAATGTAGGAGATGATTCCATAATATTCTGGTGGCTCTTGCAATCTGGTTTACAATTGTTCTTGTATGGTAGTCCTCGTTCAAAAAGTTCTTTCTGAGGCCACCAAGGTGTTAATTTCAGTACAGGAGTAGTTGAGTGTTAAGTTGATGGTGAGATGAAACTGATTACAGTGTTCATGGAACGTCTTAAGCTGTTGCTGAGATTCTGTCCAGATGATTAAAATATCGTCAATGTAACGGTAGTAGGCAAGAGGCCTGATGGGACATGAGGACAAGAAGACACTATAAAGCTTGGCCACAAAAAGATTTGCGTACTGTGGAGCCATTTTACTTCCCATTGCTGTACCAGTCTCCTGTAGATAAATGTTATCAAATTCAAATAATTGTGGGTGAGGATGAATTTTGTAAGTTTCACCACAAAGGTGAAACAATCCTCCTTGTCTGTTTACTTTCCCTCCCAGTACCTTTTCTTTCTACCACGGTTAGGTTTCTGGGAAGTTATACTTATTCCTTTTATTTTTGGTTCTCATTAGCTTGCCTTCTGTGCCCTATATGAATGTGTCTTAGTTTCTCACTCAGGGTTTCCATATCTTCACACTTTTCTTTCCCCTTGTTGACAGTGTGCTGCTGCTCCCCCCCCCCCCCTCTGATTCCTCAGGAGGTAAGAGAAACTCCTCAACTGCCTATTAGGGAGTTAGGTCTGAGGTGTTATTTTTAGTTGTGCAGCTAGGGCCTGTCTGTACAGAGACCAATTGGGTGTAGTTGCTGCATTCTTCCCTGTGTGGGTTCTCTGGTGGCTATCAAGATGCGCTTTCTGGTTAAAAGATTTCCCAAATTTTGAACATGAAAAATGCTTCTCTGCCCGACTCTCCTAAATCTCTTTTGCTCTTTATGATCCCAACTAGTCTCACCAAATACAAAAGGTCTTTAGTAAGCTACCTTATACAGGCTGCTAAGAATATCATTCCTCGTCACTGGAAAAGTACTTCTCCACCTACTCTGGAGGAGTGGTTCTGTGACATAGCTCTTCTAAATAGGATGGAACATTTGATTGCCCGATCCCCCACTGATTGTGATAGATACTGTGAGTCTTGGAGAGACTGGATTGAATTCCAGGAATCCGATGCCTACCGTCTTACATCACACTAATGTGACCCACCCTTTTCTCTGGTGCGTTTCTTCTCTGTCCGGATTGTGCTCTGCATTGGTTCGGGCCTGGCTGCACTATGTATAGTTTCCATTGGATTTTAGTAACTTCATAATTGTAATACTGTTGGCGTAAAATGTTCCTTTCCTTCCTTTTTCTTCCTATAACTTGATGTTTTATTGGACCTTATACTTATATTCTATGATATACTGATGCTGATATTGTCCTGGTTATTCTTTTTTTTTTGTATTTTTGTAATTGAAAATTATTTAACCTTTCAATAAAAATTGAATTTTGAAAAAGGCTTCTCCCCTGTGTGACTTCTCTGATGTTTATTAAAAGTTGCTTTCCGTGTAAAATATTTCCCACATTCTGAACATGAAAATGGCTTCTTCTCTGTATGAGTTCTCTGGTGTATAACAAGACTGTACTTCTGTGTAAAATGTTTACCACATTCCGAACATGAAAAAGGCTTCTCCCCTGTGTGAGTTCTGTAGTGTTCAACAAGATGGCATTTCTGTTTAAAATATTTCCCACATTCTGAACATGAAAAAGGCTTCTCCCCTGTGTGAGTTCTGTAGTGTTCAACAAGATGGCATTTCCGTTTAAAACGTTTACCACATTCTGAACATGAAAAAGGCTTCTCCCCTGTGTGAGTTCTCTGGTGTATAACAAGACTGTATTTCCATTTAAAATGTTTACCACATTCTGAACAGAAAAAAGGCTTCTCCTCTGTATGAGTTCTCTGGTGTATAACAAGACTGTATTTCCGTTTAAAATGTTTACCACATTCTGAACATAAAAAAGGCTTCTCCTCTGTATGAGTTCTCTGGTGTATAACAAGACTGTATTTCTGTTTAAAATGTTTACCACATTCTGAACATGAAAATGGCTTCTCCCCTGTGTGAGTTCTCTGGTGTCTAACAAGATCTGATTTCTGTTTAAAATATTTCCCACATTCTGGACATGAAAAAGGCTTCACCCCTGTGTGAGTTCTGTAGTGTTCACCAAGATGGCATTTCCGTTTAAAACGTTTACCACATTCTGAACATGAAAAAGGCTTCTCCCCTGTGTGAGTTCTCTGGTGTATAACAAGACTGTATTTCCATTTAAAACGTTTACCACATTCTGAACATGAAAAAGGCTTCTCCTCTGTATGAGTTCTCTGGTGTATAACAAGACTGTATTTCTGTTTAAAATGTTTACCACATTCTGAACATGAAAATGGCTTCTCCCCTGTGTGAGTTCTCTGGTGTCTAACAAGATCTGATTTCTTGTTAAAATATTTCCCACACTTGGAACAAGAAAATCTATTCTCGGCTGTGTGAATTTTTTGATGTTTAGGAAGAAATTTTTTGAGAGGAAAACTATTTCCATATTCTAAAAAGGTCTTCTTTTCTTTAGGAGCAGTTTGTTTTTTAATGCTTAATTTGTGACTATGATTTTCCTTAGTAGTCGGTAATGAATCAGAAGACAGGACCTGTTTCAAAGGATCAGGTGACAGATCTTTGCTGTGAAGGGATGATGGTATATCTGGAGTAATGGCATTCACTTCAATTGTATCCTGTGGGATCTCAAGATCTGATTTAAAGATTGAAGATGTCGGCCGTCCCTCTGATCTCCAGGTACAGTCATCTGCCAAGATAAAAATCTATTATTTTTCAATAAAATATCCTTGGATTTTATATTTTTTTAAATTTCTACTGTACTTAAACTGTCTATAATAATGGCAAGTTATGTAAATATATTGAATTAATTATTCACCAAGACACTGACATTTCACAATCTAATAGAAAACCTCAGTAGAGCGTGGTTTTCAACTGTTTGTTCATTCTGCCTCCCAAATATGGAATAAAAAGCCAGCAAGTTATGTAGGCAACAATAATACCAATAAAAACTTCTACTCATCTCACAAACAACAAGCCCCACTCAGGTCCATCGTCTGTAAATAGAAAAAAATCATAGTTACCGGTAACAGGATTTTACAGAGCCCATGATAGCACCATCTGAGAGATGGTATCCGCCCACCAAGGACAGGAAACCTGCTTAATAAAAAAGGCGGTACCTCTCCTCCGCATCAGTTTTGTTTTAGAGGACCTCCAGACAGTATGCTAGTACACAACAACCACCAATAAAACATTTCTGACTATACACCCATATATAGAGAACACCATAAGTGATCAAAAAAAAGGGGGGGGGGGGTATACAAGGGTGCTGTCATGGGCTCTGTAAAATCCCGTTACTGGTAGGTAACTATGATTTTTTTCCCCTTCTCCTATGACAGCACCACCTGAGATTTATATAGAACAGACACCTTAGGAATGGATCACCGCTTGCAACACCTTTCTCTCAAAGGATAGATCAGCAGATGAAGAAAGATCAAGCCGGTAATGGTAAGGTAGAAGGAGATTACCATGTTGCTGCCTTACATATGTTATCAATGGACACTTCCGCCTTCTCAGTCCAGGAGGCTGCACCAGCTCTGTGGAATGGCCCTTCAGGTTCTCTGAAACCGGCACATTACTAGGGGAATATGCTAAGCTAACGGCGTCCCTGATCCATCTAGCTATAGTTCCCCTTGTAACTTTAAGTCCCTTACTAGCTCCCTGGAAGGAGACAAATAAGGCATCACTTCTCCTCCAAGGCCTTGTTACCTCCAAATACTGAACCAAAACCAGTCTAACATCTAGAGTATGAAGCCTCTGTTCCTCTAAATCTTTTGGGTTAGGATACAATGAGGGGAGAATGATCTCCTGTGTTCTATGGAATTTGGAGGCCACCTTCGGAAAATAGGCCAGGTCTGGTCTTAACGCAACTCCATCTACAGTGACCTGTGTAAAAGGATGATTTACTGACAGAGCTTGTAAGTCACTAACTCTATGGGCTGATGTTAGCGCTATCAGTATCGCTGTCTTCAGAGTGAGAGTTCTTTCTTTCACGCTTCCTTAGGGCTCAAAAAGGAGACTTAGTCAGGGCTTCCAGGACCAAGTTTAGATCCCAGGGAGGCATTCTCGGGGTAGCAATAGGTCTGGATCTATCGTACGCCTTTTTAAACCTGATAACCCATCTATCTGCTGCCAAATTATAGTTATATAAAGCTCCAAGTGCTGATACTTGCACCTAAAGGGTACTGGTAGCCAACCCCATATCTAAGACACTTTGAAGAAATTCCAGAATAGCTTTAATAGGAATTTTAACCTTAGCTGAGTGCGCCAAAATAGATAGGAATTTTGCCCATGTCCTACCATAGATCTTAGTCCTCACAGGCTTCCTGCTTTTGAGCAGAGTAGTGACTAGACCTGGAGAAAACCCTTCCTGGATTAGTAACGACCTTTCAAACTCCAGGCCATCAAATGCCCGACCTCTGAGGATGGAAGACTGGGCCTTGCTTAAGGAGATCTGGAGCATCTGGAAGGACCCATGGATCTGACTGGGACATCCTCTTTATCCAGGTGAACCAGGGTCTCTTGGGCCAGAATGGGGAGATTAGTATGACCCTTGCCTGTTCCTCCCGGATCTTCCTCAAAATCGTTGGCATTAACATTAACGGGGGGGAAAGCATAGGCTAGGCCAAAGCTCCAGGGTATTTGTAATGCATCTACTGCATAGGGTCTTTCTGTTGGATTTAAGGAGCAGAAGATCCTTGTTTTTCTGTTTCGTTTGTTTGCGAAAAGTAGAGATGAGCGGTGTTAGACTCGAACTGTTCGCCAATCTCAAATTCAAGCTGTTTTGGGCGGTGTTCGAGTCGTTCGACGAACACGAACGATTTGCAAAAAATTCGGCTGTTCGAGGTTATGTTCGATAACTGTTCGTGCACCAAAAGCGTAACTGGATTTTTTCACAGTAACACTGTTATTAGTGATGAGCGAGCATGCTCGCCACTGCTTGGTACTCGCCCGAGCATCTCAGTACTCGAGATGCTCGAGCAGGAGCTGGGGTCCCCATCCTGCATGTTTGGCGCTATTTAGAGCACCAATCATGCAGGGATTGTCTGCCACTCACTGTAATGTCACAGCCATGGTGGTTGTGGCATTACAGTGATTGCCCAAATTGATGGGAAAAGTGCTCACAGTGAAACATGAAAAGCCGGCAATTCAGCAGCGGCATACACCGGTACCCGACAATTTAGAACAGAAAGAATAGAGCATCACACATAGATTAGATAGATAGAAACATATCAGTCACATATATAATAAGTACAGTGACAGTGTTGGTTACTGTACTTGTCATTTAGTGTTAAAATAAAGGATTTATTAAAAAAAAAAATTGACGTGGGGTTCCCCGTAATTTTAGTCTCTAGCGGAGGTTAAGCAGACGGCTGGGGCAGATGTTTGAAGCCTGGGAAGGGGGTAATACCCACGGAGCTTCCCAGGCTACTAATATCAGCCCCCAGCTGAATACCTAGCCTGTACTAGCTATTAAAATGGGGGACCCAAAAAAAAAAAAATGACGTGGGGTCCCCCCTATTTTAATAGCTATAAAAGGATAGGTAAACAGCTGGGGGCTGATATTAATAGCCCAGGAAGGGTGCCATGAATATTGGCCCCCTCCCAAGCTAGAAACACCAGCAGTCAGCCACCCCAGAAATGGCGCATCCATAGGATGCGCCAGTCTGGCACTTAGCCTCGCTGTTCCCACTGCCCTGTAGCGGTGGCAGTGGGGTAATAAGGTTGGGGTTGATGTCAGCTTATAAGGCCATCTGACATCAAGCCCAGGTAAGTAATGGAGAGGCGTCTATAAGACACCCCCATTACTAACCCCATAGTCAAAGTTAAAAAAAAAACACAAACACCCAGAATAAAGTCCTTTAATTGAAATAAAGACACAATTCTTTATTGTTCTAAATTAAACCATACTTACCATCACGCCCATTCCAGCTGAAGCCAATGTCTTCTGCAATAAAAGTAAAATAATAAACCAACCTCATCCTTACCTTTCCATGGTTCCCAGGACGGCTTCAGCTCTGCTACATTGACATGACAGGCTGGATCGCAGCAGAAAGCCGCCCTTTTTATCTTGAAGGTTTCCTGTCCTTGAAGGGCGGATCCCCTCTCTCGTTGTGCCGTCATGGGTGACAGAAAAAATCTGATCTTTAGTTTTCTTTGCCTCTTATATGCAGAGCTGAGAGCATAAATTCATGTTGTTCTGCAAACTGTAGAATCTGCTCTTTCACTAACAGGAGAGGTCGGGATCTCGTGCCCCCCTGATTATTGAAATAGGTGACTGTTGTCTGACATAATTCGGATGTGTTGTCCCTGTAGTTGGGAATTGAACTTCATCACTGCACTATTTACCGCCGACAGCTCCTTCATGTTTTGAGGAGAAGGCTTTCTCGCTGTCCGACCAGACTCCTTGTATTACACGATCTCCCAGATGTGCTCCCAGCCATCTCAGCTTGAGTACTCTGTAATTATGTCCCTGACCTAATATGACCAAAGACCTCTCTGTGACAGGTTCTCCCAATCCAGCCACCATGCGATTGAGATGATGGCTGTATTGGAAAGTGTCATCTTCCTGTCCAAGTGTCCCCTGAGTTGTTTCTCCGCTGCTAGTATATCTTGCTGCAGATATCGGGAGTGTATCTGAGCCCACGGGACTGCTGGGATACATGATGTCATTGTACCTAAAAGAGACATTGCTTTCCTTAGGGTCATGGATGGATTCCTGACTACTCCTGAGGCTAGGGACGTAATTCTGTTTTTCTTGTCTTCCGGTAGCAGACAAGTCTATCCCTCTGAGTCCAAGATAAGCCCTAAAAAAGACGGAACCGTCCAAGGCTCCAGGCTTGACTTCTCTAGATTCAGTATCCATTCAAGATTGATCAGGCTGGCTCTGACTCTTGTCAATGCGAGTTTTCAATGCTCTCTTGATTTGCATACTACCAAGAAGTCATCCAGGTAAGGGACAACTAGAGTATCTTGTTCTCTCAAATGCGCCATTACCTCCAGAATGATCTTCGTAAAGATTCTTGGAGCCATGGAGAGGCCAAAGGACAGAGCTGTGAACTGAAATTGCCTCACATGATTGAGGATATACACAGCTGCTCTCAGATACTGCTGGTATCCTGTATGGATTGGGACGTGGTAATAGGCGTCCTTCAGGTCGAGGACACTCATATAACAACCCGGGAACAACATCTTTATGGCTGATATTATACAGTACAGACCAAAAGTTTGGACACACCTTCTCATTTAAAGATTTTTCTGTATTTTCATGACTATGAAAATTGTACATTCACACTGAAGGCATCAAAACTATGAATTAACACATGTGGAATTATATACTTAACAAAAAAGTATGAAACTACTGAAAATATGTCTTATATTCTAGGTTCTTCCAAGTAGCCACCTTTTGCTTTGATGACTGCTTTGCACACTCTTGGCATTCTCTTGATGAGCTTCAAGTGGTAGTCACCGGAAATGGTTTTCACTTCACAGGTGTGCCCTGTCAGGTTTAATAAGTGGGATTTCTTGCCTTATAAATGGGGTTGGGACCATCAGTTGTGCTGTGCAGAAGTCTGGTGGATACACAGCTGATAGTCCTACTGAATAGACTGTTAGAATTTGTATTATGACAAGAAAAAAAGCAGCTAAGTAGAGAAAAACGAGTGGCCATCATTACTTTAAGAAATGAAGGTCAGTCAGTCTGAAAAAATGGGAAAACTTTGAAAGTGTCCCCAAGTTCAGTTGCAAAAACCATCAAGCGCTACAAAGAAACTGGCTCACATGAGGACCGCCCCAGGAAAGGAAGACCACCTCTGCTTCTGAGGATAAGTTTATCCGAGTCACCACCCTCAGAAATCGCAGGTTAACAGCAGCTCAGATTAGAGACCAGGTCAATGCCACAGAGTTCTAGCAGCAGACACATCTCTACAACAACTGTTAAGAGGAGACTTTGTGCAGCAGGCCTTCATGGTAAAATAGTTGCTAGGAAACCACTGCTAAGGACAGGCAACAAGCAGAAGAGACTTGTTTGGGCTAAAGAACACAAGGAATGGACATTAGACAAGTGGAAATCTGTGCTTTGGTCTGATGAGTCCAAATTTGAGATCTTTGGTTCCAACCACCGTGTCTTTGTGCGACGCAGAAAAGGTGAACGGATGGACTCTACATGCCTGTTTCCCACCGTGAAGCATGGAGGAGGTGTGATGGTGTGGGGGTGCTTTGCTGGTGACACTGTTGGGGAATTATTCAAAATTGAAGGCATACTGAACCAGCATGGCTACCACAGCATCTTGCAGTGGCATGCTATTCCATCCGGTTTGCGTTTAGTTGGACCATCATTTATTTTTCAACAGGACAATGACCCCAAACACACCTCCAGGCTGTGTAAGGGCTATTTGACCAAGAGGGAGAGTGATGGGGTGCTACGTCAGATGACCTGGCCTCCACAGTCACCAGACCTGAACCCAATCGAGATGGTTTGGGGTGAGCTGGACCGCAGAGTGAAGGCAAAAGGGCCAACAAGTGCTAAGCATCTCTGGGAACTCCTTCAAGATTGTTGGAAGACCATTTCCGGTGACTACCTCTTGAAGCTCATCAAGAGAATGCCAAGAGTGTGCAAAGCAGTCATCAAAGCAAAAGGTGGCTACTTTGAAGAACCTAGAATATAAGACATATTTTCAGTTATTTCACACTTTTTTGTTAAGTATATAATTCCACATGTGTTAATACATAGTTTTGATGCCTTCAGTGTGAATGTACAATTTTCATAGTCATGAAAATACAGAAAAATCTTTAAATGAGAAGGTGTGTCCAAACTTTTGGTCTCTACTATAGATTCCATCTTGAAGGGTCTGTAGATTAGAAAGTGGTTTAGGCCCTTCAAGTTGATTATGATCCTAAAGGAGCCATCCGGCTTCTTTATCAGAAAAAGGGGCGAATAGAATCCTTTCCCCTGCTCGCTTATTAGTCTCTCTCAGAACCTTCTTTTCCACTAAGTTTAATACCTCTTGCTCCAGGGCTGTTTGCTCTCTGGGCATCCTGGGAGACGAAATCATGAACGTCTGCAGGGGAATGGATCTGAATTCCAGTCTTAGTCCTGTCTTTATAATCCCTAATATCCAGGCACTGGATGTAATTTTTTCCCAGGTAGGCAGAAGTGGGACAGTCTGCCTCCTACCTGCGGAGGCCCATCACTTAGGGGTTTTTCTGTTCTCAGAGGAAGGGCCTCCGAACATGAAGCCTCCACTCCTTGTCCTTCCATCTGCCCTGGTCTCTGGAAAATGTACCTATGCTATACTTCCTTTTACGAAAGGAAGTCTTGTACTGAGGCATCAACACATTGAAAAACCAGTGTTTCTTATCTGCGGCTTTATCCAGTATGTCATCCAGAGCTTAGCCAAAAAGAAACTCCCCTTCACACGGGATTGAACACAGTTTCATCTTAGACTGTACATCACCTGACCAGCTCTTGAGCCACAGAGCTCTGCGAGCTGCGTTGGATAAATTCACTGATCTGGCGGCCAGCCTTACCGAATCTGCCGACGCGTCCGCGAGGAAGGCAGCCGCCCCCTGCATTAGCGGAAGACAGGCCAGGATTTTTTCCCTTGGAATGTCCCCTTTAATCTGGTCTTCTAGCTGCTGCAACCAGACCATCATTTACCTGGCTGTGCAAGTGGCTGCGACTGCCAGCTTCAATGCTCCCGCTGGTCACTCCCAGGTTTGTTTTAATAAGGTTTCCGCTTTTTTATCAAGAGGATCTTTGAAAGCTCCTAAATCCTCAAACGGCAGGGTGGATTTTTTTTTAGAGAATTTTGATACTGTCACGTCAATTTTTGGGGTTTTATCTCACCTGGTTGACTCTTCTTCCTCAAACGGGTATCTGCTCTTTGAAGGTGATGGTAACTGCCCTCTCCTATCAGGTCTTTTCCATTCCCTGTCGATGAACGATCCTCTCATTGACGGGGAATGTGCGCCTCTTCTTCTGATCAAGACCCCCAAACATGATGTTCTGAACAGTCCTAGAGGTCTTGGTATCGGCTATGCCCATAGTTGTTCTGATGGCTTTAATCAGCTTATCCGTGTTTTGCACTGGAAAACACGGCCTACCTCCTGTATCGCTAACTGAGGAAGATGATGATTATGAGGATGACGAGTAGGTAGGAGAGGAAATAGACTTCCCCTTGCCCTGGAATACTACAGATTCTTCTGAGTCTGATGTATGACGTCTCAGCTTCCTACTCTTTTTACGTGTAGCCAACGTCTTTAGGGAGTCCCTAACCTCCGTCTGGACTAAAGATTTTAAATCCATAGCAAAATTAGGTGTTTCCTGTGATTTTTCTCGGATACAACTCGGGCTAAGCTTTTTAGTATAAATGCTGGGAAAATGAACCCCGCACAGCGCACACTCCTTGTTATTCCTCTTGGACCTACACTTTTTGGGGGTTTCCTAGTAGAAAAAATACATAGAAAAAAAAGGGACCCATCTACTATGGTGAACTTTCACGTAGATCACTCACTACTCTGCCGTTCAGGGTACCGGAGATTAAGGCTGGATCAATGCATATGATTGCTCCCGGCTGGAGGTGGTGGACTCGCGACCTGCCCTGCTCCTCCGGCTGGTCTTGCTGCCGCTTGTCCGACTGCCACTGCTGTGGCCTTGATGGAGCTGCTGTTGCTGCTGAGGCTGCTTTGGTGGCCCCTGCTGCTGCTGCTCTGGTGACTGCGGCTCTTGCCGCAGGGCGTGTCACTTCCTGACACGTGCCCTGCGTGTGCGCAGCCCCATGGCCCAGCATTTCGGCGCGCAACGTCAGCAGGGTGCGCCAGAAACTGACATGCGCCCTGCGCGTGTGTAGTCCTGGTCCCGGCACGCTACATCAGCAGGGCGCGCCGGAACCTCTTGACACGTGCCCTGCATGTGCGCAGCCCCGGAAGTCCCACTTGCTGGCGCGCTCAGCCACGGGGTGCATAATACCACTGCACTCCCGCGTGTACCCTTGGTGGGCGGATACCCTCTCTCAGGTGGTGCTCTCATGGAAGAAGGGAAAAAACAGAGGTTTCCATAAAGGCTCTTGAAAAGCAACATGGCTTCCATAACCCAATCCAGCTATATCCGATCTCCCAAAGTCAAATCTCCCCCTTGCTTCTGAGCCTTGCAGTGTGGCCAAAGCACATTTAGCATCCATTTGGCATTACTTTAGTGAGAAGAACCCACTTAATTTACGGGGTGTGTCTCCCCTGGAGCACAATCTGGGCACTATGTGTTGGGAATAATTGCAATTTTCACTCTCTAACATCCACTGCGTGCTAATTTCCGGAAAGTGCCGGTAGACTCAAAATAGTCACTACCCCTTTAGATTAATTCCCTGAGGGAATTAAAATTACACAATGGAGCAATGGAGTCACTTTATGTGGATTTCACCGTGCTGCCCTGCTTAGGACAGCACGATAGCTCAGTGGTTCGTACTGCAGCCTTGCAGCGCTGGGGTCCTGGGCTCAAATCCCACCAAGGACAACATCTGCAAGGAGTTTGTATGTTCTCCCCGTGTTTCTCTGGTTTCCTCCCACACTTCAAAGACATACTACTGATAGGGAATTTAGATTGTGAGCCCCAATGGGGACAGCGATGATGAATATGTTGGCGCTATATATATATAAAAAAAATAAAGATTATTACTGCTCTGGTTTTCTGTTATTATGTCATATTAGGGCTTCTGCAAATGGTGTGTCCCATCTCCTCTGGGACCTGCTCCTGCGATGTCTGCTTCTGTCACCAGGAGCCGCCTTATTCATTCTGCAGGCGGTGCTGGTGATGGAGGAGACGTCAGAACCAGAAGTTCTGGGCGGTGCAGGACTTGTCCAGCCAGTAAGATTAGGGTTGCTGGGATCAGTAGTACCATCCAGTCTGGCAGTATGGGTGTGTGTGCTGTCAAGCTGGAGTAATCTGCTCCCTGCTTCAGCCATTTGGAAAGCACCGCACCCTACTAAAGCTGGAAGCATATTGCCGGAAGCTGCCAGATACAGCCTTGTTCTCCTCTGGTTCAGTCCTCTGTGCTCAGCTCCCGGCTTGTGGATTTGTTTCTGTTGTGACCTCGGCCCGTTTACTTGTGTCTTCTGATTTTGTATTTTCTCTGCCTTCCTGGTTCTGTCCCAACTACCTGACTATTCTTCTTGGCATCTCACACCATAGAACAGGTAACACCATGGCCCAAGCCTGGGGGTCTATGTGTAACTCCAGATACATGTAGAGGGGTTAAAGAATGATGAGCAAAGCAAGAGTAGATAGTGCCAAACCTGTTCGTGGTGGCCATCTTTTGAGCTACCAAGTGACCACGATACTTTGTGTCTGCAAACTAATCCACCAAGATCAGCATTCAAACAGCTAAATGTCGCTCCTTTCCTTCTTAACCTGCCTTGTGCCCAGACAGTAGTGTACAACCGTATATAGGGTATTGTCGGAATAAAGAGAAGATGCAAAATAATTTGTAAGATCCATTTGTTTCCTATTATCCTTTGTGAAGAATTCCAAAGTTATCCCCGCATAAAGTGACACACGTCAGATTTGAAAAAATGGGGCCTGATTAGGAACACAAAACTGGCTGTGGGAAGGGGTTAAATCAGGAGTATTTTGGGCACTAACTATTGTAGTCAAAAACTGAGTATAGACAACAACACATCTACTGAAATGACCAAACTCAACAGTCTTCATCAGTAAAAAATGAGTAACTAGTGGTGAAACTTCTCTGGGGTAATTAGAGTATGGTGCTCGGTGGCTCTTGGCAACCTAAACTATGGTAAGGGCAAATATTTTCTGTCAGAGGAGTTTCAAGAAGAAATATTAGTTTTAAAAGAAATTGAAAAGTCAGGATAAAGGGAAACTCTGCTGTTATTGTACAGAAAATCACACTTGTCCCTCACTGCACATTTAATGTTGTAGATCATAAAAGTGAAGTTTGTCCAGAAAGACTGGACCTGGTCTTGTAGGGACCATATGAGCACATTCAGCAGCACAGAAAGGAGAGAGGGTGGATTCATCCAATAAGATATTAGGGATCTAGGAAGCCAACAGCATCATTACCCTCCGCTTTCTCTAACAGGACCATCATATTTTTCTTTAAGTGATTTTCTAACTTGTCAGCACATTCTACGTACGCTGTCATTTGGTTTTGTAGTTAATAATAATAATCTTTTTATTTATTTATTTTATTTTTTGTAGTTTACAGATCTGGGCAGGTAATGGTCAGCGAGGTGGATTGTCGAGGTTGTAAGTTCTATAGAAAAGGGCTTTCAATGTCTAAAATTATTTGAATAGTTTTTGGTGGAGGAGAATGTTGTTGTCTAGAGGCAAAATGGTGATCACACGACTGTAATACGACCGGACTACACCACTGATAAAGCAGCCACAGCCGGTGACTGAGAAGAATCTGTGACTTCTCTGCATTTAGTGGTTACTACTCACCTGGGTAGTCATATGTAGGAATCTCCTCTTTACATCGCTCATCACCCCTCACATATGTCTCTGTAGTATTAATATGGGTCAGATCTTCACCCTGAAACAAATATTGTAAAAGTCACAGACAGATGGAGAAGTCCCATCTATGATCATCTCTAATCCTGCCATCTCCACCGTCCTCATTACACAAGTATAAAACATATAATACTGGTGGATAAAACAATACTGAACACAAGACCTTCACAGACGTCTACACATCATAGGGGAGATCTCATGATACCTTCTCTCCATCTACCTGATGATCCTGAGGAACATTGGGATCCTCTTGTTTACAGTCCTGCGGAAGAAGAGGACGGGGACATCTCTCTGGTGTTGTCCTCTTACTGGATAGATCTGGAGGAAACACATACAGGGACTGAATTCATGTTTTACATACAGATAATCATAGGCCGTGTGTATTTAGTCCTGTCTATTACCTGGTGATGTGAGGGGCTGGGGAACCTCCATCATGACGTCTTTGTACAGATCTTTGTGTCCTTCTAAATACTTCCACTCCTCCATGGAGAAATAGACAGCGACATCCTGACACCTTATAGGAACCTGACACATACAATGATGGCGTCATCACCCCAATCCCTTCATAGCTTTACTGTATAATGTCCCAGCATTCCCAGCAGTGTCACCTCTCCAGTCAGCAGCTCAATCATCTTGTAGGTGAGTTCTAGGATCTTCTGGTCATTGATGTCCTCATGTATCAGGGGGTGAGGTGGAGGTCCTGTGATTGGGCTCAGGGGTCTTCGCCATCCCTCAGACACAGGGTCCTGACAGCGCTCACTAGAGGTCTTCTTCACTACTGTGTAATCCTGGTTATGGAGAGACACATTAATAAATCTCCCTCCAGACATTTCCAGAGTCCTCACCTCTCCAGTTCTGTCCATCTGTTATTCCCATAGATAAGAATAATGTAATGTGACGTCATCAGAATCTCTCACCTCTCCAGTAAGCCGGAAGAGGATCTCTAGGGTGAGGTGTAATATCCTCTCAGCCATCTTGTCTCTGTCCATATCCATGTTTGATGGGTAAATCAGGAAAATTCTCTTATATAGAAGATCTTCACTGAGAGAATCTGATATTGTAGAGACCTGAATGAGAAGATGATGAGCTGATGTAACATCATAAAAATCCTGCGTAATAATACAATTACTGGAGATAATAAGGGGAAATGTAGTCTCAAAGGCAACAGATAATGATGTCACAGTAGTTGAAGTGGGTTTATGGACCCCTAAACACTTCCCTAGTGTCCACAGCAATTGTCAAAAGCGGGAGGTGGCACTTGTGGATGGTATAGGACCCCCAGGGGGCACTCCTGTAGTTGTGGTGTCTGGGTGCAAGTTTGGAGCGCCCGTGATGTTTGTGCAATCACACGCATCCAGACACGCAGGTGAACTTGTAAAATATAACAATTTTACTGAAGGAGGTAACGGGGTACAGTCTCTCTTGAAGGCAAAGGTTACAGTATTTTGTGCATATGAAAGTAATGGTTCTCTCCACATGAGACAAGCGAGGTTATGGCCTCTCAGGGCGGCTGGAGCAGAGTTCTCTTGACTTGCTAGTAGAGGAAATGCTATGCGCAGTCTAAGAAATATTACACTGATGGAGGGACCTTCACAGATTGGCTCTCCGTGGAAACACACTAAAGTCTGGGTGTGCTCACAGTTTTTAGCCCACCGTTCCCTTTCGCAGGGGGTAGTCGATGGTGTGGCAGCCACGTGGATCTGGTCCCGGCTAGAAGCAAACAGGATAACCAGCGTGCAGGAGAGAGAGCACACGAACAGCGGTATCTCTCCTGACTGGAAGAGCCTTGTGTTTTGTGAAGGAGATTATGTGGAGAAAAATGTCCCCCAGCGTGGACTGGCATGGAAACTCTTCTGTGAGAAATAGTGTCTGTCTCCTATATCTTCGTTAGGCAGCTTGAACCCCCCACTACTGATTTGTACCAGTGCTCAGTCAGTGTGCGAGCCCTGAGCTGAGAGACTCCTCCCAGCCGTGTCTATGGCAGCTTATTGTGAGGAGAATAATCACTTACCTTTCATATACACATATTGGCCAGTAGATGGCAGGAAAGTCCAATTTACAATGCAATGTATTATATCCCCTAACTCACAGTGCCCACAGTGGAACAAGTCTACTATCACACTACAACTATCTCATTTAGCAGCAGTAGAACGGGTACCGGGATGCCACAGAAACATATGAGGAGATATATTATTTTACAGTATTTAGTTTTCTGCTTTACATCTAGTAATAAAACCTATACATTTTAGGCCACAGACAACAAGCAGTTTCTTCCTCGGAGTCTGTAGCTGATCACGTTTCTCATAGACTCATCTTCCATAAAGCCAATTCTCGTCTCATTTACCAACACTGTAATGGACATTATCAATACTGCAGGAGATTTTCATTACACGTGATATGAGGAATAACTACTTCATCATGAGGACGACATCTTCATCTTCTACTACGGCTTTAGAAACATATTTGGCCAGAGTTCTTCACTGACTACATCTCCATCGGCCGTCTATATGAATGTTTCCCGTCTTCCCTGCACTGTAATCTTCTATCACGTTAGATCTCATGTCTGATTCACACACAGAAGTTTGAGGCTTTGACATATAGTAAAGTTTTTAATATTAAACAGAGTAGGACTATCCCTAATAGGTTCACCTTGCCATGGTTGGGATAGGTTTCATGCTATTTTTGATCAAAAACAGTATTCTTAAGAACCCTATTTTATTTAAATGCACTTTTGCTTTTTATTTATTTATTTACAGCAGGGTTTATGATCATTTTTCTTCTTGTATTTTTTTTTCTGATTTATGGCCATAGTAAACATACATTTATGTGCTGCATGTATACCAACTTAAACCAAGCTCAAATTCTTGTTTTTCTCATGGGCACCATAGTGGCGGGGTGGGCTGCCGCTATGGATGATACGCCTCTAACTATCCAACTATGATGTGGTAAAAATCTCTGAAAAGTCTGAATAGACTGTTAGAATTTGTATTATGGCAAGAAAAAAGCAGCACTTGAAACTCTCCCCAAGTGCAGTTGCAAAAAACATCAAGCGCTACAAAGAAACTGGCTCACATGAAGACCGCATAGGGAAAGGAAGACCAAGAGTCACCTCTGCTTCTGAGGATAAGTTTATCCCTGTCTGCAGCCTCAGAAATCGCAGGTTAACAGCAGCTCAGATTAGAGACCAGGTCAATGCCACACAGAGTTCTAGCAGCAGACACATCTCTTCAACAACTGTTAAGAGGAGACTTCGTGCAGCAGGCCTTCATGGTAAAATAGCTGCTAGGAAACCACTGCTTAGGACAGGCAACAAGCAGAAGAGACTTGTTTGGGCTAAAGAACACAAGGAATGGACATTAGACTAGTGGAAATCTATGCTTTGGTCTGATGAGTCCAAATTTGAGATCTTTGGTTCCCACCACCATGTCTTTGTGCGACGCAGAAAAGGTGAACGGATGGACTCTACATGCCTGGTTCCCACCGTGAAGCATGGAGGAGGAGGTGTGATGGTGTGCTTTGCTGGTGACACTGTTGGGGATTTATTCAAAATTGAAGGCATACTGAACCAGCATGGCTACCACAGCATCTTGCAGCGGCATGCTATTCCATCCGGTTTGCGTTTAGTTGGACCATCATTTATTTTTCAACAGGACAATGACCCCAGACACACCTCCAGGCTGTGTAAGGGCTATTTGACCAAGAAGGAGAGTGATGGGGTGCTATGCCAGATGACCTGGCCTCCACAATCACCAGACCTGAACCCAATCGAGATGGTTTGGGGTGAGCTCGACCGCAGAGTGAAGGCAAAAGGGCCAACAAGTGCCAAGCATCTCTGGGAACTCCTTCAAGATTGTTGGAAGACCATTTCCGGTGACTACCTCTTGAAGCTCATCAAGAGAATGCCAAGAGTGTGCAAAGCAGTCATCAAAGCAAAAGGTGGCTACTTTGAAGAACCTAGAATATAAGACATATTTTCAGTTATTTCACACTTTTTTGTTAAGTATATAATTCCACATGTGTTAATTCATAGTTTTGATGCCTTCAGTGTGAATGTACAATTTTCATAGTCATGAAAATACAAAAAAAAAATCTTTAAATGAGGTGTGTCCAAACTTTTGGTCTGTACTGTATGTTCTTAAAACTAGCAAAATTACAAGCTGAATGGCTTGTTGTGGATGTATATAAATAGATGTAAACAATGATGCTGCTGAATAATTGGTACAGTCACTACCTAACCCTATCCCGCACCTAAACAAAGCTGATACTGCCTAGCTGCGGAGGTTGGCACCCTCAACAATGGTGACCCCACTCACTGCTGGCTGTACCTCAGAAGCCCTTGTGATCCCTTGCTGTTTTTGTAAGTTTGCCCACTGACAAAGACATGAACAGTCTATAATTTTAAGGGTAGGTTAATTTTAACATTGAGAGAGAGACTATCCATATAAAATCAAGAAAATCACATTGTATAAATTAGATAAATTTTCATTTTGCAGTAAGAAATAAGTATTTGATCCCCTACAAAAAAAACACAAAGAACATAAAGTATACACCCTAAAATGTAACTGTTAATAGATATTTTAAAAAGATAGCATCAATAAATCAAGGACAATAATCCAGATAAAAGTATGGGGGAGGGATAGCAGTGGGATAGCACAAATGGCATTCAAACTCACCCTATAGGCCCTTATTCAAATAGGTGTGTTCTGGATAAAGTATTGCGGCGCTTCCAGATAAGATCCAGTAGGTTTTTTCATCCAGAATTTATTTTTCAAAAGAATATAAAATATAGAATAGCAAGATACAATGCGTTTCGGCTCATTGCAGAGTCTTCCTCAGGTAGAATTTTATAATCATATATCTAGAGCTATCCTTCCTTAAATACCCCTCTAAACTGAAAAGGTGAAAGAGTGACTCGCCTGGTTCCTTAATCACGTTAATTTAACAAGTTTGTGCGAATAATTGGTGTGACAGTCTGAATTTGTATCTGCTCTAGTAAAAACAGTTAAAAAGTGCCAACATATTTAAAAATGTAAATAATATATATATAAAAAAAAAATTAAAAAAAATAAAGAAAGGATCATACATCTATTCTATCATTTAAACCATCAGGATATAAACACCGCATACGATAAATCTAGAAAGATTCTTTTCTATTTAATATTTGAGTTCTATTCTGAGTGGAGGCTGGTATATGTTCTACAGGAGTTATTTGTACTTGGAATTTCCCTCTGTGGGTATGCAATAAGTGACGTGATAGGCTGTGTGTTAAAAGTCCTATTTTAGCGTTATAGCGATGTCCAGTAAGGTGGTTTTGAAGTTTTCTAGTAGTACGACCTACATATTGTAGGCCGCATTTACAGGTGATAATGTATATAACATAGACTGTTTGACAAGAAAGATGTTGTTTAATTAAAAACTTTTCACCTGTACTGTAAGATATAATCTCCTTACAGCCATGTGTAATACATCTACAGCAACAGCAGAGTTTCTTTCTACATTTAAATACTCCCACTCCCACTGTTATAGCTGTATTAGTTCCTCTTTGTTCAAATTGAATAGGAATATTTTTAAGTCTGCTAGGAGCTATCAGATTCCGAATGGTTTTTCCCCTTCGAAAGGTACCGTATTTTTCGGACCATAAGACGTATTTTTTTCCTCCAAAAATTTGGAGGAAAATGGGGAGTGCGTCTTATAGTCAGAATGTTGTATATGGGTGTACAATATGTGTATATTTATGTGGGGTGTGGGGGGGAGCGGTATCGGTGGAGGAGCGGGGCACAGGAGGCAGCAGCCGCCCGCTGCAGCCTACACTGTCCCCGCTGCTAAAGAAAATGAATATTCACTGCTCCCCACGCCCATGAGGCGTGGGGAGCACTGAGTATTCATGCTCCTTAATAGCGGTATACAGTGTAGCCGCGCTGCGGCTACTGCCGGCTATCTCCTGTGCCCGCTGTTAAAGGGCATGAATATTCAACCTCTCTCCATGCCTATGGGCGTGGGGAGTGGGTGAATATTCATGCCCTTTAATGAGCGTGCACAGGAGACAGCCGGCAGCAGCCGCAGCGCGGCTCCGCTGTGTGCCGGCTATGAAGGAGAGTGAAGTCACTGCTCCCCGCGCACACAGTCCTGGCGTGGGGAGCAGTGACTTCCGGCAGCTGATCTCTCCATGTGAGCCGCGCATGGCAGTGACATCATGCGTGGCTCACATGGAGAGATCAGTGCAGGCAGACCGGACGCAGCGCTGGAGGAGAGAAGAGAGGTGAGTAGGAGTGTTTATTTTTTTAAATGTGCAGCCTGATGGGGATTAGGGGGCCCATGCATACCAGGACAGGGATTAGGGGTGCCATGCACACCAGGATAGGGATTAGGGGTGCCTGCATACCAGGACAGGGATTAGGGGTGCCATGCATACCAGGACAGGGATTAGGGGTGCCATGCATACCAGGACAGGGATTAGGGGTGCCATGCATACCAGGACAGGGATGATGGGTGCCATGCATACCAGGATTGGGTATGATGGGTGCCATGCATACCAGGATTGGGTATGATGGGTGCCATGCATACCAGGATTGGGTATGATGGGTGCCATGCATACCAGGATTGGGTATGATGGGTGCCATGCATACCAGGATTGGGTATGATGGGTGCCATGCATACCAGGATTGGGTATGATGGGTGCCATGCATACCAAGATTGGGTATGATGGGTGCCATGCATACCAAGATTGGGTATGATGGGTGCCATGCATACCAGGATTGGGTATGATGGGTGCCATGCATACCAGGATTGGGTATGATGGGTGCCATGCATACCAGGATTGGGTATGATGGGTGCCATGCATACCAGGATTGGGTATGAGGGGTGCCATGCATACCAGGATTGGGTATGAGGGGTGCCATGCATACCAGGATTGGGTATGAGGGGTGCCATGCATACCAGGATTGGGTATGAGGGGTGCCATGCATACCAGGATTGGGTATGAGGGGTGCCATGCATACCAGGATAGGTATGAGGGGTGCCATGCATACCAGGATGGAGGGATGCCAGGCATACCAGGATGGGGATGGGGACCACATATAAAAGGAAGGGGGGCGGCATATATACCAGGATGGGGGATATTATCAGAATTGAGGGACATTACCCCTAAACCAGTGTCAGCAGAAGACCCCCTCCCCCTTAAAAGTGCATCATGACCACATTTTTTGCTTAAATTTTTATTTTTTTATTTTCCTCCTCTAAAACCTAGGTGCGTCTTATGGTCCGGTGCGTCTTATAGTCCGAAAAATACGGTAATCCCCGGATGGTCAGGTAGGGATTCTCTTAGGAGAGGATCTTGTTGCAGAATATGCCAATGTTTGCCAAGTATTTTTCTAATACTGGCATTTTCCTTATTAAAAGCTGTAATAAAATTAAATTTATATTTATTCTCTTGTGAGGAGATATCTATTTCTGGTTTTACCTAATTACTCATAGCCATAAGGCAATCCTTCTGTATTTTCTTCCTATTGATTTCATATGCTGCAGAAATTAGTTTATTCGGGTATTTTTTTATTTTAAAACCTGTCTATGAGGATTTTTGCTTGTGTATTATAATCCTCTAATAATGTATTATTTTTCCTTATATGTAGAAATTGGCTATAGGGAATATTTGTTTTCCATTTGTGAAAATGTGCACTGTTGAATTCCAGATATCCATTTGAATCTACTGGCTTAAAAAATGATTTTGTTATTATTGAGTTTTTTTAAAAACTGATTTCTAAGTCTAAAAAATTAATTTTATTTGTACTCATACTACATGAAAAATGAATACCCCATGTGTTATGATTCAGTTCATGAACAAGTTGTTCTGCCGTTTTCTGATCACCCTTCCACAGGATGACTAAGTCATCAATATACCTACGGTACAAAAAAACATCATTTATGTTATATTCATTATCACCTGTAAATGCGGCCTACAATATGTAGGTCGTACTACTAGAAAACTTCAAAACCGCCTTAGTGGACAATCGCTATAAGGCTAAAATAGGACTTTTAACTCACAGCCTATCACGTCACTTATTGCATACCCACGGATGGAAATTCCAAGTACAAATAACTCCTGTAGAACATATACCAACCTCCACTCAGAATAGAACTCAAATATTAAATAGAAAAGAATCCTTCTGGATTTATCGTATGCGGTGTTTACATCCAGATGGTTTAAATGATAACAAAGAAAGGATCATACATTTTCTATTCTATTTGTATTTTATTTTATATATATTATTTACATTTTCAAATATGTTGGCACTTTTTAACTGTTTTTACTAGAGCAGATACAAATTCAGACTGTCACACCAATTATTCGCACAAACTTGTTCAATTAACGTGATTAAGGAACCAGGCGGGTCACTATTTCACCTTTTCAGTTTAGAGGGGTATTTAAGGAAGGGTAGTTCTAGATATATGATTATAAAATTCTACCTGAGGAAGACTCTGCAATGACTCGAAACGCGTTGTATCTTGCTATTCTATATTTTATATTCTTTTGAAAAATAAATTCTGGATGAAAAAACCTACTGGATCTTATCTGGAAGCGCCGCAATACTTTAACCAGAACACACCTATTTGGTTAACTGCCTTAACAGGATCTTCCTATATGGTAGCCTGATTCTTCTGGTAAAGCGTGCTGCATGCCAAATAAAGACTCCATAAGCCTCAAAAGTTCTATTGGTATGTGAATTTCAAGACTTCTGCAAGGATATTCCTATATGGAGACCTGATTTTCCTGGCAAAGTGTGCTACAAGCCAAATGAAGACTCTGTAAGTCACAGGAGTCATATCACTATCTAATGCTTAATCTCAAGACTTCTGCAAGGTGAGCAGTATTCAGTTACCCCACCTTTTACTACTTTTTTGAGTAATATTGCACTTAGATCTGCACCGTTGCTTTTTCCATTTTCTCTTTCTAGAAGCTGAGACACAGCTATATTAAAACTATAGGGCCCTAAGGGAGGAATGCCCTACCTGACAGCGGAGTAATCACCCTAATGTGTCGGCGTGGTGTCCCCCGCTCCACGGAGGCTGTCCCTTGCCTGTCCCTAAAGTACCCCTATACAGACATAAAAAACAAAAACCAAAAGGCATCCCAATAACAGGAGACCAAACAGTCGTATCATAAAAAATTAATATGTAGAAAAAAAACATGCATCAGTTATGATCAGGAGGGTATAGGATATCAGTAGTGCTCCATAAATATAATCAAAATAACTTATTGCAAAAACATCACCATCAATCAGTGTCAGTATGTCCCACAATATCAATATTATAGTTGTGATCAGATGGAAATAGAGGAAAACCCTATATCCCTATCTATAAATTTCTTACTGGAAAACTATAGGTCAAATTTCTTACTGGATCACCATAGGTCATAAAGAAAATTTGAGATAGCCAACTTTTAATGCGTCTCAATTATTACAAACAGTGACCGAACGATACGTGTAGATCACTCAAACAGTCATATAGTGGCCACCAGTATTCACCAGTGTTCTCAATAAATTCATGTCACAACCATCATATATTAACAAACTGCTAAATTGCAGACTTATCTGATGCCAGTTGGTTCATAATCCCAATATATGTCAAAGTCCCAGTCGGGGCTCATCAGGGGACAGTCACAGGAGTACACCATAATAGATCGGGCTGAATGGAAAAATGAGTATGTCCCATCTGGTGAGTCACCATGCCAGGAGACCCGGCGACTCATCAGTCTTAGTAAACCCCCTGTATTAGGTTAGAGCTGAAACAGCTGTTAACTGTGTCCGGCGCAGGTGGAAGGTCTCCGTCGCGAGGTACCACTGGAAAGCTGAGTGCGTTCCAGCAGAAACTAACCGCTTGTAGCTTTTGCATGCGGCAATGGAAAAAACGTCACTTCCGCAGCGCGATCTCGGTGAACCGCAAATGCGTGTCACCAGTACTTCCGCCCGCAGCAAACAAAAGACGTCACTTCCGCCGCGCGATCTCAGTGGAATGCAAATGCGTGCCACCAGTACTCAAATAGGGACCGCTATCCCAAGAAAGGATGAGGTACATTACATTGAAAGCTATACCAAACGCTGAAAAGAAAACAAATTAGAACACCCCAAATGAGAGTCAAATAAAGTCACAATACTAAACATAAGAATGTTCTTTGAGAAATAACTGGTAAATAGTGTATATAATAGCAACGGTCACTAAAACAAAAGGGGGGAATTTAAGGGACATATCCTGAATGGTCATGGAGATATATATTGTAAGCCCAGTACGCCGTATGTCATAAAGAAACTTTTTCAAAGATACAGTACTGTGCAAATTAATTGGGACAAAGCAAAAAAAACACATTTTCGAGTTTTTAATAATAAAATGTTATAATGCACTGTTACATACTAATTTTAGTAAGAAATATGTCGTCCTTTAGCAGATATGAGATTTTCAATGTGTTTTGGCATTGATTCTACCAAGTTTTTGCGTAAATTCTCCATCATGGAACAACACTTGTATGGCACTGTTTATCATGCGTACTTTGGTTGTACAGTCCATTTCACAATGCTCCACAAATTTTCTATAGGATTTAAGTCTGGTGAATTGCCAGGCCAGTCCAGCACTTTTACTTTATTTTCTTCCAGGAATTTCTTCACACACTTGGAATTGTGGCATGGAGCCAAATCTTGTTGGAATGTCCCTTCAAATTTACGTATGAATGGCACAATAAAACGTTTTAAAACGACTATGTATTGGATGAATTCATCATACCATCAACAGGAAATAAGCTCCCTGTACCATCAGCTGTAAAAAAGCCCCAAAACATATGTTCAAAGCAGTTAAAACTGGTTTGAATCACTGACTGGTAACCAACTGACGATTTTACTTAAAAAATGCTTTGTCCCAATTAATTTGCACAGCACTGTATTAGAGACTAACAGAAGTTATCTGTAGTCTAATTTTCTTTATGACCTATAGTTTTCCAGTAAGAAATTTATAGATAGGGATATAGGGTTTTCCTCTATTTCCATCTGATCACAACTATAATATTGATATTGTGGGACATACTGACACTGATTGATGGTGATGTTTTTGCAATAAGTTATTTTGATTATATTTATGGAGAACTACCGATATCCTATACCCACCTGATCATAACTGATGCATGTTTTTTTCTACGTTTACAGCATATTAATTTTTATGATATGACGGTTTGGTCTCCTATTATTGGGATGCCTTTGGTTTTTGTTTTTTATGTCTGTATAGGGGTACTTTAGGGACAGGTAAGGGACAGCCTCCGTGGAGCGGGGACACATTAGGGTGATTACTCCGCTGTCAAGTAGGGCATTCCTCCCTTAGGGCCCTATAGGGCGAGTTTGAATGCCATTTGTGCTATCCCACTGCTATCCCTCCCCCATACTTTTATCTGATTATCCTTGATTTATTGATACTATCTTTTAAAATATCTATTAAGAGTTACATTTTAGGGTGTATACTATATGTTCTTTGTGTTTTTTTGAATTTCTGATACACCTATTTGAGCCTTTTGGTTATTGGTTGTTTTGATCTCCTACAAACCAATATGAGTTCTGGCTCCTACAGACCAGTTAGACGCTCCTAATCAACTCGTTACCTGCATTAAATACAGCTTTCTTACATAGTCACCTGTATAAAAGACTCCTGTCCACAGACTCAATTAATCAGTCAGACTCTAACCTCTACAACATGGGCAAAACCAAAGAGCCGTCTAAGGATGTCAGGGACAAGATCATAGACCTGCACAAAGCTAGAATGGGCTACAAAACCATAAGTAAGACGCTGGGTGAGAAAGAGACAACTGTTGGTGCAACAGTAAGAAAATGGAAGAAATACAAAATGACTGTCAATCGACATCTATCTGGGGCACCATTCAAAATCTAACCTCGTGAGGTATCCCTGATCATGAGGAAGGTGAGAGATCAGCCTAAAACTACACAGGGGAACTTGTTAATGATCTCAAGGCAGCTGGGACCACAGTCACCAACAAAACCATTGGTAACACATTACACCTTAAAGGCTTAAAAAATCCAGCAGTGCCCATAAGGTCCCCCTGATCAAGAAGGCACATGGCAAACTTCAGACAGGCCTGCACAATGAACACCTGGATGATTCTGAGAGTTATTGGGAGAAGGTGCTGTGGTCAGATGAGACAAAAATTGAGCTCTTTGGCATTAACTCAACTCGCCGTGTTTGGAGGAAGAGAAATGCTGCCTATGACCCAAAGAACACCGTCCCCACTGTCAAGCATGGAGGTGGAAACATTATGTTTTGGGGGTGTTTCTCTGCTAAGGGCGCAGGACTACTTCACTGCATCAATGGGAGAATGGATGGAGAAATGTGCAGTAAAATCCTGAGTGACAACCTCCTTCCCTCCGCCAGGATATTAAAAATGGGTCATGGCTGGGTCTTCCATTAAGACAATGACCCAAAACATACAGCCAAGGCAACAAAGGAGTGGCTCAAAAAGAAGCACATTAAGGTCATGGAGTTGCCAAGCCAGTCTCCAGACCTTAATCTCATAGAAAACTTATGGAGGGAGTTGAAGCTTCGAGTTGCCAAGCGACAGCCTCAAAATCTGAATGATTTAGAGATGATCTGCAAGGAGGAGTGGACCAAAATTCCTCCTTACATGTGCACAACCCTCATCATCAACTACAAAAAATGTCTGACTGCTGTGCTTTCCAACAAGGGTTTTGCCACCAAGTGTTGTTTGCCAGAGGAATCAAATACTTATTTGTCACTGCAAAATTAAAATAAATTTATCTAATTTATACAATGTGATTTTCTTGATTTTTTTTTGGATATTCTATCTCTCAATGTTAAAATTAACCTACCCTTAAAATTACAGACTGTTCATGTCTTTGTCAGTGGGCAAACTTACAAAAACAGCAAGGGATCAAATAATTATTTCCTTCTCTGTATGCATGTTTTTCTCAATATCTGAAATGAAATCAGAATAAACCTTTCCTGTTTTAGGTCAATTAGTATTACCATAATATTTAATATTTGTCAAATGCCAGAATAATGAGAGAATGTTTTAAGGCATATTTATTACTTACTGCAAAGTCAAAAGTTTACATACACTAAGATTACTATGCCTTTAAACAATTCTGGACTGCCCATATGAACCTCTGTGCTGAGATACGAGGAGGGACCAGAGAGGCGTAACTAAGTGCCTACCCAGACCGACCCTGGCTACACGGTGGCTTAATCGACTCCGTGAACCAAGGAGGGACCGGGAAGGTGGACCAGGTGCCACACTGGGACCGACCTCGAGGGAGAGCAGGCGACTCCCACGGGACTGATAGCCAAAG
This sequence comes from Phyllobates terribilis, assembly GCF_046119375.1. Classification (NCBI taxonomy): domain Eukaryota; kingdom Metazoa; phylum Chordata; class Amphibia; order Anura; family Dendrobatidae; genus Phyllobates; species Phyllobates terribilis. The sequence goes on from NW_027362845.1 coordinate 6,412,951, forward strand.
CCGACAGGCACGACAGAAGAGCACGGCTGATATACAATGCAGGTAAATGGGCAGGCTTGGCTGGCAGACTGACAGGCGGACACGGCTGATAGGCAGGCAGCACTGGGATCTGAGGGCTGGAGAGAGTGTTTAGAACACAAACCACAACTTTGCACAGGCACGTCCGTTTTGGAGGAGGTGCCTTAAATAGGGGCAGTCCTCTGGCCATTGGCCGGTGACTTTTTAGGACGGGGCACGCGGCCCCTTTCCGAGGGAGGGAGCGCGCGGGCCCTAAGTACAGTGCCCGGGGATATGTGCGCGGGGCACGCACCCTGGGAAGACGCTGCAGTGAGACAAGAGGATGTAGCAGGGGACACCGGACCGTAGCCGCGGTGGTGAGTGGATCGACGTCTCTACCGGGCAGGAACCAGAGACACCGATGCTACATATATCATGTGTTTGGAAGCTTCCGATAGGTTTTTTGGCAACATCTTAGTTATTTAGAGCAGGGTTCCCCAACTCCAGTCCTCAAGGCCCACCAACAGGTCATGTTTTCAGGATTTCCTTAGTATTGCACAGGTGATGGAATTATTGCCTGTGCAGGTGATGGAATTATCACCTGTGTAATACTAAGGAAATCCTGAAAACATGACCTGTTGGTGGGCCTTGAGGACTGGAGTTGGGGAACCCTGATTTAGAGACACACCTGTGGATGTATGTTAATGCACACCTGAAACACACTGCTTCTTTGTGTAGCATCATGGGAAAGTCTAAAGAAATCAGCCAAGATATCAGGAAGAGAATTGTGGACTTGCACAAGTCCAGCTCATCCTTGGGTACAATTTCAAGATACCCGAGGGTGCCTCGTTCATCTGTACAAACAAATATACGCAAGTACAAACAAGATGGGAATGTCCAGCCATCATACCGCTCAGGAAGTAGGCGGGTTCTGTGTCCCAGAGATGAACGTGCTTTTGGTCCAACATGTGCATATCAACCCAAGGACAAAAGCGAGAGACCTTGTGAAGATGATGGCGGAAGCTGGTAAGACTGTGTCAATATCCACAGTGAAACGAGTGCTGTATCAACATGGGCTGAAAGGCCACTCTGCCAGGAAGAAGCCATTACTCCAAAAGAAACATAAAAAAGCCAGATTAATGTTGGCAAATGCACACAGGAACAAAGACCTTCATTTTTGGAGGCATGTCCTGTGGTTTGATTAAACTAAAATTTTGGGCATAATTACCATTGTTACATTTGGAGGAAAAAAGGGAGAAGCTTGGAAGCCTAAGAACACCATCCCAACTGTGAAACACGGGGGTGACAGCATCATGTTGTGGAGTTGTTTTGCTGCAGGATGGACTGATGCACATCACAAAATAGATGGCATCATGAGAACAAAATATAATTTGACAATACTGAAGCAACATCTCAAGACATTAGCCAGGAAGTTAAAGCTTGGGCGAAAAAGGGTCTTCCAAATGGACAATGACCCGAAGCATACTGCCAAAATGGTAACAAAGTGGCTGCCAAAGTCAATGTTTTGGAGTAGCCATCACAAACCCTGATCTCAATCCTATTGAAAATTTATGGGCAAAGCTGAAAAGGCAGGTGCGAGCAAGGCGATCTACAAACCTGGATCAGTTACACCAGTTTTGTATTGAGGAAAGGGCCCAAATTCCAACCGAACTATTGTGAGAAGCTTGTGGAAGGATATCCCAAATGCTTGACCCAAATCATTCAGTTTAACCCCTATACCCTCCAGGGTGGTTTGCACGTTAATGACCAGGCCAATTTTTACAATTCTGACCACTGTCACTTTATGAGGTAAGAACTCCCTGATTCCGAGATTGTTTTTTCATGACATATTGTACTTCATGAAAGTGGTAACATTTCTTCTATATCACTTGTGTTTATTTGTGAAAAAAAATGGAAATTTGGGGAAAGTTTTGAAAATTTCACAATTTTCAAACTTTGAATTTTCATGCCCTTACATCAGAGCAGGGGCGTACATAGAAGTCATGGGGCCCCATAGCAGAAGCTCTAATTGGGCCCCCCCCCTCTACAAAAAAAAAAAATATTTGTCTGCGTCACAGAAGAGCAGATCTCATAACTTTCCAGCCTTTACATAGTAATTTACCTCCTTCTGAAGTCGTAGATTCCTCCTTCATTGCCCCCATAAAGTATGATGCCAACAAAAGTGCCCCCCAAACAGTATGATACCCCTATGATGAATTCCTCCACATGCACAGTATAATGACACTATTGTACCCCACTTCAACTCCCACGGCAAAGTATGGTGACCCTAACACAGTATAATCCCCCAACTGTGAACCCCACAGAGCCCTCCATACACTATCATGGCCCCACACAGCCCTCCAAACAGTATAATGGCCCCCACACAGCCCTCCAAACAGTATAATGACCCCACACAAACATTCACACTGTATAATTGCTTTCATACAGTATAATGGCCCCCCACATAGCCCTCAAAATATTATAATGGCCCCACATAGCCTTCCATATATGAAAACAAAGCTGGCCAGATAAATACTATGGTGTAGAACATGGTGCTAAGACATGTTGTCCGGCACCAAGTTCAAATTGCCTACTCTCAAACAATATAAGAAAACCGGAGAAAACACGAGTAGTATAGCAAAGAACAAAATATATTTATTTATAATTAATCAACATGATAATAAAGGGTTACACAAAAAAGATAGTGGTAAGGCAAGAGGATCTTAAAAGGCAGTGCCAGATACAGTGACCCATGGCAGTAAAACTGCGAGGCAGTCCCAGATAAAAGGGCATCATCAAGTGTACAAGCATCAGGACACACCAAATAACAGTACATAATAGCAATACATGATTACAATAAATAACCCTCAATAGGGCACAAGTCAAAAGAAGGACCATATAGCATACACAGGTCTCAAGAGGTAATGGCTATATATGGAAATAGTATAATGTCAAGAACAAAAGTGCTGACTGCTAGGCGCCCATAAGATGCATGGGAACACAGGGAAATGCCCAAAGAGATGGAGAGAATCACTCACCCAGATAAATGACACCGGGTGACGGAAAGCCCGCAGACTGCCAGAGGGATCACAGAGGGTGCCGGCAGGTGAAAGCGCGCCCCGACGCGCGTTTCGCTCTTCTTTTTCAAGAGGCGCTGTTTAGTGTACCTGACAGGACCTGAATATATACGCCCACCGCTGGTCACGTGATGGGTAGGGACGCGATTCATTGGTGTGGGACGGTGCGTGTCCTCGAAGCCGCGCCCCCCGCCGCACGCATCACAGCCACCAATACCCGAGCGCGCGCCCGGGGGCGTGCCTAGGAAACGCCCCCAGGAGCGCGCCCGGGGCATGAGGCAGCCAGACACGGGCGCAGGAAAGCCCAGGATCAGGGGACACGCGCACCACCAATGGATAAGTGAGGATAACAAGGTGGAATATGCATAAAAGACAGAGAGCATGAAATACAAAAAACATCAAATAGGGTAGAATACTCACTGTCACAATACAGTAGATATAACAGATGACTGGGGCATCAATATACAAAGGATCCAAAAACAGTCACATGCGTGATTGAGAAAATTCCCAAAGTGGGTATAGATCACAGAGTATGTACATGGATACAATTCAACATAGAACCGCATTCCCCCAAAAAACAGGAAAGATGATAGTCATCAGAGGGCTCTTGAGAGATGCTCCAAGTTGTCAGCTGTAGGATATCTTGAGCAATAAATAAGACAAGGTCCATAAGGTGCACATAGTAAGGGGTTCATAGCCATAAGTCTAAAAGCATAAAAAAAGAAAAATAAGGAAAGCAGAATAAAAAACAGGCTAAAAACTGAGGCACAAACTACAGATCGGAGAAGGTCAGCGCTGAGGGAGAGCATCACCAAGCAAAAGGGCCCAATCATAAAAATGAAGAAAAATTCAAATTTTCATTAAGGCCGCGCGGTACCAGGGTATCCAGGATGCTGATCCATCTGGCCTCTTTTTGTGCAAGGCACAATTTGTAATCACCCCCCCGAGAGCCCAGATGCACCACGTCAATCCCACGCACCATAAGACTGCGCGGGTCGCAATCATGGGCTAGTTTGAAATGCCGTGGTAAGGTTCTGAGCTCTCGGGGGTCTGACACAGATCTAGCTGCGCTAATGTCCCGAACATGCTCCCGCACCCGAGTCCTCAGTTCCCTTGTAGTGAGACCTACGTAAATTTTATGACAACCACACGTGGCATAATAAACCACGTGTGTTGTACTACAGGAAATATATCTGAGGATTCGGTATGTCCGGGAGCCTTCTGAATTCATGAAAGATCAGGCGCATTTGCTCGACGGAGGCCAGCTTTGATAAGCAGGCGGCAGTCTTGACACAACGCTTCAGACAAAGAGGCTATAGTAACCGTTGTATCGGCCGTGGCTATGGTAGGGCCCGCAGCACCCCCCGCAGCAGTCTATTATACCCCCCTCCGAGATCGCCACCGACTGAGTATCCTGGGAGGACCCGCTTCATTTCCACTTATAATCATGAGTGGGACTCTATGAGGCGGGTCCTCTCGCGACATTGGAGTGTTCTTGGGGCGGAGCCTTCACTGAGGGATGTTGTGGGACAATCTCCACTTATGACTGCCAGACGAGCCAGGAGTCTTGGTGATTTGCTCACCTCCAGTCATTACGTCCCACCAGTACTTAATCATTTTGGGTCGCGCGGTCCCAGGGTTGGATCCTATCCATGTGGCCATTGTGTAGCTTGCGCTAATGTGCTCCGCTGTTCCTCTTTCATGAATTCAGAAGGCTCCCGGACATACCGAATCCTCAGATATATTTCCTGTAGTACAACACACGTGGTTTATTATGCCACGTGTGGTTGTCATAAAATTTACGTAGGTCTCACTACAAGGGAACTGAGGACTCGGGTGCGGGAGCATGTTCGGGACATTAGCGCAGCTAGATCTGTGTCGGACCCCCGAGAGCTCAGAACCTTACCACGGCATTTCAAACTAGCCCATGATTGCGACCCGCGCAGTCTTATGGTGCGTGGGATTGACGTGGTGCATCTGGGCTCTCGGGGGGGTGATTACAAATTGTGCCTTGCACAAAAAGAGGCCAGATGGATCAGCATCCTGGATACCCTGGTACCGCGCGGCCTTAATGAAAATTTGAATTTTTCTTCATTTTTATGATTGGGCCCTTTTGCTTGGTGATGCTCTCCCTCAGCGCTGACCTTCTCCGATCTGTAGTTTGTGCCTCAGTTTTTAGCCTGTTTTTTATTCTGCTTTCCTTATTTTTCTTTTTTTATGCTTTTAGACTTATGGCTATGAACCCCTTACTATGTGCACCTTATGGACCTTGTCTTATTTATTGCTCAAGATATCCTACAGCTGACAACTTGGAGCATCTCTCAAGAGCCCTCTGATGACTATCATCTTTCCTGTTTTTTGGGGGAATGCGGTTCTATGTTGAATTGTATCCATGTACATACTCTGTGATCTATACCCACTTTGGGAATTTTCTCAATCACGCATGTGACTGTTTTTGGATCCTTTGTATATTGATGCCCCAGTCATCTGTTATATCTACTGTATTGTGACAGTGAGTATTCTACCCTATTTGATGTTTTTTGTATTTCATGCTCTCTGTCTTTTATGCATATTCCACCTTGTTATCCTCACTTATCCATTGGTGGTGCGCGTGTCCCCTGATCCTGGGCTTTCCTGCGCCCGTGTCTGGCTGCCTCATGCCCCGGGCGCGCTCCTGGGGGCGTTTCCTAGGCACGCCCCCGGGCGCGCGCTCGGGTATTGGTGGCTGTGATGCGTGCGGCGGGGGGCGCGGCTTCGAGGACACGCGCCGTCCCACACCAATGAATCGCGTCCCTACCCATCACGTGACCAGCGGTGGGCGTATATATTCAGGTCCTGTCAGGTACACTAAACAGCGCCTCTTGAAAAAGAAGAGCGAAACGCGCGTCGGGGCGCGCTTTCACCTGCCGGCACCCTCTGTGATCCCTCTGGCAGTCTGCGGGCTTTCCGTCACCCGGTGTCATTTATCTGGGTGAGTGATTCTCTCCATCTCTTTGGGCATTTCCCTGTGTTCCCATGCATCTTATGGGCGCCTAGCAGTCAGCACTTTTGTTCTTGACATTATACTATTTCCATATATAGCCATTACCTCTTGAGACCTGTGTATGCTATATGGTCCTTCTTTTGACTTGTGCCCTATTGAGGGTTATTTATTGTAATCATGTATTGCTATTATGTACTGTTATTTGGTGTGTCCTGATGCTTGTACACTTGATGATGCCCTTTTATCTGGGACTGCCTCGCAGTTTTACTGCCATGGGTCACTGTATCTGGCACTGCCTTTTAAGATCCTCTTGCCTTACCACTATCTTTTTTGTGTAACCCTTTATTATCATGTTGATTAATTATAAATAAATATATTTTGTTCTTTGCTATACTACTCGTGTTTTCTCCGGTTTTCTTATAGCCTTCCATATAGTATAATACACCACCAATAATCTTCCATATAGTAAAATGCGCCCCCATAATCCTCCATATAGTATAATGCTCCCCCCATAAACCTCCATATAGTATAATGCACCCCCCAGAATCCTCCATATAGTATAATGAACTTCCCATGGTCCTCCATACAGTATATTACACACCCCATAGGGTAAAATGCAGCCCCCATATAGTATAATGCACGCCACAGTCCTGCAGTATTATGGGCACCACGTACTCACTGATTTTAAAATACCATATATTTTAAATAAGCCGACCCGAATATAAGCCGAGGCCCCTAATTTTACCACATAAAAATGGGAAAACCTATTGACTTGAGTATACACCTAGGGTGGGAAATGCAGCAGCTACTGGTAAATTTCCCCATCCTCGTATGTGTGGCCCCCACAATCCCAAAATCCTGGTATGTGTGGCCTCCTCAATCCCCCAATTCTGGTATGTGTGGCCTCCTCAATTCCCCAATCCTGGTATGTGTGGCCTCCTCAATCCCCCATTCCTGGTATGTGTGGCCTCCTCAATCCCCCATTCCTGGTATGTGTGGCCTCCTCAATCCAAGTATCCTGGTATGTGTGGCCTCCTCAATCCCCCATTCCTGGTATGTGTGGCCTCCTCAATCCCCCAATCCTGGTATGTGTGGCCTCCTCAATCCCCCAATCCTGGTATGTGTGGCCTCCTCAATCCCCCAATCCTGATATGTGTGGCCTCCTCAATCCCCCAATCCTGGTATGTGTGGCCTCCTCAATCCCCCATTCCTGGTATGTGTGGCCTCCTCAATCCCCCAATCCTGGTATGTGTGGCCTCCTCAATCCCCCAATCCTGATATGTGTGGCCTCCTCAATCCCCCAATCCTGGTATGTGTGGCCTCCTCAATCCCCCAATCCTGGTATGTGTGGCCTCCTCAATCCCCCAATCCTGGTATGTGTGGCCTCCTCAATCCCCCAATCCTGGTATGTGTGGCCTCCTCAATCCCCCAATCCTGGTATGTGTGGCCTCCTCAATCCAAGTATCCTGGTATGTGTGGCCTCCTCAATCCCTCATTCCTGGTATGTGTGGCCTCCTCAATCCCCCATTCCTGGTATGTGTGGCCTCCTCAATCCCCCATTCCTGGTATGTGTGGCCTCCTCAATCCCCCAATCCTGGTATGTGTGGCCTCCTCAATCCCCCAATCCTGGTATGTGTGGCCTCCTCAATCCCCCAATCCTGGTATGTGTGGCCTCCTCAATCCAAGTATCCTGGTATGTGTGGCCTCCTCAATCCCTCATTCCTGGTATGTGTGGCCTCCTCAATCCCCCATTCCTGGTATGTGTGGCCTCCTCAATCCCCCAATCCTGGTATGTGTGGCCTCCTCAATCCCCCAATCCTGGTATGTGTGGCCTCCTCAATCCAAGTATCCTGGTATGTGTGGCCTCCTCAATCCCTCATTCCTGGTATGTGTGGCCTCCTCAATCCCTCATTCCTGGTATGTGTGGCCTCCTCAATCCCCCATTCCTGGTATGTGTGGCCTCCTCAATCCCCCATTCCTGGTATGTGTGGCCTCCTCAACCCCCCAATCACTGCACACAAAACAATAAACACTTATACTCACCTTCCTTCCCTCACCTCTGCTCCAGCGCTGCATCTTGTCTGCTGCAGGTCATGTCGGCATCTGAGCAGCGCGCGCTCTCAGAAGCCGAGGTGAGCTGCTGCCAGCACATTCACTCCTCTCCACTGACAGCAGGAGATGCGGCTCAGCGCTCCTCCGTGCCCGCTACTAAAGAGAATGAATATTCCGTCTTCTCCTCGCCTATGGGAGTGGAGAAGAGGGAATATTCATGGCCCTTTAGCAGCGGGGACACGTGGTGGCTGCAGCATGTGCACCGCTCCTCCACTGCGCAACCCCTTACTCACCTATCCTCCTCGTTCCCATGCTGTTTGGGGCCCTCACGGCCCCCTCCGGCCAAGGGCCCCATAGCAGTGGCGTGGTCTGCCGCCATTGGCGGTACACCACTGCATCAGAGAGATATGTTACACAAAATAGTTAATAAATAACATTTCCCATATGTCTACTTAACATCAGCACAATATTGGAAACTATTTTTTTTTTTCTTAGGGAGCTATAAGGGTTAAAAGTTGACCAGCGATTTCTCATTTTTACAACAAAATTTACAAAACCATTTTTTTAGGGGCCACATCACATTTGAAGTCACTTTGAAGGGTCTTTATGACAGAAAATACCCAAAAGTGACACCATTCTAAAAACTGCACCCCTCAAGATGCTCAAAACCACATTCAAGAACTTTATTAACCCTTCATGTGCTTCACAGCAATTAATTGAACGTGAAAGGAAAAAATGAACATTTAACTCTTTTTCACTAAAATTTTAGTTTAACCCCCAATTTTTTTTTATTTTCACAAGTGTACCAGGAGAAATTGGAAACCAAAAGTTATTGTGCAATTTCTCCCAAGTACGCTGATACCCCATGTGTTGGAGAAAACTACTGTTTGGGTGCACTGCAGGGCTCGGAAGGGAAGGAGTGACGCTTTGGAATGCAGACTTTGTTGGAATTGTCTGAGGGCGTCATGTCACGTTCTCAGAGCCCCTGATGTGCCTAAACAGTGGAAATGGCCAACAAGTGCCCCCTTTTGGAACGGATACCCGATTTGTGAATCTTATAATGTAGTGTCATACGTCAGTTGTGTAGGACAACCTGACGAACACTACACAACTGATGTATGACAAACTGGCGAACACTATGTTAGTTGTGTAGTGTTCGTCAGGTTGTCATACGTCAGAAATTAATTTAGTAGTCCATGGAACTATGGTACCTTTTGAAGCATTCTTTCATGTACAGGCCAGGTTTGTCGGGGAAGGTGTCACATTGATAAATGGTGTCCTGGCGTATTCACCTTTTATAAACACACTCGGCACTTCTTTTGTGACTTCCCTCACAGCGGAAAAAAAGGCATCTGCCCCGGGAAATGCTGGTCTGGTACAATTCGAGGACCTTCAGTTCCGGAAGTACTGGGGCCCGCTCCGTCACCAGTGCAAAATATCAGGGCCTTGATAACTACCTCCTGGAACTGAAGGTACAATGTAGAAGTCTGGCCTGCACATTGTGACAGAAGGAAAGCGTTGTGCATTGCCATCTGTATAAGGTGCACGGCCAACTTCTTGTACCACACCTTGGCCTTTCTTAAAGCACTACTGTACGGCTGGAGGACTTGATCAGAGAGATCAACTCCCCCCCCATGTACTTGTTGTACCCCACTACACAGTCTGGTTTGACGACCTGTGTAGTGGAACCTTGTACAATGCTGACGGTGCTGCCATCACCATGTATGGTGGTCAAGAAAAGGACATCCCTCTTGTCCTTGACCACCAGAGGTTGGTCGCTACATTGGGAACTGCTCTCACCCCTTCTGAGCAGCTGCCCAATTAGCATCTTTGGGAGGCCTCTCTATTTTTGCAGACAGTATTGGAGGCTGCGGTACGTCGCGCAGAGAGGGACTTGAAGAGAGGGACACTGGTATAAAAGTTATCCACGCACAAGTGATAACCTTTATCCAGCAGTGGGTGCACCAAGTCCCACACGATTTTCCCACTCACTCCCAGAACAGGGGGGCATTCAGGGGATTCAATCCGGCAGTCCTTCCGTTCATAAACTCTAAACTTGTGAGTGTACCCTGAGGTACTCTCACAAAGTTTATACAGCTTGATTCCGTACTTGGCCTTCTTACTGGGCAGGTACTTCCGGAATCCAAGCCGCTCCATAAAAGCCATTAAGGACTCATCCACGCAGATGTCCCTTTGGGGCACGTACACTTCAGCAAACTTGTTGTTGAAGTGGACGATGACCGGTCGAACTTTGAAAAGATGATCAAAGTTCGGGTCATTGCGTGCCGGACACTTTGCATTATCGATGTAATGCAAGAACTTGTGGATGGCCTGAAAACGTTTCCGGGTCATGACCATTTGTAACACTGGAGTGTTATACAAAACGTCAACACTCCAATATCGCCAAAGTTCTGGCTTCTTCAGGATCCCCATATGAAGGACCAGGCCCCAAAACGTCATTATTTCTACTGCGTCTACAGGAGACCAGTTAGAAAATGATGAAGAGGGGTTTTGTTCCAAAAATTGATGAGTGTATAAATTAGTTTGGCCCACAAAGAGGTTTACAAGATCCTCAAAGAAAAAGTCTTTGAAAAAGTCTAGCTCTGTGAGGCTGGTGGTGTCAAACTTGATTCCTGATTCCGCCACAAAATCAGGAATCAGTGGCTCATAATTTTTGGAGGCCGAGGTCCACATGGGGTCAGTAGTGTGGGGGGGGGGGGCACTGGTTCATCTTTTCTCCTGGGGCGTCTGAGTGGCGGTACAGCAGAACCTGAAGGACTCCCGCTTTCCCGACTCCATGTTTTAAAATTGTGAGTAAAGAATAAAGGATCTTCATATTCAATGGCTTGCTCGAGTGCCATAATCTATCTGATAACAGGATATCAAAGGAAAAATCTTTCTTTGGGCAGAGCACCTGCTGATTAGCGATCCCTGGCTATTTGTGACTGACGCTCACTGGACTGCACAAAGGTATGCGATTGGAATAAGTGCTGGTTTTTCATTTTCTATTTATTTGACCTGAGAAGGAAGAGGAGGATAACGAGGAGTCAGAAAAATAAAGAAAGGTGGGATCCTCGCCCTCGCTGTCAGTGTCGGAGGCAAGAAAAGGGTATGCCTCCTCCACTGAATAGTGAGTTTGGGATGAGCGGGACATTTTTTTTTTAGTTATGTATGTGGTGCCTGTGTGTCAGTACTTTATTTAGAGTGTGTGTATGTGTGTCAGTGCGCTTGGTGTGAACTTTTTTTTCTGAAAAAAAAAAAGAGAAAAAAGGAACTACCGTAGGTGGTTCAAACAGCGAGCACGAGTGTGGATCGGTGAACTATGTCACCAATCAACTCTCGGCAGCTGCTGGGTGTGCGCGCGGATGTGGTGCAACGGACGAGGTTGTGTAAAACACCGAGCACGAGTGCTGATCAGTGATCTGTGGTCACTGATCAGCGCTCGGCCGCTGCAGGAAGCGCAAAAAAAAACAAAAACGGACAACAGTCGAGCGATGAAGTGATGATCAGCACTTGGTGGCAGAAAGGGGGATGGGAAGGGCGAGAGGGGGATTGGGGTGGATGAGAAGGGATCAAAAAATCCTACTTACAGTTGTCGACTTTCAGATGTCTTCTGTAAGATGTCTTCTGGAGCAGGAGCGGCGATTGTGGTGTCACAGGCTTCTGTGGCCCAGCACGGCGCAAAATCGGACAGCGCGACCGCCCTCTAGAAAAGAAAAAAAGGTTAGTTGAAAAAAAGGCAAAGTAGCGAGCACAAGTGCTGATCAGTGATTTGCGTCACCGATCAACTCTCGGTGGCTGCTGGATGCACGCACGGAGGTGGTACAAAGTGAGGGGAGGGGGGGGGGCAGAGAAAGAATTGACAGGGATGAAAAAAATGAATTGAAAAGCAGCAAGCACGACATTGATCAGTGACGTAGTCACGGGTCAGCGCTCAGCCGCTGCAGAACGCACAAAAAATTAAAAAACTGGGGGCAGGGTGGGTAAAAAGGGGGAGGGGGGTTGGGGTGGATGAGGGGAGAACAGGGATGGACTTACCAAAGTCTTCTCTGTTCTTCTTTCAGCAGCAGGTTCTGGAGCAAGATCTGCAGCAGCAGGAGACCCAGGATGCAGGAGACCGCAGCAGGACGCCGGAGCAGCAGCAACTGGAGCACGTGAGAAGATCTTGTGGTGTCACAGGTGCTCCTGTGGTAACACAAGGCCCAGCACAGAGGTGATCAAACGTGACCGCTCTGTATGTCACCAGCCGGTCACCTCCCGGTCAGGCACTCTGGTTGGCGCGATCGATGATGACATTGATCGCACCAATCAGAGATGGCTAAGGCTTGGGCAGCATCACAGGGGGTCACAGGGAGGCGACAGGCAGGTGACAAGCCGGTCACCGCCCTGTGACCGCCTTGTCACCTGTGTTCAGGTACTCTGATTGAAGCGATCGAGGTCATCATCGATCACTCCAATCAGAGCTCTCTGGGGCCTCAGCTGACATCACAAGGGGTCATGGGGCGGTGACAGGTAGATCACAAGCCGGTCACCGCGCAGTCGTGGTATGATCGGTGCGATCGATGTGACTGGCGATCACACCGATCATAGCGGGTTGGGGAGAGGGCTGGGGTCTCTTAGCAACAGCCTAGGATCGATGCTCTTATGAGCACCGATCCTAGGCTGCACATCACTGTTTCCAGCAATCTGATTGCCGGAAACCGTGAGAAATGCTGTGATTGGCTGTTCAATTCTGAACAGCCAATCACAGCGATCGTGTGTGTGTGGGTGGGGCGGCGCAAACAACCCGGGATGACGGCGCCATCTACCCTGAAGTAAGATGGCGCCGGAGATTTAATGCGATCACCGCGACTTTGGTCGAGGGACCGCATTAAAGCTAGGACATACTAATATGTATTAGGCTCTTAAGTCCCAGGGCACAGATACATATTAGTACGCCTTGGGCTACAAAGGGGTTAACGGCAATGGTACCAAATACTAATTAAATGTATGTAAACTTTTGACTTTGCAGTAAGTAATAAAGATGCCTTAAAACAGTCTCTCTCTCTCATTATTTTGGCATTTGGCAAATATTAAAAATTATGATAATCCTAATTTACCTAAAAAGGGAAAGGTTTATTCTGATTTCATGTCAGATATTGAGAAAAACATCATATGTGTCTTTTTATATAGTGTATGGAGACTTCTGGTTTCAACTGTATAAAATACACTGATACATTAAATAGAACCAGATACGTATCAAGGTATATATAAAGGAAATGGTATGGTACACAGAATGCTCCAATAATCCGCCTCAACGCGTTTCCCCAACAGGTTCATCAGGAGGCTTAATACAGGGATGATAATTCATGATGTTCAGCATAGTGTGCCTAATAGCCAGGTGTCCATGTATAAATATCCCAATTCATCCAAAACACCTCCCAGACTAGGAGACCCATTCCTAGAGGTGAATTGTCATAGGATATATAGAATGGAGTCTGTCTACAATAATGTACTGCGCCTGCGCTACTTCTCATGCACTAGAGGTCCGATAATGTCCATCAGCTAGTGTGCATGTCCGGAATTGACATGCTTTACACTGAAACACTAAATAAACTGATTGCCACCGCCCCACTGGTATCTGTGACTGCGCATTCCCATAGTTATGCGTTCTACGTCGGAACATATCTAGGATCATTGTCTGCGATTGCGTATGCCAGGATGTCTGCGTTCCACACCGGAGCACATATGGTATTGGATTGCATTCCATCTCAGAAAAATCCTCTCTCTGAGATCAGCATCATGGGAGACTAAAAACAAGTTGCGAAGACACTGGTGGGTCCCTCCTGCCAACCCCAAACAATATATCCATGGGGCCAGGTGATTTCTTTGTCCTCTCCTGGTCTCCCCAAAACGTATCCATGGTCTCTCTGATGGTCAAATGGAGGAGATCTGTATCTTTCCAGTCAGGGCTGATACCGTTAGAATAGAATCATTTAGAATAGAACACTGCACCTCTTTGGATAATGCCATGCAATCCATCTGCTGTCCTGAAGGATGTCTCTCATTCTCTTTGTAAAGTCTTTCTCCAATCTCTGTTTCAAGTGTGACTACTATAGAAACACATGTCCCTTCTGCTTCTCTGGGCTCAGCCCCCTGAATAGCAGAACTGCTCTCACCCCCCCCCCCCCCCCCAAAAGCTAAGTGTGCATTAGTGGAGGTATCTTTCTCAGGTGACCTCATCAACTGGGTCTACATGTGAGACTCCCTGAGGTGAAGGCTCCGCCGGATCTTCTTTCAACACTTACACAATGGGCCTGGACAATTTCTTGAACAATGGTTAGAGGCTCCTGAGATACTAATGCGATTAGTGGAATGCTGGACACTTTACAAGTTAAATTAGTGTACATAAACGGACGAGCAAGCAGAACATTAGTAAAACACAGCCAGCAATCTCTAATAAAACACAATAATGTATTTGTCTTGGATTAACAAATCTAATCGTCTGGCTAATTAAGATTTTACGCTGTATCGTCACACAAGTATTGCACATTCTCCCATCAAGCAATAGGCATGTAGATCTATTTCATCACTACATAAAATATGAGATGATGATAGCCCACAGTATATTCCTAAATGGTCAAATTTGACCCCTATTGCATAATTAGAGATCTACAAGGATCACCACACTTGTTAATTACTAAATAGTATATATGGGATATAACTGATGAGAAATAATTCTGATATAGAAGCTCAGATATCTCGATGAAGTACAACAATATGTGAACCCCATTTACAGGGAACTGAGTAACAATGGTTAGAGTATAAAACCCAAAAATGTAATCCAGAATGGGACTGTATTCACACAAAACAGGCATAGGAAATTTGCTTATCGAGTCCCTTAGGGGTTTATGAATCAAGTCTGGAAATTCACTTACTTTCCTTTTTGAGGATACATCTACTGAGATCACCTCCTCTCACATTGGGTTTAACCACCTCAATGATACAAAGGAGATGTCTCTGGTTTCACCTCAATGTGCCCTGTTCATGTGTCTCGACCATGGAGTATATCTCTCAAGTGCTCCCCACCCTCCTCCTAGATTGCCTCTTGGTCGTGCCTACATAATCTAGGGGACAGGTGCATGTGGCCATATATACAAGTCCTGAAGTTTTACAGTTGAAATAATCCCTCTGGCTCTGGAAAAAGGTTTTACCTGTAGAGGAACTCGAGATGTAATTGGATGAGACCATGTAAATCTATGTACAACATTCTCCACATCTAAAGAAACAGCAGATTCTTCTATCTAGACAAGTCCCCTTGCACTAAACGGTCCCTAATTGACCAACCCTTTCTGAAAGTTATTGTGTGAGTAGATCACACAGCACCCCCAGGTCCGGGTTGACTACAAGTACATACTAGTGTTTTCTGAGGATATTAAAGATACGGTCACTCCTATTACTCGTGTTATCCCATCTTTTTCTTGGTTAGGTATGAAGGAGTGTCTGTACCCTTTTTCCATGAATCTGGTGTTCATGTCTATGGCCAGTATATTCAAATCTGTGACATTACAGCAGTTTCTTCTCAACCATAAAAATAGGCCGTGGATATTGTTTTTTTTTTCTTTTTTATTTGCAGCATGGGGTGGTGGCTATCCCACTTCAATAGTTTATTAGTGCTTGTAGGTTTATGATATATGAGTGTCCCTAGGGTCCCATTGCAATCTTTCTTGATTAGTACATCTAGGAAAGGCAACTGGTAATAATTCAACTCTGATATAAATCTAAGGTCCACTTTATTGATGTTATGTTCCTTGACAAATTCAAGAAACTTTTCACTCGTCCCCGAGCAGATAATATATCTATACTATGTCCCAGTATATGGATGCCACCACTTATGATCATCCCTGAATATTGTGGTTTCCTCCCACCATCCCAGGAATAGGTTAGCATACGAGGGGGCACAGGGGCTCCTCATCATAGTACAGCTGAGCTCGGGAGAAGTACTTCCAGTCAAAAAGGAAGAAGTTATGAGTAAGAGTGAATTTTAGAAGATCCTCCATGAAGTCATTATGTCTGCTACACTCTATTGATCTCGATTTCAAGAAACGTCTTACTCCTCTGATACCATCCTCATGTGGTATATTACTGTACAAAGCCTCAATATCTAGTGAAGACTGCTTCCCTACCTGCATGTATACATGCTCGAGGGTCTACATGTAGGGGAGCAGGGAAAGGGAAACCCAACTCCAGAGGGATTATTCCAACCTCAAGCGGTACTGTGGGAACATTATACTGTGTGGGGGGCATCATACATACTGCATAAGGGGCATAATTGGGGCATTACACTGTGTGGGGGCATCATACATCCTGCATAAGGGGCATAATGGGGGCATTACACTGTGTGGGGGCATCATACATACTGTATAAGGGGCATAATGGGGGCATTACACTGTGTGGGGGGCATCATACATCGTGCATAAGGGGCATAATGGGGGCATTACACTGTGTGGGGGCATCATACATCCTGCATAAGGGGCATAATGGGGGCATTACACTGTGTGAGGGGCATCATACATCCTGCATAAGGGGCATAATGGGGGCATTACACTGTGTGGGGGGCATCATACATCCTGCATAAGGGGCATAATGGGGGCATTACACTGTGTGGGGGCATCATACATCCTGCATAAGGGGCATTACACTGTGTGGGGGCATCATACATCCTGTATAAGGGGCATAATGGGGGCATTACACTGTGTGGGGGGCATCATACATCCTGCATAAGGGGTATAATGAGGGCATTACACTGTGTGGGGGCATCATACATCCTGCATAAGGGGCATTACACTGTGTGGGGGGCATCATACATCCTGCATAAGGGGCATAATGGGGGCATTACACTGTGTGGGGGGCATCATACATCCTGCATAAGGGGCATAATGGGGGCATTACACTGTGTGGGGGGCATCATACATCCTGCATAAGGGGCATAATGGGGGCATTACACTGTGTGGGGGGCATCATACATCCTGCATAAGGTGCATAATGGGGGCATTACACTGTGGTGGCATCATACATCCTGCATAAGGGGCATAATGGGGGCATTACACTGTGTGGGGGCATCATACATCCTGCATAAGGGGCATAATGGGGGCATTACACTGTGTGGGGGCATCATACATACTGTATAAGGGGCATAATGGGGGCATTATACTGTGTGGGGGCATCATACATC
Organism: Phyllobates terribilis; assembly: GCF_046119375.1. Classification (NCBI taxonomy): domain Eukaryota; kingdom Metazoa; phylum Chordata; class Amphibia; order Anura; family Dendrobatidae; genus Phyllobates; species Phyllobates terribilis. The sequence goes on from NW_027362845.1 coordinate 6,430,274, forward strand.
CTGCATAAGGGGCATAATGGGGGCATTACACTGTGTGGGGGCATCATACATCCTGCATAAGGGGCATAATGGGGGCATTACACTGTGGGGGGCATCATACATACTGCATAAGGGGTATAATGGGGGCATTACACTGTGGGGCAGTAAAGGGGTCCTGTACTATGAGAACAATACGTTTCCTCCCTTCCTGTCTCCATAGTTGGGTCGTATGTATCTATTACAGGAAACAGAACAAAAACCTTATGATTCTTATAAAGGGGCAACACAAGACCCCAAAAGAGTCTCGGCGCTGAAGGGGTTAATGCCCCCTGCGCCCAGTAATGGGGGTCTCCACATACCTCCACCTGCAGTGCCGCCACCACATATATGGCTGCTCTGTGCGCACAGGAGCTGTGATGAGGTCACAAGAGGGGAGGAGTCAGGGGTCACATGATCAGGGGCCTCAGTGGATGCAGGACTCTGCTGTGCTGGTTGTCATGGTGCTGGATGAGCTGAAGTTTATGTGTGGGGTCAGGAGGGGTTTACAGTGTGGATGTAGCAGAGCCGCGTGTGTACGAGGTGTACGGAGCGGAGCCGTGTGTGTATGAGGCGTACGGAGCGGAGCCGCGCGCGTACGAGGCGGACAGAGCGGAGCCGCGTGTGTACGAGGTGTACGAAGCGAAGCCGTGTGTGTTTATGGAGCCCTGTGTCTACGGAGCCGTGCATGTACTGAGCCGTGTGTGTACGGAGCGGAGCCGTGTGTGTACAAGGTGTACGGAGCGGAGCCGTGTGTGTTCGAGGTGTACGGAGCGGAGCCGTGTGTGTACGAGGTGTACGGAGCGGAGCCGCGTGTGTACGAGGTGCACGGAGCGGAGCCGTGTGTGTACGAAGTGTACGGAGCGGAGCCGCGTGTGTACGAGGTGTACGGAGCGGAGCCGCGTATGTACCAGGTGTACGGAGCGGAGCCGCATGTGTACCAGGTGTACGGAGCGGAGCCGTGTGTGTTTATGGAGCCCTGTATGTACATAGCCCTGTGTCTATGGAGCCATGCATGTACGGAGCGGAGCCATATGTATATGAGGTGTATGGAGCCGTGTGTGTATAGAGCCGTGTGTGTATGCTGTATACAGCTGTATACTCCCAGGTTCGGTCGCAGACCCCACGGCTCTTTATCAGACTGTAGAAAACTGACACTGGACACTCGGTAAAACTGCGCTCGGACGTCTCTTGTTTCTCGCACAGATATTGATGACATAAGATGGAGTCAGACGAACCCTCCTACAAAACCTGATAACAAAGTCATTACTACAGGACTGGATGAGAAAGGGATTTATTCTACAAGAAACGCTGAGGCCACAAATGAGAGAATCCGGGCCCCGTGGCTGGATACGCCGGACCCCCAGCGTGTTAGGACCAGACGGGGTCTTTGTCCCTGGAGCTTCTCTGCTCGGTATAATGAGACTCTGATCTTGTTCTTATAAAGAGGGTTGGAGTAAAATAGAAGCTGCCTGAATATGAGGACCTTGTCTGATCTCTATGTCCTTGTGTACAGAGCTATGGAGATAGCGCTATTCTCTGTATAATAGATGTGATGTCGCTGGAGCCCTAATATTCCTGTACAGGGGTCTCTGTAGAGATAATCTTACCCCAGCATTATGGATTAGGAGAAAGAAAAAAAGGGATTGGGGACATTTTATTGTAACTTCCATTAAAAAAACCCTGTAATCTACTATATAATCGGCTAATGTTTTGGCTAATTTGAATACTATTCCACCTGCTGATTTTGATGCTGATTTTGATGTGTTGTCTGATTTACCTGCCGGTAATGAGAATGTAGCCTTCACTGGCGGCATCTCGTCTTCTTTTCTACCTCCCACTAGTCCTGGTAATATTATTGACACCTTTCAGGATCGTGTTATCCGGGAGGTTGAATCATTGATTTATGTACTCCCGCTTTCTAATTTGTCACAAAATGAGAAATCGGCTTTGAATGAAATTAAATCTTGGAAGGATGTTGTACGTAAAGCAGATAAAGGTGGTAAAATAGTATTACTTAATAAAGATTTTTATGTGGCAGAGTCATTGTCGCAATTGGCAGATTCCAATACTTCTACACCTTTACCTAGTGACCCCACATTTAAAAATAAAAATTTATTGAGATCTTTATTAAGAAAATACGTAGAGAAAGGCGTTCTATCTAAATCTACTGCTGAAAAGCTTCTGCCAGAATTCCCATTGAGGCCTTATTGGTATACTATACCTAAAATCCATAAGTGTACCAAAATCCCCCCAGGCTGCCCTATTGTCTCCGGGGTGGGCTCCCTTTTGGAGCCTCTCTCGAGATATATAGATTGGCTTTTAAAACCGTTTCTACAAAAAATACCTTCATTCATAAAGGACACTGATAGTTTTCTGGTTGCTCTAAAGCAGTGGTCCCCAACCTTTTTTGCACCAGGGACCGGCTTGAAGCAAGATCATTTTTCCATGGCCCAGCAAGGAGGGGGTGGGGTGGGCGGGGCTTTGGTCATATGGGGGCGGGGTAATGGAGGGATTTGGAGTTTAGTGCATACTTATCATATAGTGTAGACCAGGTCCCCGCCAGGAGCTATGCCAGGAGCTCCACATAATGTGCTGTGCCAGGAGCCGCATCACTGAGGCCCCATCACGCCCTGCAGCAGGACAGGGCAGCTGTCCTGACAGCTGCTGTTCAGCTGCATTTACTTCATCCCAGGGGCGGACACAGACTGTAGTGGGCCCCTGTGCAAGACATTTTTTGGGGCCCCCCCCCGCTCTTTATAAGGCAACAAAGTTATGTAAACATAACCCTCCCATGTGCATCTCTCACCCCCCCATGTGCAGCTCACCCCCCGTGCATCTATCATCCCCCTCCGTGCATCTCTCATCCCCCTCCGTGCATCTCTCACCCCCCCGTGCATCTCTCATCCACCCCCCGTGCATCTCTCATCCCCTCCGTGCATCTCTCACCCCCCGTGCATCTCTCATCCACCCCTCGTGCATCTCTCATCCCCTCCATGCATCTCTCATCCCCCCCGTGCATCTCTCATCCCCCCCGTGCATCTCTCATCCCCCCGTGCATCTCTCATCCCCCCGTGCATCTCTCACCCCCCCGTGCATCTCTCATCCCCTCCGTGCATCTCTCACCCCCCCGTGCATCTCTCACCCCCCCTTGCATCTCTCACCCCCCCGTGCATCTCTCCCCTGCCCCCCATGTGCATCTCTCATCTCTCCCCTCCCCCCCATGTGCATCTCTCATCTCTCCCCTCCCCCCCATGTGGATCTCTCCCCTCCCCCATGTGGATCTCTCATCTCTCCCCTCCCCCATGTGCATCTCTCATCTCTCCCCTCCCCCCGTGTGCATCTCCCATTCCCCCCACTCCTAGTTAATTGTATTTAAAAAAAAATAAAACTTGTTATACTTACCCCCATGCGATCCCTGCAGAATCCTGGCGCTCGTCCAAATCGCTGACACCAGGTTCTCCTGCCTTCCGGTCATGTGACGGCGCCGTCACATGACCGGAAGTCAGAGGAATTATGACATGTCCTGGACCCGGCGCTTTGCATGGGGCCGGGGGCCCCATGAGGAGAGAGACGCACAAGAGGGGGGCTCCGAGGGGGCTCCTACCGGCCGGGCCCCATACTGGAGTCAGGGCAGTCATGCCCTGATGGCGGCCCTGCTGGAGGCTGGAGGGGCCCCCTCTCCCTCGGGGCCCCCGTTCAATGAACCGGCTGCACGGGCGGTAGTTCCGCCCCTGCTTCATCCTGCTTCAGGACCTGTGGTGACATCACAGTTATGTACCTTGATGTCATCACAGGTCCTCTACAGGTCTACCCTGCGGGAGTCTAGAACAGCGGGCAGCATCCACCCCACACAGTGTGCTCTGAACCACCGCAGACCAGAGCACACTGTCAATGTTTAGTGATTGTCTGTGGTGGTGCCGCGGACCGGCTGAAAAACCCCAACGGCCCGGTCCTGGTCCGCGGACCGGCGGTTGGGGACCTCTGCTCTAAAGGAGGTTAACTGGCAACCTGATTTTTCTCTATGTTCTATAGATGTTACCAGTTTATACACTCGCATCCCCAAAGCACTAGGGTTGGAGGCAGTAAAAAAATTCCTGATGCAGTCTAATAAAAGTGAGTAATTTTCCTCCTTTATTTTAGAAAGCCTTGATTTTGTGCTCTCAAATAACTGTTTTCAGTCCCAGAACCAATGGTACCGCCAGAATATCGGGACTGCGATGGGCACACCCGCAGCGTGTGTCTATGCTAATATTTTTTTTATCTTTTTGTGAAACGCAATTTATTATTTCCTGCAAAAATCCGTTTGTTAAGTGTATTAGATCTTTTTTAAGATATATTGATGATATTTTCATCGCTTGGTCGGGTACCGCAGAAGATTTTACGGCTTTTGTTCAGTTTTTGAACACCACAAATACAGCTAATATGAATTTTACTGCGAATTTTGGAGGACTTTTTCTTGATTTTCTGGATGTTTCCATTTCAATTGAAAATAATACCATTCACACATAATTATTTAAAAAACCTTCAGCTGGTAATACTTTGTTACATTATAATAGTGCTCATCCAGTGCAGACTAAATCTGTGGTTCCATACAGCCAATTTCTCCGTCTGCGTAAATTGAATACTTCTGACCAAACCTTTCTTGATCAGGCTTCTGAGTTGAAAAACAACTTTCTTGCCCGTGGTTATCCTAGACATGAACTAAATACCGCACTTGAGAAAGCACAAAAATTTACACGAGATAGTCTTTTATCAAAACGCTATAAGTCATCCTCCCATCATGCACAAATGGCTACTAAAAGGTTTGTAACACAGACCTGTAGAAGCGTCTTCACGTGAAACAGCTGTTGTTGGCTTTTTTCTTCCCCGCTCTCCCTGCTTGCCGGACTTTTTATCCTCAGGAAATAAAGATTCTGCTTTTAAGGACTGGTGAGTGCAGCTCATTTTTCTTTCTTATGGTTATTTTGGAATTATTGACAAGTTTATTATGACATCATAAAGGTGAGTGCAACCAGCACTTATTTAATATATATTTGAGTCTTGATACTGCACTTACAATCTGTGCTCTCTCCCCTCTACTTATTTTAAAGTATGTTTTTGGAGTGTGGGAGGAAACTGGAGAACCCGGAGGAAACCCACACAAACACGGGGAGAACATACAAACTCCTTGCAGATGTTATCCTTGGTGGGATTTGAACCCAGGACCCCAGAGCTGCAGGGCTGCAGGGCTGCAGGACTGCAGTGCTAACCACTGAGCCACCATGCTACCCTACCTTTCCACCCCTCTTTGTTACTTCGGGAGCCGGGCTAACTATGGGGCAGCCGCCACTGGCCGTTGAGCACTGGTCAGCTGCCCATATATTGATAGATTGGATAATTCTAAATGCAGCGACACCAAATATCTGTATATTTTATTTTTTTTGTTATTCTATTTTGAATGTGGTGAAAGGGGGGATTTAAACTTTTATATTTTTTAAATATTTTTAAAAGCATTTTTTTTTTACTTTTCACTTCCTTCAATAGTCTCTATGGGAGAGTAGAAGCTGCGATCATCAGATGACCTGTGTGTAGCAGAAATGCTCACTGGCTATGAGCGCCGACCGCTAGGCGGCGTTCATAGCATCTTGGCAATGACAACCGCAGGGGTCTCCTGCAGACCCCAGGTTGTCATGCCAGCCCATCAGCGATTCACGGTCATGTGACCTGGTTTTGGCTCCCATTCCTGAGAAAAAATACTGACCGAATACTGACCAAAAACTGATAGTGGGGCCATAGCCTTAATTTGAGGGTATTCACATCCTAATTGAAGGGTTTAGGAATTACAGCTCTTTAATATGGAGCAGTATCTTTTTCATGGGACCAAAGTAATTGGACAATTATCTCAAAAGCTCTTTCATTGACTGCATGGGCTCTTCCCTCATTAATCCATCATCAATTAAGCAGGTAAAAGGTTTGGAGCTGATTCCAGGTGTGGCATTTGTATTTGGAAACTGTTGCTGTGAACCCATAATGCGGAAAAGAGCTCTCATTGAATTGAAACAGACCATCATTATATTATATTAATATTAAAGTGTAAGAAATGCACAGTAGCATAAAGTAACCTCACCAGTCAAAAGGGAAAAACACACCCGACACACGTATTGCACCTGGCTTCGTCATGGGGAGATGGTGGACTGAACAACCAGGCTATTTACATGTAGGACCCAATCAAAAAGTTGTAACGCATGTGGATTCCTGCACATACAAAATGAATGGAACATCATCCAAGAAGCGGTAGTGACTTCAGACACTATCTTCAGATGGCCCGCCCACTGAAAACAAGGTGCCTGTGTGCATGATTGATGGTGCTGTTTTCATGTGATGCGACCAACACGTGAGAGGAAGCAGTCATCTCACCGCTGACGCGCCAATACTGGAGGTGCTGACGGATTCGGCACATAAAAAAAAACACATGATAATGAATAATGTGGTGGCAGAATGGGAAGTGATGTACGATCACATCATTATAGTCACGGTCATGTGGCTGGGCAGAGAAGATCACATGGACAGCAGTCACATGATCAGTTCTTCACAATACAGATGGACAATGACCCAAAACATAGTGCGAAAGCAACTCTGGAGTTTTTTACTGTAAAGCAGTGAAATATTCTGTGATGGCGCAATGGTCACGTCAGTAACCAGATCTCGACCCCATCGAGCTGCATTTCACAGGCTGAAGACAAAACATAAGGGAGAAAGACCCACAAACAACCAACAACTGAAGTCACTGCAGTAAAGGCGGCAAAGCCTCACAAAGGAGGAAACCCAGCGTTTAGTGACGTCCATGGCTTCCAGACTTCAGGCCGTCACAGCTGCAAAGGATTCTCTACAAAGTATTAATGAGCATTTTATTTATGGTAAAGTTAATTTCTCCAATTACTTTTCAGCCCCTGAAATGAGGAGGCTTCGTAGAAAAATGTTTGTAATTCCTAAACGTTTCACAGGAGATTTTTGTTTAATCCTTTTAATTAAACCTGAAAGTCTCCGCTTCAATTACATCTCAGTTGTTTCATTTTAAAATCCAAATTAGTGGCCTGCAGAGCTGAAATCACAAAGATTCACTGTCCAAATATTTCTGGACCGAACTGTATTCATATATTTACACTATATGGACAAATATTGCATCTCTTGCCCCCAAAACAAAACCCAAAATGTTCTCCTGCCCCTTTTCCTAACTCCTAATCCCCAAATAGACAAGGACATTCGGAGTTTCCAATCCTCCCTCTTTGGCCACGGCCCCACTATCAGTATTCGGTCAGTATTTTTTCTCAGGAGTGGGAGCCAAAACCAGGTGAGGAACAATCAGAGAAAAGGTATAATAGAAACAAGTCACCAATTCTGCATTTATCACCCACTCCTGAGAAAAAATACTGACCAAATACTGATAGTGGGGCCTTTTGTAGATAAAGCATCTTCAGCCTCGGCTCTTTACCTCCTACAGACAAAATGGTGGGAAAACTAAACACTTTTTATTAATCCGTTATATTTTATTACAGTTTTTATTACAGGGAAATTACAATAAAATGTCCCCAATCCCTTTTCCCTTCTCCCGATCTATAATGCTGGGGTAAGATTATCTCTACAGAGACCCCTGTACAGGAATATTAGGGCTCCAGCGACATCACATCTATTATACAGAGAATAGCGCTATCTCCATAGCTCTGTACACAAGGACATAGAGATCAGACAAGGTCCTCATATTCAGGCAGCTTCTATTTTACTCCAACCCTCTTTATAAGAACAAGATCAGAGTCTCATTATACCGAGCAGAGAAGCTCCAGGGACAAAGACCCCGTCTGCTCCTAACACGCCGGGGGTCCGGAGTATCCAGCCACGGGGCCCGGATTCTCTCATTCGTGGCCCCAGCGTTTCTTGTAGAATAAATTCCTTTCTCATCCAGTCCTGTAGTAATGACTTTGTTTTCAGGTTTTGTAGGAGGGTTCGTCTGACTCCATCTTATGTTATCAATATCTGTGCGAGAAACAGGCGACGTCCGAGCGCAGTTTTACCGAGTATCCAGTGTCAGTTCTTCTACAGTCTGATAAAGAGCCGCGGTGTCTGCAACCGAACTTGGGGAGTATACAGCTGTATACAGCGTACACACGGCTCTGTACACACACGGCACTGTACACACACGGCTCCGTACACACATGGCTCCGTACACACACGGCTCCGTACACACAAGGCTCCGCTCCGTACACCTCGTACACGCGCGACTCCGCCCCGTACACCTCGAACGCGCGGCTCCGCTCCGTACGCCTCGTACACGCGCGGCTCCGCTCCGTACGCCTCGTACACGCGCGGCTCCGCTCCGTACGCCTCGTACACGCGCGGCTCCGCTCCGTACGCCTCGTACACGTGCGGCTCCGCTCCGTACGCCTCGTACACGCGCGGCTCCGCTCCGTACGCCTCGTACACGCGGCTCCGCTCCGTACGCCTCGTACACGCGCGGCTCCGCTCCGTACGCCTCGTACACGCGCGGCTCCGCTCCGTACGACCTCGTACACGCGCGGCTCCGCTCCGTACGACCTCGTACACGCGCGGCTCCGCTCCGTACGCCTCGTACACGCGCGGCTCCGCTCCGTACGCCTCGTACACGCGCGGCTCCGCTCCGTACGCCTGGTACACGCGCGGCTCCGCTCCGTACGCCTCGTACACGCGCGGCTCCGCTCCGTACGCCTCGTACACGCGCGGCACCGCTCCGTACGCCTCGTACACGCGCGGCTCCGCTCCGTACGCCTCGTACACGCGCGGCTCCGCTCCGCACGCCTCGTACACGCGCGGCTCCGCTCCGCACGCCTCGTACACGCGCGGCTCCGCTCCGCACGCCTCGTACACGCGTGGCTCCGCTCCGCACGCCTCGTACACGCGCGGCTCCGCTCCGTACGCCTCGTACACGCGCGGCTCCGCTCCGTACGCCTCGTACACGCGCGGCTCCGCTCCGTACGCCTCGTACACGTGCGGCTCTGCTTCGTACAGCTCGTACACACGCGGCTCTGCTCCGTACACCTCGTACACACACGGCTCTGCTCCGTACACCTCGTACACACACGGCTCTGCTCCGTACACCTCGTACACACAGCTCCGCTCCGTACACCTCGTACACACAGCTCCGCTCCGTACACCTCGTACACACGCGGCTCCGCTCCGTACACCTCGTACACACGCGGCTCTGCTCCGTACACCTCGTACACACAGCTCCGCTCCGTACACCTCGTACACGCGCGGCTCCGCTCCGTACGCCTCGTACACGCGCGGCTCCGCTCCGTACGCCTCGTACACGCGGCTCCGCTCCGTACGCCTCGTACACGCGCGGCTCCGCTCCGTACGCCTCGTACACGCGCGGCTCCGCTCCGTACGACCTCGTACACGCGCGGCTCCGCTCCGTACGCCTCGTACACGCGCGGCTCCGCTCCGTACGCCTCGTACACGCGCGGCTCCGCTCCGTACGCCTGGTACACGCGCGGCTCCGCTCCGTACGCCTCGTACACGCGCGGCTCCGCTCCGTACGCCTCGTACACGCGCGGCACCGCTCCGTACGCCTCGTACACGCGCGGCTCCGCTCCGTACGCCTCGTACACGCGCGGCACCGCTCCGTACGCCTCGTACACGCGCGGCTCCGCTCCGTACGCCTCGTACACGCGCGGCTCCGCTCCGCACGCCTCGTACACGCGCGGCTCCGCTCCGCACGCCTCGTACACGCGCGGCTCCGCTCCGCACGCCTCGTACACGCGTGGCTCCGCTCCGCACGCCTCGTACACGCGCGGCTCCGCTCCGTACGCCTCGTACACGCGCGGCTCCGCTCCGTACGCCTCGTACACGCGCGGCTCCGCTCCGTACGCCTCGTACACGTGCGGCTCTGCTTCGTACAGCTCGTACACACGCGGCTCTGCTCCGTACACCTCGTACACACACGGCTCTGCTCCGTACACCTCGTACACACACGGCTCTGCTCCGTACACCTCGTACACACAGCTCCGCTCCGTACACCTCGTACACACGCGGCTCCGCTCCGTACACCTCGTACACACGCGGCTCTGCTCCGTACACCTCGTACACACAGCTCCGCTCCGTACACCTCGTACACACGCGGCTCTGCTCCGTACACCTCGGACACACACGGCTCTGCTCCGTACACCTCGTACACACGCGGCTCTGCTCCGTACACCTCGTACACACACGGCTCTGCTCCTTACACCTCTTACACACACGGCTCTGCTACATCCACACTGTAAACCCCTCCTGACCCCACACATAAACTTCAGCTCATCCAGCACCATGACAACCAGCACAGCAGAGTCCTGCATCCACTGAGGCCCCTGATCATGTGACCCCTGACTCCTTCCCTCCTGTGACCTCAATTCATATATGTGGTGGCGGCTCTGCAGGTGGAGGTATGTGGAGACCCCCATTACTGGGCGCAGGGGGCATTAACCCCTTCAGCGCCGAGACTCTTTTGGGGTCTTGTGTTGCCCCTTTATAAGAATCATAAGGTTTTTGTTCTGTTTCCTGTAATAGATACATACGACCCAACTATGGAGACAGGAAGGGAGGAAACGTATTGTTCTCATAGTACAGGACCCCTTTACTGCCCCACAGTGTAATGCCCCCATTATGCCCCTTATGCAGTATGTATGATGCCCCCACACAGTGTAATGCCCCCATTATGCCCCTTATGCAGGATATATGATGCCCCACACAGTGTAATGCCCCCATTATGCCCCTTATGCAGGATGTATGATGCCCCCACACAGTGTAATGCCCCCATTATGACCCTTATGCAGGATGTATGATGCCCCTGTAATAGTGGGGAAGGGCGTAGCCTTCCCTTGAGACTGAGAGAGTAAAAGGAAGAGTTCCTGAAGACAGACCTCCCCAACTGTGGTAGGCCAAGCTAAGGGGGTTAGCTTTAGTGGTCCGGTTGGTAGAGCAGAGGGGGAACTTAGTGCCCTTATCAAGCCTAGAGAGATATAGAGCTTGTTCCTGGTATAGTTCCTTCTGGGCTGTAGTACCTGAAAACAGCCACAAGATGCCACTGTTCGGGGTGCAGATGTCAGGATGAGTCTGCTAGCCGAGCTATAGACAGTGATGGGTTAAGGTTCTGTGATGACAGCTCACTGAGGGTGGGCATATTAGGAAAGTCTCTGTTTTAATTTCCTGAATCAGGAAGTGATAGAGTAGTACAAGAAGGGATTGCGACCTGATGAGACAGCCTTACTATAGTGGCTGCTAGGGTAGACGGGAGCTCCGAACCCTCAGACAGTGAGATCCCAGTGCGCAGTTCTCCCCACGCAAGAGCACGAGTCCTGTTCGCTCGCCGTAGAAACTCACCAAAGCGTAGTGAGGACACGGGGCACTTCTGGTCTGCAGGCAGCAGAGGAAGCTAAACAGTACTCCAAGCCAAGACGTGGGGGAGAGATATCGGATCCGTTCACTGTTAATACAGAGGAGTCTCTAGGGCCAGGAATTATAGCCACAGAGATGCTCTGCTTAAAGAGGGAACCAGGGCTGAAGCAGTTAACGGCGCCTGTGAGGGAGATGATTACCTGTCGGGCCTTATCCATTATATCTGACTGTAAATACTGTAAATATTCCTCTTCCCCAAGTAAAGTCCAAGTTCTGGTTAAGAACCTCGTGTCCTCTGAAATTATTGCTGCCCTGGTCCCAGAAGAAAATTGCCTGGAGACAGCCGCGATCGGATGGCGTGAAGTAAGTGAAGAGCACTACATACACAGCCACACTTCAGAGAGAGGACACGTATTGTCTGTAGGGTGCCATAGCGAGAGGGGGCTACAGCTCGTCCACGACTACCTCGCTGGGGCACCTTACACCCCCCCCACACAGTGTAATGCCCCCATTATGCCCCTTATGCAGGATGTATGATGCCCCCACACAGTGTAATGCCCCCATTATGACCCTTATGCAGGATGTATGATGCCCCCACACAGTGTAATGCCCCCATTATGCCCCTTATGCAGAATTTATGATGCCCCCACACAGTGTAATGCCCCCATTATGCCCCTTATGCAGGATGTATGATGCCCCCACACAGTGTAATGCGCCCGTTATGCCCCTTATGCAGGATGTATGATGCCCCCATACAGTGTAATGCCCCCATTATGCCCCTTATGCAGGACGTATGATGCCCCCACACAGTGTAATGCCCCCATTATGCCCCTTATGCAGGATGTATGATGCCCCCACACAGTGTAATGCCCCCATTATGCCCCTTATGCAGGATGTATGATGCCCCCACACAGTGTAATGCCCCCATTATGCCCCTTATGCAGTATGTATGATGCCCCCACACAGTGTAATGCCCCCATTATGCCCCTTATGCAGGATGTATGATGCCCCCACACAGTGTAATGCCCCCGTTATGCCCCTTATGCAGGATGTATGATGCCCCCATACAGTGTAATGCCCCCATTATGCCCCTTATACAGGATGTATGATGCCCCCCACAGTGTAATGCCCCCATTATGCCCCTTATGCAGGATGTATGATGCCCCCACACAGTGTAATGCCCCCATTATGCCCCTTATGCAGGATGTATGATGCCCCCACACAGTGTAATGCCCCCGTTATGCCCCTTATGCAGGATGTATGATGCCCCCCCCCACAGTGTAATGCCCCCATTATGCCCCTTATGCAGGATGTATGATGCCCCCACACAGTGTAATGCCCCCATTATGCCCCTTATGCAGGATGTATGATGCCCCCACACAGTGTAATGCCCCCATTATGCCCCTTATGCAGGATGTATGATGCCCCCACACAGTGTAATGCCCCCATTATGCCCTGTAATCAGGTGACTGGATACAACGCACAGACATACACAATGTGGGAGTAACAAATATAATTATTTATGTCCCTGATATGGGGGAATTGTGATAACTATAGCAACAGTGAATAATGCAGAACAGGGAGATTACAAGGTGAAATCTAGAATATCAGATATACAATGAATTCTCCGGCTCACTCTAACTGTAATCGCAGCCTCTGACCGTATGTTACTTTAGCTATTGACTAGGGTGATGGTCCCGACAAATATATATATAATTTACACACACACACTGGGTATGGAAAGTATTCAGACCCCTTTAAATTTTTCTTTCTTTGTTTTATTGCAGCCATTTGGTAAATTCTAAAAAGTTCATTTTTTCTCATTAAAGTACACTCTGCACCCCATCTTGACTGAAAAAAAGACAGAAATGTAGAAATTTTTGCAAATTTATTAAAAAAGAAAAACTGAAATATCACATGGTCATAAGTATTCAGACCCTTTGCTCAGTATTGAGTAGAAGCACCCTTTTGAGCTAGTACAGCCATGACTCTTCTTGGGATTGATGCAACAAGTTTTTCACACCTGGATTTGGGGATCCTCGGCCATTCTTCCTTACAGATCCTCTCCAGTTCCGTCAGGTTGGATGGTGAACGTTGGTGGACATCCATTTTCAGGTCTCTCCAGAGATGCTCGATTGGGTTTAGGTCAGGGCTCTGGCTGGGCCAGTCAAGAATGGTCGCAGAGTTGTTCTGAAGCCACTGCTTTGTTGTTTTAGCTGTGTGCTTAGGGTCATTGTCTTGTTGGAAAGTGAACCTTCGGCCAAGTCTGAGGTCCAGAGCACTCTGGAAGAGGTTTTCATCCAGAATATCTCTGTATTTGGCCGCATTCATGTTTCCTTCAATTGCAACCAGCTATCCTGCCCCTGCAGCTGAAAAACACCCCCATAGCATGATGCTGCCACCACCATGTTTCACTGTTGGGATTGTATTGGGCAGGTGATGAGCAGTGCCTGGTTTTCTCCACACATACCTCTTAGAATTATCACCAAAAAGTTCTATCTTCGTCTCAGACCAGAGAATCTTATTTCTCATAGTCTGGGAGTCCTTCATGTGTTTTTGAGCAAACTCTATGCGGGCTTTCATATGTCTTACACTGAGGAGAGGATCCGTCGGGCCACTCTGCCATAAAGGCCCTACTGGTGGAGGGCTGCATTGATAGACTTTGTGGAACTTTTTCCCATCTCCCTACTGCATCCCTGAAACTCAGCACAGTGATCTTGGGTTTCTTCTTTACCTCTCTCACCAAGGCTCAGTTTGGCTGGATGGCAAGGTCTAGGAAGACTTCTGGTGGTCCCAAACTTCTTCCATTTAAGGAATATGGAGGCCACTGTTTTCTTAGGAACCTTGAGTATTGCATAAATTCTTTTGTAACCTTGGCCAGGTCTGTGCCTTGCCACAATTCTGTCTCTGAGCTCCTTGGGCAGTTCCTTTGAGCTTATGATTCTCATTTGGTCTGACATGCACTGTGAGGTCTTATATAGACAGGTGTGTGCCTTTCCAAATCAAGTCCTATCAGTTTAATTAAACACTGCTGGACTCCAATGAAGGTGTAGAACCATCTCAAGGAGGATCACAAGGAAATGGACAGCATGTGACTTAAATATGATTGTCTGAGCAAAGGGTCTGAATACTTATGACCATGTCATATTTCAGTTTTTCTTTTTTAATAAATTTGCAAAAATTTCTACTTTTTTTTTTTTTTTCAGTCAAGATGGGATGAAGAGTGTACTTTAATCAGAAAAAAAATAAACTTTTTTAGAATTTACCAAATAGCTGCAATGAAACAAAGAGTGAACAATTTAAAGGGGTCTGAATACTTTCTGTACCCACTGTATATAATATTTTCCCTAGCGGGGGTTTCCGGTTCTTCCCCGTAGGATGCAAGTCCTCCTGACAAAGTTTATCAAGGCTCGCTGGGCCGCCATCACTTCAACCAGCCTTGCCCTGCTTGTTGTAGTAGCCTGGACCAACCCCTGTAGCATACGTCAGTGCTGGAAGCAGCAGCCTGGCTCACTTGCGCCTCCCACTCTTAACTGTAGCCGTATACTCCCGAGAGGAATCTCCTCGCGGATCTTCGGTGCTTATCCAACTGTGGGCATTTCTCATACCCGAAGTACTGGGGTCTAGTTCTCTGGCCTTGACTGGCGTAGCTATGACTTCGGCTCTTGACCGGCGCAGGTCTGGTTCTTGGGCTTTAGCTAGCATAGACTGGATTCTGGGACTCATCTGGCACCGGCCGGGTTCTGCTTCCCGGCGCACCACAACGCGCTGCCTTGGGTTTTACCACGGCCTGGTTCCTCGGCTTCAGATTCCCCTGCACATATCGTGCTCGATTCTTTGCTTGGCAACAAATCTGCTCCCATTTTGGGGAGCTGGCCTTTTATGTCAAGAAACTGTGTCATCAAAGTCACCTTACCCGGTGAACCATCTAGACTCCTTCCTGAAACTCGACCTCTTCCCATTGGTTCTGGAGGGTTCCGCTTGGACGACAAATGGCAATCTTCTTATACAAATGCTGCACAACACTGAGGATTTTCTCTTTTTATGGCGCACAATCTTACACTCCTTATGCAGTATGTATGATGCCCCTCACACAGTATAATGTTCCTACAGTACTGCCATCTCTCATACAAAAGATAATATTTCCATAGTTCCACCATCCGCCCCACACACAGTATAATGTTTCCACTGTACAACCATCCCTCACACACATTATAATATTCCCACTGTACCACCATTCCCACCACACACAGTATAATGTTCCCACAGTACTAGCATTCCCCTAGCACAAAGTTTAATGTTCCCACAATACCACCATCCTTCCATGCACATTATAATGTTTCCTGAGGACTGCCATCCCCCACTAACAGTGTAATGTTCCCACAGTACTGCCACCTCCCCACACACAGTAAAATTTTCCCACAGTACTGCCTCCTACATACACAATATGGTACTATCTACCCCACGGCTAATTAATAAATACTTACTTAGCCCCATTCTTGGTGCAGATGCTAATAAACCCAGGACCTATGAGATATTTGCGTATTACCAAATTACTGTAGGGGTAAATAAACCCTAAATAAAGGATTAAAAGCATTAAAACATGATTTATCTTTAAAAGTGGTAGATCAATTTAAAATTTCGCCATATCTCCACTATGACTGCAGGAAGAAAGAGCAAGAAGCTGTTAAGATTTTGGACATAGAAGTGGCCAATTTATTGGTACCTATTGGACCTATGGTGCTAAAGCAAAGGCTTTAAAAGGTAAGTGACTCCATTTTTTATTGCATTATAACTAGTGTTGAGCGATACCTTCCGATATCGGGAAATATTGGATCGGACCGATACCCAAAAAGTATCGGATATCGCCGATTCCGATACCGGAAACCAATGCAAGTCAATGGGACAGAAATATCGGAATGAAAATAAACCCTTTCTTTCCTTGTAGGTTAATTCTACATGAAGGAAAACAACTAAGAATAATGTAGAATGTATTGGGGGAGGTGGGGTAGACAATAAAGGCATGGAGGTTTAGCCCAATCAAATGGAATAGCAGGAATTAATATATTTTTTAAGACGTTCTGAGTTACGAAATATTGACTATGTTAAGTATTTTTATATTTTGTCAGATATTTATGTTTCATTACTTCCATGCTCTTCACCTTCTTTTTTAGTTCTCCAACACTCTCTCCTTCATCATCCTCAGCATCAGCATCTTTTTCATCTTCTTCTTCTTCACCTTCTTCATCTTCTTCTTCTTCACCTTCTTTTTATTATTCTTTTTTTTTACATTCTTCATATTCTTCTTATTCAACTATTAATCTTCTTCATATTCTACTTCTTCATCTTCATCATATTCTTATTTGTGACAGGCATTCCTGTAGTTGTTATCTATAAAAGTTTGAACATTACACCTTTCGTTCTGCGTGTCACAAAAGATTTACAACAGGATTTGTCTGCGTTCAGTTTGGCCTGCAGCAGCAGGTCTTTTCCAGGGGCACCACGAGGAGGAACGGACTCACCCCCATACACTGCTTAGTCATCTTCTGCTTATAATTTAGATATTATCTTTTGTTCTGATTTTTTGTCTTATGCTTAATGTTCTTCCGCTTTTTGTTCTGCAGCTTCTTGTACTTCTGCTTCTTGGTTTTCTGTCTCTTGTTCTTCTGTATCTTGGTGGTTGTCTTCTTCTTCTTTATCCTCTTGGTCAACTTCTTCAGGGTCATCTTCTTGGTCTTCTTCAGGGTCATCTTCTTGGTCTTCTTCGGGGTGGTCTTCAGGGTCGTCGTCTTCGGGATCCTCGTCTTCAGGGTCGTCTTCTTCGGGTTGGTCTTCAGGGTCCTCGTGTTCAGGGTTGTCGTCTTCGGGGTCCTCGTCTTCTTCGGGGTCGTCTTCAGGATCCTCGTCTTCAGGGTTGTCGTCTTCGGGGTCCTCGTCTTCTTCGGGGTCGTCTTCAGGATCCTCGTCTTCAGGGTTGTCGTCTTCGGGGTCCTTGTCTTCTTCGGGTTGGTCTTCGGGGTCCTCGTCTTCTTCGGGGTGGTCTTCAGGGTCCTCATCTTCAGGGTCCTCGTAAGGGAGATCCAGAGTGATTACCAAGAACCATTTCAAAAAGCTTGAACTTGGAAATGTAGCAGAAGGTACAGCTACCGAGGACCAGCTGACGGTACTGGAATTCAGTTACTAAGCAGGAGGTACCTGTGCCAGAAAGCACTACCAAGGGCCAGCAGACGTTGGTGGAACTTGGATACCGAGAAGGAGGCACCTAAGCCAAAGGCACTGCCGAGAACCAGCTGACGGTACTGGAACCCGGATGGGTAGTAGAAGGTACAAGAGCAAATGGAACTAACGAGGACCAGCTGACGGTACTGGAACCCGGATGGGTAGCAGAAGGTACAAGAGCCAATGGAACTACCGAAGACCAGCTGACGGTACTGGAACTCGGTTACTAAGCAGGAGGTACCTGTGCCAGAAAGCAGTACCAAGGACCAGCAGACGTTGGTGGAACTTGGATACCGAGAAGGAGGCACCTAAGCCAAAGGCACTGCCAAGAACCAGCTGACGGTACTGGAACCCGGAGGGGTAGCAGAAGGTACCCATGTAAAAAAAAAGTTTCAAGGCCGCAAGCCGGCCGCAGTTACCAAAACCCACAGTCCTACAGGGGGTGCTTGTCCTATTGGCACTATGGAACCAGCCTTCATTGCCAGATCCCGCAGCCCACATAGGAGTCACCTAAACTGCAGGCACCATAGAGTCGGCTAACCCGACCGCAACACGACAGGACAATGCATTGGAGGCAAAGTGACGTTGACACTACCCGGAAACAGCTGGCGTGCTGGAACCAGGCTGGGCAGGAGGGAGTACCCGTGCCAAAGACACTGCTGGGAAACAGCTGGAACCCAGGGTAAATAATAAAAACAGAGTGGAGCCAGAGGCGTAATTGGAGCAACTTTTAAATCAGTAGTACAGTGGATGTGGACAAAGCAGGAGAATTTGCCGGACACACAGCTGGGGATCAGCTGACGTTACTGAACCCCAATAACACTGGAGCAAGCGTTGACTGTGCAGACGGCACTTCTGAGCAGCAACTAGCGGTATTGGAGCCCAGGGTAAATACTAAAAACAGAGGAGCCAGAGGTGTAATTGGAGCAACTTTAAAATTTGTAGTAGTGTGAATGAGGACAGAGCAGGAGAAATTGACGTCCGCACAGCAGGGGTACAGCTGACGTTACTGAGCCCCAATAACCCGGCAGCAAGTGTTGACTGTGCAGACGGCACTTCTGAGCGCCAACTGGCGGTGTTGGAGCTCAGGGATTACAGTTCAGGTGGTAGAAACATGAACACAACAGGAGACCTGGATACTGTTGCCAGCCAATTACTTATTCTGGAAGAGGACTGGCAAATTCATGAGAGATCCAGGCCTTGTTCATTTTGAGAAAAGTAAGCCGGTCAACGTTATCGGAGGATAGTCGCATGCGACGGTCTGTTAGTACACCACCTGCGGCACTAAAGACGCGTTCTGATAATACACTAGCAGCAGGGCAAGCTAGCACCTCCAATGCATACTGACTAAGCTCTGGCCATGTATCCAGCTTACAGACCCAAAACTTGAAGGGAGAAGAGCCGTCTGGGAGTACACTGAGAGGGCAAGACATGTAGTCTGTCACCATCTGACGAAAACGTTGCCTCCTGCTGACTGGAGCCGTCTGTGATGGTGTAGACATTTGTGGCGGTGGGGACACAAAACTTTGCCACATTTGGGCCATACTGGTCTTGCCTTGTGCTGAGGCTCTGCTTCTGCTCCCTCTTTGTGCAGAGCTTCCTCCACTGCCTCGAAGCACTGAGCTGCTTTGTAAAGCACTAGCAGCACTGCTCTCGGTTGGAATGGAGAACATGATGGAATGCACCAGTGCGTCTTGGTACTCCCGCATTTTACGCTCCCGGTTCAATGGTGTTATGAGGCTTTGTAAGTTGTCCCGGTAGCGAGGATCTAGGAGGGTGGACACCCAATAATCAGCCGTGTTGAGAATGTGGGCGATGCGGCGGTCATTTCTCAGGCACTGCAGCATGAAATCAACCATGTGCTGCAGACTGCCAACTGGCCAAGAAACGCTGTCCCCTGCTTGAGGCGTGATCTCTGCCTGCTCTGCATCACCCCACCCTCGCTCTAGATACTGACTACTAGAGCATTGTGTACCTCCCTCCTCTGGACAGATGTCTTCCTCATCCATTGACTCCTCCTCATCCTCCTCACAAAGTGTCCCCTGCCTAGGTCTTTGTGAGGAACCACGTTGCGCAGACTGTAGAGAATCAGATGGCATTTGTGACTCCTCATCCTCCACCTCTTCCAAAACCTTGTCCCTTAGTGCTTGCAGTGTTTTTTCAAGCAGGCAGATAAGGGGGATAGTCATGCTGACTAGTGCATCATCTGCACTCGCCATCCTTTTGGAATAATCGAAGGCATGCAAAACGTGGCAAATGTCCTTCAAAGAGGCCCACTCAGTGGTGGTGAAGTGTGAACGGCGCGCACTGCGACTTTTTTGCGCCTGCTGCAGCTGGTACTCCATTACTGCTGCCTGCTGCTCACACAACCTCTCCAACATATGTAACGTTGAATTCCACCTGGTGGGTAGGTCACATATGATGCGATGTTCCGTAAGACGTAATCGGCGCTGCAGAGCTGCAATGCCTGATCTTGCGTTGCTGGAACGCCGCAAGTGAGCGCACTCTATGCGGACCTTGTGAAGCAGTGCATCAAGATCCGGATAGTCCCTCAAAAAACTCTGCACAACCAAGTTGAGCACATGTGCCAGACATGGGATGTGAGTGAAGTTGCCTAGGCCCAGAGCTGCCACCAGATTTCGGCCATTGTCACACACTACCATGCCTGGCTGGAGATTCGCTGGCACAAACCACACGTCGCTCTACTGCTTGATGGCATTCCAGAGCTCCTGTGCTGTGTGGCTTCGATTCCCCAAAGAAATTAATTTTAATACGGCCTGTTGACGTTTGACCACGGCTGTGCTCATATCGGTCATCATAACAGGTAACCGTTCACGGGTCGATGTGGAGGTAGACCGTGACGGCTCCTGCAGCGCTGATTCAGAGGAACTGGAGTATGAGGAGGAGTCAGTGTGTACAGACTGGATTCCTGCAGTCCTTGGAGTTGGCAGAACACGTACAGCGCCACTCTCAAGATCTGTACCCGGCTCCACAACATTTACCCAATGGGCAGTGAGGGAAAGGTATCGTCCCTGTCCATGCTTACTGGTCCACGCATCGGTGGTCAGGTGGACCTTGCTACTGACGGCGTTTTGTAGCGCATGTTTAATTTTTCCCTCCACATGATGTTGCAGGGCAGGGACGGCTTGCCTGCTGAAATAAAAGCGGCTGGGCACGTTGTATTGTGGGACTGCCAATGCCATAAAGTTACGGAAGGTGTCAGTCTCCACCAGCCTGAATGATAGCATTTCAAGGGCCAGTAGTTTAGCAATGCCAGCATTCAGAGCCTGTGCTCGTGGGTGGTTTGCCGAGTATGGGCGCCTTTTCTCCCATGCCTGTGCTAACGATGGCTGTAGACTGGCCTGGGAGTGTGAGGATGACAGGGAAAGTGGTGCTGTGGGTGGAATTACACTGTGTCTCTGTACAACAGTGCCAGAGATTCTTCCATGGCGATCCTGTGAGGAAGCCGAACCAGCTGTGTGTGAGCTGGAGGAAGAGGCTACAACACGAGCTGAAGAGGTGTTAGGTGGCACTGTAGGTTGGCCTAGGTCTTCAGTGTGTTTTTGTAACTCCACCACGTGCTTGGTCCGCACATGTTTCCACATATTTGTGGTATTGAGGTTACTGACACTTTTCCCTCTTTTCACCTTCTGATTACACTGCTTGCATTTGACAAAGCAAATGTCATCTGCAACTGTGTCAAAAAAGGACCAGGCACTGCAAGTCTTGGGAGCGTCCGCTTTGGATTTTGGAAGAGCCATGCTCCTAATGGGTGCCTAAGTGGAGGCTACAGGCAACCAAGTCTGCCCCCTCCCTATCCCTCCTTTTTGGGCTGTTTGGGGAATCTCTTCCTCAGAGCTGCTCCCACCACCTTCCTGTCCCTCACACCATGATGGGTCAAGGACCTCATCATCTACACCACCCTCTTCAAACAACTGCTTCTCCTGGGTAGTCTCGACAGCACAGTACGCACCAGAAAGAGGCACCTGAGTCTCATCATCAGATGCATACTGAGGTGTGCTGCTGACCATAGGCACTGGCCCACCCGCCTCTTCAGATTCAGAGAGACAAAATGGTTGCGCATCACTGCATACTACCTCTTCTTCAAATTCTCGAATTCTGCTTGGCTGGCCCCCTCTTTCCAAGCCAAGAGATTCAGAGAACAGAAGTAGAGATGGCTCCTGTCCAGGGCTCTCTGACTGCCTGGGCAATTTGGCAGGTGGTGAAGAGACAGATGGGTGCTCTTCAGTGCTCTGGACCTGAGAGGATCTGGAACTAATTGAAGTCGATGCGTTAGCTGCCATCCATCCGACAACGGCTTCAATTTGGTCCTCTCGCAGTAGTGGGGTACGGCTAGCTCCTACAAAGCTGCG
The DNA here is from genome assembly GCF_046119375.1 of Phyllobates terribilis. Classification (NCBI taxonomy): domain Eukaryota; kingdom Metazoa; phylum Chordata; class Amphibia; order Anura; family Dendrobatidae; genus Phyllobates; species Phyllobates terribilis. The sequence goes on from NW_027362845.1 coordinate 6,452,269, forward strand.
CATAAAGGACTGTTCCCTGGTAAAACTGGGGGATGCTGAGTCACTGGTGCCCGCAGCAGGCACAGAATCCCCACGTCCTCTCCCTGCAGGCACAGAATCCTCACGTCCTCTCCCTGCAGAAACTCCACGACCACGACCACTCCCTGCCTACTTCATCTTGGTAGTCTGATAAAGATAGGCAGAAAAGTACTAAGGCCTTAGTATGCTTATTCCTGAACAGCTGCTAACATGTATAAGAAACACTAATTTTATAAAGTATGGACTAGACTTTAATATGAGCTAATGTGGCCTACACAACTGTAAAGTGGAGTGTTTGGTGAACTTTATTTAGTTTTTTTTGTCACAAAAAGACACTGGATGTGCCCAAAGATGTAATACCGATAGTATCACAAACTTTTTGTAGCTATTACAATGTAGGAAGGTAACCTACAATGCAATAGATGAGGCTACAAAAAATAGGCTAATACTAATCTGGCTAGGGCTGCAGGGCGCAATGCTGCAGAAAGGCTCCTCTAACTACTCCTATATAGTGTGTTTGGAACCAATTTAGCTGAATACGGATGGAACCACCACACTAATAGGAGATATCAGGAAAAATTATGAATTGTCAAAAAAGGACAATGTATGAGGCAGTGACACACACTGAGTGCACTACAACCAGACGTGGCTGAAGCACACACTACAGGGTGAGCTGCACTCACACACACAGACCTTGCAGACAGCCGTGAACAGCGCAGAGAACTGTGCACTAGCGCTGCATGGCACAGCGATTTATAAAGTAGCTTGGGTAAAGCAGAATAGACCAAATAGGTAGCTAAAACTGTCCCTCAGAACAGCAGCGTCCTATGCCTAACTGAATTCACAGCAGAGTGAGCTCAAAATGGCGGCGGCGGCTTTTATAGTGCATCATGACATCATTTCAGCAGCCAATCACAGCCATGCCATTAGTTAAGATGCCTACATGCCTAACAGGATGTGCCCACACTTCTTAGGATCCTCATTGGCTGAATAAAATGAAACTGGCTCATTGCATTATGGGAACTTCCGATTCCGGTATACGATATTGTAAAAGTATCGGAATTAAGTATTGGAATTCCGATACCGCGAATATCGGCCGATACCCGATATTTCAGTATCGGAATGCTCAACACTGATTATAACCCCAGCCCCTGAGGAAGCCAGTCATCGAATGGACATAGAGAGTACTACTAAGAAGTTGTACCGATGGACCTCAGCCAGTGAGGTCCTCACAAATCAACTGGGAGCTTAGAGTAGCTCTCAGGGGCCGTAGTGACACAGGGGATGATGGGCCTTCCCATAATGGTTTGCTGGACTGTTGTGGCTTGTAACAAAAGTTATGTACTGCTACATGTAACCAGAAAGTTCCTGACTGCTTCTTCTGCATTATGCATTCATACGCTGCATTCAATCACGCAGTTAAATCTGCATGTGTTCATTGAACAATGCGGATTTACCACATCTAATACATTCTATTGTGGAAATTTCTGTTTGCGGAGACTAGTGTCTCCACAACAGAAATTAACATGCTGTGGCTCGTAAACCCGCACCACCGGTGAGTTTATGCAACGTCAAATAGAAGCACAGTGGGCATGGGATTTCTATAAATCCCATCTACTGTGCTTGTAATGTGGAATGTAGTGTTTTATACGCAGCGCAGGTGAGCTGCATCCAAAACTCTGCTATTCCTGATCGTGGGCACGTACCCTTGGACATTGTTCTTCCTCATTCATCTCCACATCATCTGGTCCAGGCTTGCAGAGTCAGGAGATATGAGTTCTCTATATATCTATATATATCTATATATATCTATATATATATATATATATATCTATATATATATATATATATATATATATATATATATATATATATATATATATATATATATATATATATATATATATATATATATATATATATATATATATATATATATATATATATATATATATATATAATTTTTTTTTTTTTTTTTTTTTCCTTTTGAGGTTGGGGGGTCCACTTATAGCTATTGTTGTTATGGACGTGACTTACCTAACATTGCGCAGTGAATCTGTTTTCACTATAGTGACTGATATTTCTTGTTGATAAAACTGATATTTTTTTCACTTTAAACTTTTTTTTAAACAACACTGATTAGTGCGATCATACAACATACAAACCTCTGATTGCTCAGGTGATGCACTGTACTACTGTAGTGCCGTGTATTATCCCTGCCTGTCAGTGTAATACTAACGACTCCATACATATGAGATAAGTGTTGCCTAAATGGTCATTTGGCAGATGGCTTTCTCTCCCAACTCTACCATACACACAAATATTCCAGCTTTCCTGTGGTTTGTATGAGAGCGTCGCCTCCAGACTCCTCTAGTCGAGGATTATCTACAGGAAAAACAAATGGATTAGCCTCTGAAATTCAGGATGCCAGATCCTTCCCTGCCCTGACATCATCTGTCCGTAGGCCCCGAATACATTGTATAGTCGACTAAACCCCACTGAAATCAGTGCTTTAATGTAACTTTAGTCTAATGTGTATGGGGGTGTTAAAAGGTAACTTATTACTATCGAGTACTTGGGTGAGGAGGGGAATTGAGCCGAACATTGTCAAACCTTCTTAGATGCCATGTTTCCTTTTGACAGCAGCAAGTGGTTAAACTGCCAGGGTTTCTGTTGCAGACGCACCTGTGCCATCTCTGCAGTGTACATCTATGTTCTGGTGCCCTAAAGAGTTATTTTTTTTTTAAAAACAAATGTTTAACCTCTTAAGAAATAACAATGGGCCTAATACGTTTTGCAAGTTTCTTTCTTTTTACAAGAATTGTTGGTGCCAGTTTTCTTTTGAAACATTTTAATATCTGATTTTTTTCTGGTGTATTTCTTGTAATATAGGAAAGCCTGAGTCCAGAAATAAACCCCATAAAAAACTGTATATGGAGACTTTGGTATCAAATAATTTCTGTCTGCGGTGTTTGTGCAAACAAAAAAGCTTTTATAAAAGCCTCAAACTTCTGTGTGTGAATCAGTCATGAGATCTAACATGGTAGAGCCCGGGGAAGACGGGAAACATTCATATAGATGGCTGGTGGTGATGTAGTAAGTGACAGACTCTGGCCAAAAATGTTTCTGGAGCTGTAGTAGAAGATGAAGATGTCGTCCTCATCATGAAGTAGTTATTTCTCATGTCACGTGTAGTGTTGAGCATTCCGATACTGTAATATCGGGTATCGGCCGATATTCGCGGTATCGGAATTCCGATACTTAATTCCGATACTTTTACAATATCGGATACCGGAATCGGAAGTTTCCATAATGCCTGCGCTCTGCAGTGTCTGTGAAGGATGACAAGTTGGATGGCAGCGCGATCCAGCCTGTCATCAGAATGCCATCCCAGCGGGGGAGAATTCTCCTGATTGTTTAAAAGCCGGCGGGCGGTATAAAGCCGCCGGCTTTTAAACAATCACACAGCCCCATACTGCTTCCCCGCAGCCTCCCACCCCGATCCTCCGCTCCCCTCGCCACCTCCCATCCCGATCGTAAGTTAGGACCGGGCGGGGAGCGCAGCTCCAAGGAGCGGGGAGTGAAGGACCCGGGCGGGGAAGCCGGCAGTGAAAACACTTCACCGCCGGCTTTCCCGTTCTGTGCTGCGCTTTCCCGCCGGTTATTTCAAATGAACAGCTGAGGTATCAGGTGATGCCGATCAGCTGTTCATTTGAAGTCGCCGCGTTGCCCTCAGAGGGTTCATGTGAGTTCATGCTTGACTGCATGAACTCACATGAACTTTCCCACGGCCGCACAGGTCAGCCTCACCTCCCAGACCCGTCATGATTAGTGTGTGTGCGGGGTGTGTGTGCGGTGTCTGTGCGATGTGTGCGGGGTGTGTGTGCGGGGTGTGTGTGCGATGTTTGTGCGGGTGTGCGCGGTGTCTGTGCGTGCAGGCAGACATAGGCCGATGTGACACTACTACTCCCATCGGCCTATGTCTGTCCCCCGTCCACTCCTGCCAGCAGGATCAGCTCGATGGGAGCAGTAGTTCCTATCAGACTGATCCTGCTATTTAAATTGCCCTACTGTGTCCCCAATAAATGTTAAATACATGTCATTGGTGGCCAGTGGTTACCTAAAAGAAATTAGTTCATACATTACCTGTCCCCGCCGATCGCCACCTAAAATAAAGTAAAAAATAAAAAACTACACCTATACTCACCAAGACACCTAATTCCCCGAAGCCATCGATCTCCTGTAATAAAATATAAAATAATAAACCACAACCTTATCCTTACCCCTCCGTAGCAGTCCACGAGTGTCCCACGAAGATCTCCAGTTCAGAGCAGCCACATAGAATGTGACCGCTCTGAACCGCTGCCGCCGCTAGAATGACGGGGCCGTAAGGGTTCACCGGAGTTCAGGCAGCGCTGCTCCGGTTAGCTCCTTTACGGCCCTGCTGTATCGTGAGAAATTCCCACGGTACAGCAGTGCCGTAAAGGAGGTCTCCGGAGCTGCGCTGCCTGAATGCACTCCGGTGACCTCAGTCAGTGGCTCCCGCTGCCGGGAGCGGACGTGTTCCCGGCAGCGTGAGCTTACAGCAGCCATGCACAGCTGTCACCATCTCCTATGGATGCGCCATTTCTGGGGCGGCTGACGACTGGTGTTTCTAGCCTGGGAGGGGGCCAATATTCATGGCACCCTTCCTGGGCTATTAATATCAGCCCCCAGCTGTCTGCCTAGCCTTTGCTAGCTATTAAAATAGGGGGGACCCCACGTCATTTTTTTTTGGGGGGGTCCCCCATTTTAATAGCTAGTAAAGGCTAGGTATTCAGCTGGGGGCTGATATTAGTAGCCTGGGAAGCTCCGTGGGTTTTACCCCCTTCCCAGGCTTCAAACATCTGCCCCAGCCGTCTGCTTAACCTCCGCTAGAGACTAAAATTATGGGGGATCCCACGCCATTTTTTTTTATTTAGTCCCTAAATTATTATTTATTTTTTAATTAATTTTTCCCAAAACTTTTGACGTGGGCTTCGCCATATTTTTGTATGCCAGCCAGGTACAGCATCCAGCTTCTATGAACGCGCCATTTTCCGGGGCGGCTGCGGACTGCAATTTTCAGCGGGGAGCAGAAAGCTTGGGCCTCCCTGCGCTGCAGATTCCATCCCCCAGCTGCCTAGTTGTACCTGGCTGGACACAAAAATAGGGAGAAGCTCCACGTTTTTTTTTTTTTTAATTATTTCATGAAATTCATGGAATAATTAAGAAAAAAAGGGCTTCCCTATATTGTTGTGTCCAACCAGGTACAAATAGGCAGCTGGTGGTTGGGGGCAGCCCGTTCCTGCCTGCTGTACCTGGCTGGACCCAAATATAGTGCAAAGCCCCACGTCAATTTTTTTTTAATTATTTCAGGAAATTCATGAAATAATTAAAAAATTATGTGGGGCTTCGCCCTATATTTGTGTCCAGTCAGGTACAGCAGGCAGGAACGGGCTGCCCCCAACCACCAGCTGCCTATTTGTACCTAGCCGGACACAACAATATAGGGAAGCCCTTTTTTTCTTAATTATTCCATGAATTTCATGAAATAATTAAAAAAAAAAATACGTGGGGCTTCGCCCTATTTTTGTGTCCAGCCAGGTACAACAAGGCAGCTGGGGGCTGGAATGCCGTCACAGCCAGACACTGAGGAGTGGAAGTATGCCTGCGCTTCTCAGTGTCTGCGGGATGACAGGCTGGATGGCAGCGTTCTGCTGCGGTCCAGCCTGTCATCTCGATGTAGCAGAGCTGGAGCCGTCGTGGGAGCCATGGAAAGGTAAAGATGAGGTTGCTTTATTATTTTTCTTTTATTGCAGGAGATCGTTGGCTTCAGCTGGAATGGGCGTGATGGTAAGTATGGTTTAATTTAGAACAATAAAGAATTGTGTGTTTATTTCAATTAAAGGACTTTTTTCTGGGTGTTTGTGTTTTTTTTAAATACTTTACTAGAAATTCATGGTGGTCATGTCTAATATTGGCGTGACCCCATGAATTTCGGGCTTAGGGCCAGCTGATAATGCCAAGCTGGCCTTAACCCCTTTATTACCCAGTGAGCCACCGCACCAGGGCCCTGGATGAGTTGGGTACAGCGCCAGAAGATGGCGCTTCTATGAACGCGCCATTTTCCGGGGCGGCTGCGGACTGCAATTTGCAGCGGGTGGGGCCCAGAAAGCTTGGGCCTCCCTGCGCTGCAGATTCCAGCCCCCAGCTGCCTAGTTGTACCTGGCTGGACACAAAAATAGGGCGAAGCTCCACGTTTTTTTTTTTAAATTCATGAAATTCATGGAATAATTAAGAAAAAAAGGGCTTCCCTATATTGTTGTGTCCGGCTAGGTACAAATAGGCAGCTGGTGGTTCGGGGCAGCCCGTTCCTGCCTGCTGTACCTGACTGGACACAAATATAGGGCGAAGCCCCACATCAATTTTTTTTTAATTATTTCATGAATTTCCTGAAATGATTTAAAAAAATTGACGTGGGGCTTCGCACTATATAAAAAAAGGGAAGCCCTTTTTTTCTTAATTATTTCATGAATTTCATGAAATAATTAAAAAAAAAAAATACGTGAAGCTTCTCCCTATTTTTGTGTCCAGCCAGGTACAACTAGGCAGCTGGGGGATGGAATCTGCAGCGCAGGGAGGCCCAAGCTTTCTGCCCCCCCCCCCGCTGAAAATTGCAGTCCGCAGCCACCCCGGAAAATGGCGCGTTCATAGAAGCTGGATGCTGTACCTGGCTGCATACAAAAATATGGCGAAGCCCACGTCAAAAGTTTTGGGAAAAATTAATTAAAAAATAAATAATAATTTAGGGACTGCATCTTTATTAACTCCTCAAATGTCATTTAGTGTTAAAATAAAGGATTTATTTTAAAAAAAATTGACGTGGGGCTTCGCCCTATATTTGTGTCCAGCCAGGTACAGCAGGCAGGAACAGGCTGCCCCCAACCACCAGCTGCCTATTTGTACCTGGCCAGACACAACAATATAGGGAAGCCCTTTTTTTAAAAAAATTATTTCATGAAATAATTAAAAAAAAATTGACGTGGGGCTTCGCACTATATTTGTGTCCAGCCAGGTACAGCAGGCAGGAACGGGCTGCCCCCAACCACCAGCTGCCTATTTGTACCTGGTTGGACACAACAATATAGGGAAGCCCTTTTTTTCTTAATTATTCCATGAATTTCATGAAATAATTTTAAAAAAAAATGCGTGGGGCTTCGCCCTGTTTTTGTGCCCAGCCAGATACAACTAGGCAGCTGGGGGCTGGAATCCGCAGCGCAGGGAGACCCAAGCTTTCTGGGCCACCCCCGCTGCAAATTGCAGTCCGCAGCCGCCCCAGAAAATGGCGCGTTCATAGAAGCGCCATCTTCTGGCGCTGTACCCAACTCATCCAGGGCCCTGGTGCGGTGGCTCACTGGGTAATAAAGGGGTTAAGGCCAGCTTGGCATTATCAGCTGGCCCTAAGCCCGAAATTCATGGGGTCACGCCAATATTAGACATGACCACCATGAATTTCTAGTAAAGTATTTAAAAAAACACAACACCCAGAAAAAAGTCCTTTAATTGAAATAAACACACAATTCTTTATTGTTCTAAATTAAACCATACTTACCATCACGCCCATTCCAGCTGAAGCCAACGATCTCCTGCAATAAAAGTAAAATAATAAAGCAACATCATCCTTACCTTTCCATGGCTCCCACGACAGCTTCAGCTCTGCTACATCGAGATGACAGGCTGGACCGCAGCAGAACGCTGCCATCCATCCTGTCATCCCGCAGACACTGAGAAGCGCAGGCATACTTCCACTCCTCAGTGTCTGGCTGTGACGGCATCCAGATGAGCCGAGGTCATGTCCAATGAACTCAGCTCACCTCATGTACGTCACTGACAGCGTGGGAAAATTCTCCTGCACTCAGCACTTCAGCGTGAGAATTTTCCCACGCTGTCAGTGACGTGCATGAGGTGAGCTGAGTTCATTGGACATGAACTCGGCTCATCTGGATGACGTCACAGAGAGACACTGAGGAGCGCAAGCATGCCTGCGCTTCTCAGTGTCTGCGGGATGACAGGCTGGATGGCAGCGTTCTGCTGCGGTCCAGCCTGTCATCTCGATGTAGCAGAGCTGGAGCTGTCCTGGGAACCATTGAAAGGTAAGGATGAGGTTGCTTTATTATTTTACTTTTATTGCAGGAGATCGTTGGCTTCAGCTGGAATGGGCGTGATGGTAAGTATGGTTTAATTTAGAACAATAAAGAATTGTGTCTTTATTTCAATTAAAGGACTTTATTCTGGGTGTTTGTGTTTTCTTTTAACTTTGACTATGGGGTTAGTAATGGGGGTGTCTTATAGACGCCTCTCCATTACTAACCTGGGCTTGATGTCAGCTGGCATTATAAGCTGACATCAACCCCAACCCTATTACCCCCTGCCACCGCACCAGGGCAGCGTGGAAGAGCGAGGCTAAGTGCCAGAATTGGCGCATCCTATGGATGCGCCATTTCTGGGGCGGCTGACGGCTGGTGATTCTAGCCTGGGAGGGGGCCAATATTCATGGCACCCTTCCTGGGCTATTAATATCAGCCCCCAGCTGTCTGCCTAGCCTGTGCTAGCTATTAAATTAGGGGGGACCCCACGTTATTTTTTTTGGGGGGTTCCCCCATTTTAATAGCTAGTAAAGGCTAGGTATTCAGCTGGGGGCTGATATTAGTAGCCTGGGAAGCTCCGTGGGTATTACCCCCTTCCCAGGCTTCAAACATCTGCCCCAGCTGTCTGCTTAACCTCCGCTAGAGCCTAAAATTAAGGGGAACCCCACGCCAATTTTTTTTTAAATAAATCCTTTATTTTAACACTAAATGACAAGTACAGTAATCAACACTGTCACTGTACTTCATATATATGTGACTGACATGTTTCTATCTATCTAATCTATGTGTGATTCTCTATTCTTTCTATTCTAAATTGTCGGGTACAGATGCTGAATTGCCGGCCGGCTTTCTTAAAGAGACGGTGCATGAAAACACTATTATTTTTTTAAATAAATCCTTTACACTAAATGACAAGTACAGTAAGCAACACTGTCACTGTACTTCTTATATATGTGACTGACATGTTTCTATCTATCTAATCTATGTGTGAAGCTCTATTCTGTCTGTTATAAATTGTCGGGTACCGCTGCTGAATTGCCGGCTGGCTTTCTTAAAGAGACGGTGCATGAAAACACTAATATTTTTTTTAATAAATCCTTTACACTAAATGACAAGTACAGTAAGCAACATTGTCACTGTACTTCATATATATGTGACTAACATGTTTCTATCTATCTAATCTATGTGTGATGCTCTATTCTTTCTGTTGTAAATTGTCGGGTACCGGTGTATGCCGCTGATGAATTGCCGGCTTTTCATGTCATTCTACATTATTCTTAGTTGTTTTACTTCATGTAGAATTAACCTACAAGGAAAGAAAGGGTTTATTTTCATTCCGATATTTGTGTCCCATTGACTTGCATTGGTTTCCGGTATCGGAATCGGCGATATCCGATACTTTTTGGGTATCGGCCCGATCCAATCCGATACGATATTTCCTGATATCGGAAGGTATCGCTCAACACTAGTCACGTGTAATGAATATCTCCTGCAGTATTGCTAATGCCGATTCCAGTGTCGGTAAATGAGACGACAATTAGTGTTATGGAAGATGAGTCTATGAGAAACGCATTCAACTGGAGAGGAAGAAAATGCTTGTTTTCTGTGGCATAAAATATATAGGTTTTATTAGTAGATGTGAAGAAGAAAACTAAATACTGTAAAATAATAAATCTCCTCAAATGTTTCCCTTATTATCTCCAGTAATTGTATTATTACACAGAATTTTTATGATGTTACATCGGCTCATCATCTTCTTATTCAGGTTTCTACAATATCAGATCCTCTCAGTGAAGATCTTCTAGATAAGAGAATTTTCTTGATTTACCCATCAAAGATGGATATGGACAGAGACAAGATGGCGGAGAGGATATTACACCTCACCCTGGAGATCCTCTTCCAGCTTACTGGAGAGGTGAGAGATTCTGATGACGTCACATTACATCATTCTTATCTATGGGAATAACAGATGGACAGAACTGGAGAGGTGAGGACTCTGGAAATGTCTGGAGGGAGATTTATTAATGTGTCTCTCCATAACCAGGATTACACAGTAGTGAAGAAGACCTCTAGTGAGCGCTGTCAGGACCCTGCGTCTGAGGGATGGAGAAGACCCCTGAGCCCAATCACGGGGCCTCCACCTTACACCCTGATACATGAGGACATCAATGACCAGAAGATCCTAGAACTCAACTACAAGATGATTGAGCTGCTGACTGGAGAGGTGACACTGCTGGGAATGCTGGGACATTATACAGTAACGCTATGAAGGGATCAGGGGGATGACGATATCATTGTATGTGTTAGGTTCCTATAAGGTGTCAGGATGTCGCCGTCTATTTCTCCATGGAGGAGTGGGAGTATTTAGAAGGACACAAAGATCTGTACAAGGACATCATGATGGAGGTTCCCCAGCCCCTCACATCGCCAGGTAATAGACAGGACTAAATACACATGGCCTATAATTATCTGTATGTAAAGGATGAATTCAGTCCCTGTATGTGTTTCCTCCAGATCTATCCAGTAAGAGAACAACACCAGAGAGATGTCCCCGTCCTCTTCTTTCACAAGACTGTAAACAAGAAGATCCCAGTGTTCCTCAGGATCATCAGGTAGATGAAGAGAAGGTGTCATGAAATCTCCCCTATGATGTATAGATGTCTGTGAAGGTCTTGTGCTCAATTTTGTTTTATCTACCAGTATTACATGTTTTATACTTGTGAAATGAGAATGGTGGAGATGGCAGGATTAGAGCTGATCATGGATGTGACTTCTTCATCTGTCTGTGACTTTTACAATATTTGTTTCAGGGTGAAGATCTGACCCATATTAATACTACAGAGACATATGTGAGGGGTGATGAGCGGTGTAAGGAGGAGATTCCTACATATGACTACCCAGGTGAGTAGTGACCACTAAATGCAGAGAAGTCACAGATTCTTCTCAGTCACCGGCTGTGGCTGCTTTAATGGTGGTGTAGACCGGCCGTATCACAATCGTGTGATCACCATTTTGCCGCTAGACCACAACATTCTCCTCCATCCGAAAATGTTCAAATTACTTTGTGAATTGGGAAAGCCCTTTTCTAGAGAACTTACAACCTGGAGGATCCACCTACCCCCTGGGATTAGGAGACGCTGTCCGTTACCTGCCCAGATATGTAAACTACAAAGTCAAATGACAGCGTACATAGAATGTGCTGACAAGTTAGAAAATCCCTTGAAGAAAAACATTATGATGGGCCGTAAGAGAAAGTGGAGGGTAGTGATGCTGTTGGCTTCCTAGAACCCTGATATCTTATTGGATGAATCTACCTTCTCTCCCTTCTGTGTTGCTGAATGTCCTCATATGGTCCCTACAAGACCAGGTCCAGTCTTTCTGGCCAAACTTCACTTTTATTATCAACAACATTAAATGTGCAGTGAGGGACAAGTGTGAATTTCTGTACAATAACAACAGAGTTTCCCTTTATCTTGACTTTTCAAACCAATTAACTTCAAACAGGATCGTGATAAACTACATAAAAACATTACACCTGTGCCATGATATATCTCTAAGCTGTGCTTGGCTGAAGACTGTAATATACATATATTCACACCTGCAGAAGATGTGTTGGCTCGAGCCCTGGTTTCATGGATTCACTCCACATCATAAATTCCATGTTTTCAATCCTAAGGAATTCAGATTACTGCACAATCTCTCCTGAAATGGGGAGCTGTCACGAAAACACCAATTGGTCAGACCTTGCAGCTCTCTGGCGCCCCCTTATCCTGCTGGTCAAACACGGTATTGACCGAGGATAAGCACGGGCGCAGCTGCTCTAATTTATGTCGACTATTGCGGCACGTGATGTGACAGGACGTATATATACCACCAGTTCCTTCCAGGAACGTACAGTGCTGGCCAAAAGTATTGGCACCCCTGCAATTCTGTCAGATAATACTCAGTTTCTTCCTGAAAATGATTGCAATCACAAATTCTTTGGTATTATTCTCTTCATTTAATTTGTCTTCAATGAAAAAAACACAAAAAGAATTGTCCTAAAGCCAAATTGGATATAATTCCACACCAAACCTAAAAAACGGGGTGGACAAAAGTATTGGCACCATTTGAAAAATCATGTGATGCTTCTCTAATTCGTGTAATTAACAGCACCTGTAACTTACCTGTGGCACCTAACAGGTGTTGGCAATAACTAAATCACACTTGCAGCCAGTTAACATGGATTAAAGTTGACTCAACCTCTGTCGTGTGTCCTTGTGTGTACCACATTGAGCATGGAGAAAAGAAAGAAGACCAAACAACTGTCTGAGGACTTGAGAAACCAAATTGTGAGGAAGCATGAGCAATCTCAAGGCTACAAGTCCATCTCCAGAGACCTGAATGTTCCTGTGTCTTCCGTGCGCAGTGTCATCAAGAAGTATAAAGCCCATGGCACTGTGGCTAACCTCCCTAGATGTGGACGGAAAAGAAAAATTGACGAGAGATTTCAACGCAAGATTGTGCGGATGGTGGATAAAGAACCTCGACTAACATCCAAACAAGTTCAAGCTGCCCTGCAGTCCAAGGGTACAACAGTGTCAACCCGTACTATCCGTCGGCGTCTGAATGAAAAAGGACTGTATGGTAGGATACCCAGGAAGACCCCACTTCTTACCCCGAGACATAAAAGAGCCAGGCTGGAGTTTGCCAAAACTTACCTGAGAAAGCCTAAAACGTTTTGGAAGAATGTTCTCTGGTCAGATGAGACAAAAGTAGAGCTTTTTGGGAAAAAGCATCAACATAGAGTGTACAGGAAAAAAAAAGAGGCATTCAAAGAAAAGAACACGGTCCCTACAGTCAAACATGGCCGAGGTTCTCTGATGTTTTGGGGTTGCTTTGCTGCCTCTGCCACTGGACTGCTTGACCGTGTGCATGGCATTATGAAGTCTGAAGACTACCAACAAATTTTGCAGCATAATGTACAGTGCCTACAAGTAGTATTCAACCCCCTGCAGATTTAGCTGGTTGACACATGCGGAATTAACTTGGCATTGTGACATTTGTACTGTAGATCAGCCTGGAAGTGGGAAATGCACTGCAGCAAATTTTTTTTTTTTTTTTTTTAAAACGTAAAAAGTTAATTCAGAGTGTCATTTATTATTCAACCCCTCAAACCACAAGAATTCTGTTTGGTCCCCCTAAAGTATTAAGAAGTAGTTCAGGCACCAAGAATAATGAGCTTCACATGTGTGGATTAAAGATCTCTTTTGCCAGCCTTTTCTGACTATTTAAGACCCTCCCCAAACTTGTGAACAGCACTCAGACATGGTCAATATGGGAAAGACAAAGGAGCATTCCAAGGCCATCAGAGACAAGATCGTGGAGGGTCACAAGGCTGGCAAGGGGTACAAAACCCTTTCCAAGGAGTTGGGCCTACCTGTCTCCACTGTTGGGAGCATCATCCGTAAGTGGAAGGATTATGGAACTACTGTTAGCCTTCCACGGCCAGGACAGCCTTTGAAAGTGTCCTCCCGTGCCGAGGCCAGGCTTGTCCGAAGAGTCAAGGCTAACCCAAGGACAACAAGGAAGGAGCTCCGGGAAGATCTCATGGCAGTGGGGACATTGGTTTCAGTGAATACCATAAGTAACGTACTCCACCGCAATGGTCTCCGTTCCAGACGAGCCCGTAAGGTACCTTTACTTTCAAAGCGACATGTCAAGGCTCGTCTACAGTTTGCTCATGATCACTTGGAGGACTCTGAGACAGACTGGTTCAAGGTTCTATGGTCTGATGAGACCAAGATCGAGATCTTTGGTGCCAACCACACACGTGACGTTTGGAGACTGGATGGCACTGCATACGACCCCAAGAATACCATCCCTACAGTCAAGCATGGTGGTGGCAGCATCATGCTGTGGGGCTGTTTCTCTGCCAAGGGGCCTGGCCATCTGGTCCGCATCCATGGGAAGATGGATAGCACGGCCTACCTGGAGATTTTGGCCAAGAACCTCCGCTCCTCCATCAAGGATCTTAAGATGGGTCGTAATTTCATCTTTCAACAAGACAACGACCCAAAGCACACAGCCAAGAAAACCAAGGCCTGGTTCAATAGGGAAAAAGTCAAGATGTTGGAGTGGCCTAGTCAGTCTCCTGACCTTAACCCAATTGAAAACTTGTGGAAGGAGCTCAAGAATAAAGTCCACATGAGACACCCAAAGAACCTAGATAACTTGGAGAAGATCTGCATGGAGGAGTGGGCCAAGATAACTCCACAGACCTGTGCCGGCCTGATCAGGTCTTATAAAAGACGATTATTAGCTGTAATTGCAAACAAGGGTTATTCCACAAAATATTAAACATAGGGGTTGTATAATAATTGACCCACACTTTTATGTTTAAAATTTAATAAAATTCAACTGAGCAACATAACTTTTTGGTTTGTAAGATTTATGCTTCTGTTCATAAAACCTACTCTCGTTTGCAGTTTGAAGGCTCTAACTTATTTGCATCTTATCAAACCAGCTAAATCTGCAGGGGGTTGAATACTACTTGTAGGCACTGTAGGGCCCAGTGTGAGAAAGCTCACCTCAGAGGTCATGGGTCTTTCAGCAGGACAATGACCCAAAACACACTTCCAAAAGCACTATAAAATGGTTTGAGAGAAAGCAATGGAGACTTCTAAGGTGGCCAGCAATGAGTCCAGACCTGAATCCCATAGAACACCTGTGGAGAGATCTCAAAATGGCAGTTTGGAGAAGGCACCCTTCAAATATCAGGGACCTGGAGCAGTTTGCCAAAGAAGAATGGTCTACAATTCCAGCAGAGCATTGTAAGAAACTCATTGATGGTTACCGGAAGCGGTTGTTCGCAGTTATTTTGGCTAAAGGTTGTGCAACCAAGTATTAGGCTGAGGGTGCCAATACTTTTGTCCGGCCCTTTTTTGGAGTTTTGTGTCAAATGATCAATGATTTGATTTTTGCTTCATTCTCTTTTGTGTTTTTTCCTTGCAAGCAAATTAAATGAAGAGAATAATACCAAAGAATTTGTGATTGCAATAATTTTCAGGAAGAAACTGAGTATTATCTGACAGAATTGCAGGGGTGCTAATACTTTTGGCCAGCACTGTATATATACCTCCGACCAGCCGCCCTCAAACCACAATATCACATAAATACTGGTATACTGCCACCACCGATCGCTTAACAGGTGGATTGGGTACCCGTTAGGTAATGTGAATTAGCGGGTGAGGAACGTGTTTGCTCGACATAGGACAAGAAGAACGAAGCTGGTAAATAATAATGATTTACTCCCAAAAGTGGGCAGTGTTTACAAAAGATATACAAGATATTATAAAAGAGACAATGTACATATATGAATAAACAGTTATTAAAATAAAAGGGATAAGTAATAGCAAAACCTGTGCCACGTGGTGATGGTCTCAGATTCTGTGGGGGGGACGGCTCCCCGGAAATTAGATGTGATTCTTCCACGCAGCGTGGTGTGCATGCGTCTGACATCCCGGGGCAAGAATGACTTAAAAAATGGCCGTTCTGGTTTTTAGTAAAGGGGCCAAAACATTAGGAGACACCCATGGTGCTTACCTCACACGGGGACTCGGCTTTGTGAACCCACCCAGCTGCAGAAGACCTAAAACTCCTTCAGATTTCATATCTTGGTGTGGGGGGGGGGGTCCCACATCCAAGATGGAGACATCATGTTTGCTGTCACCACTATTCATGAAGATGGATATCAAATATGAAATCTCTATGATGCTCAGAAGCTCAGAACCCATTTCCCGGGCTTCCGGTGGTCTCCTCGTCACGAAAACCACACCATCACAATTGGAAAAAGATGACCATCTCAAAAATGTGCTCCCTGTGTTTCTGACAGTCATGTGCATGATTAAAATCGACATTAAACATTTGTGCAGCTAAACAATAGGATTGGAGGGAAAAATCCAGGGTATACCAGTGCTTGCTCTGGGCTGAGGCTTTATGACGCTCATAAAAATTCCTGAGGTTTGGGGGAAAAGCAACAGTGAGTTCTATGTAAAACTCTTACAAATGGACAGGGGGGTGGAGATTTGAGACAGCTCTCATTTTTTAAAACTATGACCAAAAATACATTTTGCCTGACAGGAGCACTAATACTTTCTCTACTCTTCTCATCAGGACTCATAGTAGATCCAATGGTCCACCATAAATGACTGCAATTCCGGTTTAGTGTTGTAGTTCTCCCCTGATACATATATTGTTGTTGGGGATGTAACATATCTTTTATTCTGTCTTTTTTTACAGGTTCATTTTGTATGATAGTTTGAGTGTGGTGGAATCGGCCTGACTCACTTATGTGACTCTGTAACTCCCTCCTTGTCTTTAAAAGAAGGTCTCCATTATGTCTTCCCAATGCCCGAGGTCTAAATTTAAGACACCTCAGCTCTGCACTATTATAAAAAGTTCTCTTTAAATGTCTAATATTTCTTCTTGAAACTCCTCTGACAGAAAATATTGGCCCTTATCATAGTTTAGATTACGAAGAGCCACCGAGCCCCATACTCCAATTACCACAGAAAGGTTTCACCACTAGTTACTCGTTTTTAACTGATGGAGACTATTGAGTTTGATCATTTCAGTAGATGTGTTATTGTCTATAGTCACAGTTTTTGACTCAAGTGATCCTCTAATTTAACCTCTTCCTGCAGCCAGTTTTGTGTTCCTAGTCAGGCTCCATTTTCAAATCAGACGTGTGTCACTTTATGTGGTGATAACTTTGGAATTCTTCACAAAGGATAATAGGAAACAAATGGACCTTACAAATTATATTCCAACTTCTCTTGAATTTGACAATACCCTATATACAGCTGTACACTACTGTCTGGGCACATGGCAGGTTAAGAAGGGAAGGAGCGACATTTAGCTATTGTATTGCTGATCTTGCTGGAATAGTTTTCAGACACCATGTATTGGGGGCGCTGTTCATGGTCACCTGACAGCTCAAAAGATGGCCACCACTAACAGGCTTGGTGCTATATAATCCATTTTCCAGATCCCAGGGACTGCCTTGCTTATCCCCAGAGGAGATGGAACACACCATTTAAAGAAGCCTTAATATAAGAAAATGACAGAAAACCAGAGCAGTAGAAATCACCATAAAGTAGCTTCATTTTGAAAATTATAACCCTCAGTGAATTAATCTATAGGAGAAGTGAATATTTTGACTCCACAATCACTTTCCAGAAATTAGCACGCAGTGGATGTTGAAGGGTGAAAATTACACATTTGCCATTTTATTACCCAACACATAGTGCCCAGATTGTGCTCTAGGAGACGCACACCGTAAATTAAGTGGGTTCTTCTCACTATAATAATGCCAAATACATGGTTGCTAAATATTGTTTAGGCACACTTCAAGGCTCAGAAGGAAGGGGGAGATTTGACTTTGGGAGACCGGATTTTGCTGCATTGGTTTATGGATGAGTAGAAGTTTTTATTGGTATCATTTTTGCCTACATAACATTTTTTGATGGCTTCTTATTCCATATTTTGGAGACAGAATGAACAAACAGTTGAACACTACGCTCTACTGGTTCATTCTGTGAGGTTTTCACTTTTCACTGTCATTCTGTCAATAACTTGCCATTTCTACAGACATTTAAGTAGAAATGTTCAAAAATGTAAATTCAAGGATATTTCATTCAAAATTATTAATTGTTTTTTTTCTTGGCAGATGACTGTACCTGGAGATCAGAGAGACCGGAGATTTTTAAATCGGATGATCTTGAGATCTTACAGGATACAATTGAAGTTTATGCCATTTCTCCAGATATCCCATCTTCCCTTCAAAGCAAAGATCTATCATCTAAGCCTATGGAACAGATCCTGTCTTCTGATTCATTACCGACTATGAAGGAAAAAAATCAAAATAAAAAAATAAGCATTAAAAAACGAACTGCTCCTAAAGGAAAGAGGTCATTTTCACTTTCAGAAAATGGAAATAGTTTTACCCTCGAAAAGTCTATTCTTAAACATCAAAAAATACACACAGCGGATAATAGATTGTTTTGTTCCAAATGTGGCC
Organism: Phyllobates terribilis; assembly: GCF_046119375.1. Classification (NCBI taxonomy): domain Eukaryota; kingdom Metazoa; phylum Chordata; class Amphibia; order Anura; family Dendrobatidae; genus Phyllobates; species Phyllobates terribilis. The sequence continues at coordinate 6,470,515 of NW_027362845.1, forward strand.
GAAGTTTTAACCAGAAATCAGTTTTTGTTGCGCACCAGCGAACTCACACAGCGGAGAAGCCTTTTTCATGTTCAGAATGTGGGAAATGTTTTAACCGGAAATCACTTCTTAATATCCACAAGAGAACTCACACGGGGGAGAAGCCTTTTTCATGTTCGGAATGTGGGAAATGTTTTAACTGGAAATCAGCTTTTGTTAGACACCAGAGAACTCACAGTAAGGAGAAGCCTTTTTCCTGTTCAGAATGTGGGAAATATTTCAACCAGAAATCACTTCTTAATATCCACAAGAGAACTCACACGGGGGAGAAGCCTTTTTCATGTTCAGAATGTGGCAAATGTTTTAACCAGAAATCAGATTTGATTAAGCACCAGAGAACCCACACAGGGGAGAAGCCTTTTTCATGTTCAGAATGTGGGAAATGTTTTAACCAGAAATCCACTTTGGTTAGTCACCAGAGAGCTCACACAGGAGAGAAGCCTTTTTCCTGTTCAGAATGTGGCAAATGTTTTAACCAGAAATCAGCTTTGATTAAGCACCAGAGAACCCATACAGGGGAGAAGCCTTTTTCGTGTTCAGAATGTGGGAAATGTTTTAACCAGAAATCAGCTTTGGTTAATCACCAGAGAACTCACACAGGGGAGAAGCCTTTTTCATGTTCTGAATGTGGGAAAAGTTTTAACCAGAAATCAGCTTTGGATAGACACATGAGAACTCACACAGGGGAGAAGCCTTTTTCCTAATCTTTTTTTTTAATCCAATACATTTTTATAGATATTTTTTTATTAGTTTTTTTTTTTTACAAACCAAGAAACCAGTACATACAGTAATAAAATAACATACCATAGGATGACATACATGCATCTCTCCTATATATCCTTTCAGCTTGCCCATTACCGTCTGATAACTTGCAGTCACTATATCTTACAATTAACATTCCACATTCTTGAAATTTCTTATATAACCATACTATTGTATTAAACATTATGATCCTATACACTTATAGGTGTGCTATATTACTGTTAAATATGAATTATGGATATTCATTTTTTAATCTGAATTCTATATAGATCAGCCTCGAGCTAGGTTTTGCTGACAAGACATTCAGGCTATTCTTGTCTTTTTAGCTCAGTGTAAGTTAGTGCCATAAGCAGAACAACAGGTGCTGTGAGGGGCCAATATAACCCACACAGGGTGGGGGTCTCGGGGTCTCTTTTCCATTCTACATTACATGGCTCAGTCCTAGGATCTAAGAGCTGAAGAGACAGCTGACATGTAGGCCCTGACACACGTGCTGGACACAGACAGACGCAACCTACCATTCAGGATCCCAGGAAAAGATAGGTGAATCTCAACTAATAGGCTAATTATGGACAAATGGAAAATCACTTTGTAACTATTTCACCTATTTTATGTAACTGCTGGAATTATTCTTTTTAATGGACAACCCAAGAATAAATAATATATTCTTTGAACAATCGCATCTGATAAACAGTCCTATCTATATATAAATATACAAAAATAATTATATTTAACATTTTGGCGAGCCCCCAGTCCTGAGTTTTTTTGTGCTTTCAAGTGGCTTCCTTCTCCTTGAACAAGGTGGGGGAGAGGAGGAAAGCTTTTGCTGAACACCTGTTGTCCAAGTGTCGGGAAATCCACTAACTTTGTCACAAGAATCAGAAATAACCTACAGATGATTGAGGACTGATATATTCTCCAGATGGATTGACAGGCACCAGAAGTACTACAAGGATCAGAAGTACACTGATGACCAAACCCCAGTGTAAAGGAGAATCTGAGAAATCTGAAGTTAAGGAAAAATATGGATATTATTTCTTCTTTTCTAAGCAAAGTAAACTAAAATTAAAGGCTACTGACGAGACTGACTTAGACGTTTTGTGGCTTAGCTTATGCGCAGAATGTGAAATGGAGAATTTAAAATTAGATTCTAAGCTGGTGTCCTTTTATAGAGACAAAGAGAAGTTGAAAAATATTTTACAATTGGTTGACATTTCACAAACTTGTGTCAGAAAAGTCAAAGCATGACTCTGTAATAGTGTAAAGGATACTAATGATGTTACTGATTCTGACTGTAATGTGGAAATTGAACAGGATAACAGCTACTGAAGGTGACCGTCTGGTGACAGAGAGACTGACATGGGAACGGACAAAAGAGAAACTGACATATTAAGTGATGTAGGAGGAGACATGATAATTGACTCAAGTGATGTAGGAGGAGCTTATGTACAAAGACCATTAAAACTAGAAGAAAACTTAAAAGCTACACAGGCCCAATTCCAAATTAAAGTTAGGAAAAATTTGTTAAAATTATAAAAAATCATGCCAAAATCCATGTCTGTACAGGGTGGGCCATTTATATGGATACACCTAAATAAAATGGGAATGGTTGGTGATATTAGCTTCCGGTTTGTGGCATATTAATATATGGGAGGGGGAAAACTTTTCCAGATGGGTGGTGACCATGGCGGCCATTTTGAAGTCTGCCATTTTGGATCCAACTTTATTTTTTCCATGGGAAGAGGGTCATGTGACACATCAAACTTATTGACAATTTCATAAGAAAAACAATGGTGTGCTTGGTTTTAACGTAACTCTATTCTTTCATGAGTTTTTTACAAGTTTCTCTTTGTTTACAGCCATTGATATGTCACAGAGGTTAACACTTGAGGAGTGGATAGAAATTGTGTTGATGTCTGGTGAACGCGCAGTACTCAGGTCATTGCAGCAGATTCAATGCAAGACACCCTATGAGACCACCCATCTCCCATGCTACAGTTACCAAACTGCTTGCCAAATTTCGTAAAACAGGTTCAGTGAACATCCCTTCAGCGGATATTAGCTACTCACAAATGGCACCCTTGCAAAATCCAGCTGCTGCAGCATCTCAACGAGGATGACCCAGATCAACGCACTGAATTTGCAGAATGGGCAAAACAAAAATTGGAACAGCATCCTCAGTTTACACAGAACATTATATTCAGTGATGAGGCAAACTTTTTGTGAATGGTGAAGTTAACAAACAAAACCACCGCTATTGGTCTGACACTAACCCACAGTGGATAGATCCCTCCAAGACTGTTGGAACACAAAAAATGATAGTATGGTGTGGTATATGGGGTACAAAGATAGTGGGGCCATTCTTCATCAATGGAAACCTCAATGCCACTGGATAGCTGAAATTGCTACATGATGATGTGTTGCTTTCTTTATACACTGAAGATGGCACGTTCCCTGAGTTTTTCCACCAAGATGGTGCCACCACCACATTATGGGTGTCAGGTCCAAGCATTCCTACATGAACAGTTTCCTGGAAAGTGGATTGGTCATCATGGGCCAGTTGAATGGCCACCAAGGTCTCCTGATCTGACCCCCTTAGACTTTTATCTTTGGGGTCATCTGAAGGCAATTGTCTATGCTGTGAAGATATGAGATGTGCAGCATCTGAAACAACTGATACTGGATGCCTGTGCTAGCATTTCTTCTGGGGTGTTGCTATCAGTGTGTCAAGAGTGGGAGAAGAGGGTTGCATTGACAATCCAACACAATGGGCAGCACTTTGAACACATTTTATAAGAGGTCATAAACTTGTAAATAACTCATGAAAGAATAAAGTTTTATGTTAAAACCAAGCTCACCATTGTTTTTCTTATGAAATTCTCAATAAGTTTAATGTCACATGACCCTCTTCCAATTGAAAAAAATAAAGTTGGATCCAAAATGGCCGACTTCAAAATGGCCACCATGGTCACCACCCATCTGGAACAGTTTTCCTCCTCTCATATATTAATGTGCCACAAACAGGAAGTTGATATAACCAACCATTCCCATTTTATTTAGGTGTATCCATATAAATGGCCCACCCTGTATATACAGTTGTGATCAAAAGTTTACATACTCCGGCAGAATTTTTCCTTTCTTGGCCTTGTTTCAGAGAATATGAATGATAACAAAAAAAACTTTTTCTCCACTCATGATTATTGGTTGGGTGAAGCCATTTATTGTCAAACTACTGTGTTTTCTCTTTTTAAATCTTAATGACAACCAAAAACATCCAAATGACCCTGATCAAAAGTTCACATACCCTGGTGATTTTGGCTTGATAACATACACGACTGTTGCTTAATGTGGTAATTATATTATGTGATTTGTTCCAACTGTTTTCATTGGCACATTTTTATTATTTTATAAAATCCTGTTCATTGTGTAGCTATGCAGTGATAAAGAACGCAAGTGAGCGTTCGAAACGCGTCTTGCTCCCCTTCCCTGTCTATGCAACCTTTGTAATTTTTGCAAGTTTTTAATGGATGAAAAATAAAGAATTATTTTACCAGACTCTGGAACAACTATCCCTTTTTTTTAGCATATTCTGGTGTAGAATCACCTGGTTCCGTGCAAGCTAGATTATAAGTATTGGGTGAGCTGGCTTTCCTTTTACTATATGTGAATTCCTATTGTCAGTTGGTGTAACTTAAAGCTTGTAAGCCGAGTAGAGAGAATTTCCAAGACATTTCTATCTTTGCAAGTAAAGGAAATAGTTATATGTATGTGGGGAATATTCAAAGAAATATAAAGATATTAAATTTAATAGTTTACAATGCTCATTGATAATTAGGATATAATAATTTTGTGTTAAAAACATATGTATTCATACCTTTGCATGTTGAATGTATGGTTTGAATAGATCTAGGACAGAGTGAAATGACAGATGAGTACATGAGCAGCTGCAAAATCCCCCCCCCCCCAAAAAAAAGTTTTTATGTGAAGTAATAGAAATACATTTCATTCTGAGAATATTATGATACATAATTAAGTATTATCCACATTATATATATATATATATATATATATATATATATAATCTTTAGTAATTATTATTTCTTGATTTAGTTTATAGTGGATAAGTGCAAGCACACATCAAAATGATTTATAAAGGAAATTTACATTTAGAATAATTTAGAATAATTTTCCACATTATAATTTTATAGTATTCAAGGTTAATATTTTTTAATGGTTACCTAGATGAGTACACACATCTTCAGACAAATATATGCTACACATTGATATAAAATGTATGCAAAATATTTATAAAATAATTATTTTTAATTTTGGTGAATTATTTTATAAAATATTTTTTGGGCATTAAGGGGGAAAATGTGTTTTTGATCCTGATTATATAATCACTTTTGATCAATACTTATTTTTCACACATTTTAATAAAGAAGAAATATTAATAAGGTACAATGGTATAACTAAGAAGGGTATTACATGCGAAGTTGCATAACTTACCGTAGTTTTCGGACTATAAGACACACCTAGGTTTTAGAGAAGGAAAATAGAAAAAAAAATGTAAGCTAAAAATGTGGTCACGATGCACTGTTAAGGGAGAGTGGGTCTGCTGCTGACACTGGAATAGGGGCAATGTCCCCCAATTCTGATAATATCCCCCATCCTGGTAGATATGCCCCCCCCTTCCTATTATACGTGGCTCCCATCCCCATCTTGATGTGCATGGCACCCCTCCATCCTGGTATGCATGGCACCCCTCATCCATATCCTGGTATGCATGGCACCCCTCATCCCTATCCTGGTATGCATGGCACCCCTCATCCCTATCCTGGTATGCATGGCACCCATCATCCCTATCCTGGTATGCATGGCACCCCTCATCCCTATCCTGGTATGCATGGCACCCCTCATCCCTATCCTGGTATGCATGGCACACCTCATCCTTATCCTGGTATGCATGGCCCCCTCATTCTTATCCTGGTATGCATGGCACCCCTAATCCCTATCCTGGTATGTATGGCCCCCTCATCCTTATCCTAGTATGCATGGTCCCCCTAATCCCCATCAGGCTGCAC